>NC_089873.1:10007500-10324166 GCF_040182565.1 Anser cygnoides | reverse complement strand
CATTTTGTGGTGCAGGACTAGCTGTGTTAGTGCTGACAGTTGTTATAGAACACAAGGAAACAAACATGTCCTCCACTCTGTTGAGAGATGAGCATGTTGTCTCCAGAACCAGAGTCAGTCTTAGAGAGAACAAATTGGTCTGTGCTAAAAGGAATCCCAGGAGAAAATTAAAATAATTCAACATGAAAATCAAGGAATCCGCATCAGGGAATCAGCCAAGGAGGGAAATTCTGTGACAGTACGAATGTCTGTTATGAGACTGTATGATGCACCTCTGTGCATGTTCACCTGGGGAAGGTTTGGGTATAAGAAGCCTCCACAGATTTTTACAGCAGAGGAAACTTGTATTTGGTACTTGTCTTGTTTTGGGTATGTGTTCCCTACTAGTAAAATCAAGTGAATGAACTCTGTCACCCAACTTGCCTTAAAAGCATTTGAGTATAATGTGAAATACAGCTCCTTCTGAATCTGCTGCGTTTATAATTCTGAAAGTGTATGTAATAAACCTCAGAATTTCCATAATCTTTCAGTGTGAGATGAAGAGATGAGTAATAGCATTGTGTCATCATAGGCATATGATCAAAAATAAAGAATTCTTTTTTAGAACTAACTTCATTTCCTTAGGTCTTCATCTGTTTTGATACCCTGAGAGATTAAACTAATGAATATCTGAGAGCTCTGTGTATTGTTCATTGACAGAATGTGGGTATTTCCTTGCGGTACTTTACCACCTTTTGTCTCATAGGTATCTAGTGACCTGGAAATGGTACAGCTATAGTTATCTCTAACACTGTGTAATGACACACAATGTCTTCCAGAACTGAGCAACTCAAATGCTGCTTACATAGCTGTATTGCTTAAATCAATAACATTTTGGTTTCAGCTATATTAGGATATGATCATAATATTTAGAAGATTAAAATTTGTAGTACCATGGCATAAAATCTAAGAAATCCAAGGTGCGTTCTTGAGCACTTGATTTGAAAAAGGAAATTGTACAGAGCTGCAAGGAAACTGTAAATATGGGAAATCATTAGAGAGGCTAAAATCTATGCCTAGTTCAATCTCCTGTCTCTTACTAGTTCTCTGTGATCTTAGACTTATTCTCTGTGCCTGATCTCAGAGATGGAGATAATAACACCCACTTCTCTAACTGAGATTTTTTTGGTTTTATTAACTGCAGTTGGGTATATTTTAAAGAGAGTAATGTAATGCTTTGATAATGTAAACATGAACAGGACTTCAGCGTATGATCCCTAATCCTATGACAAAATATGAAGACCTAAATAGGCGGATGAGGATCCATACCAATATTATGGCCACAAAATGGATCACAGGAAGTTCTGCACCAACATGCGAAAGAAGCTCTTCATGGTAAGGGTGACAGAGCACTGGAACAGGCTGCCCAAGGAGGTTGTGGAGTCTCCTTCTCTGGAGATATTCAAGGCCCGTCTGGATGCCTACCTGTGCAACCTGCTCTAGGGAACCTGCTTTGGCAGGGGGGTTGGACCCAATGATCTCTGGAGGTCCCTTCCAACCCCTACAATTCTACAGTTCTGTGATTAGATTTCCCTCCACCCACAATCCATGGAGCTTGCACAAACAGAATCTTCTGTCTACCAAAGAGTGCTGTTGTAGCACGAATTATTTCTGCAGGATTCTTTTAACTCTATCTTGAGAACCAGAAGTCCATCTTCCAATAGACAGCTGTGCTTCAGCAAAGCAAGATATCATCTTATTGCATAAAATAATTCAGCATTACTGCGAATACTCACCATTTATTATTTACATTGTAGTATTAGAGTTAAACAATTGCAGCTGAAGGTAAAGCAGAAGGGTATTCACTACCAGTTTAAAACTAGATATGTCAAGAATCCAAAATATCAACCCAAACCTTCCAATATTTGTTTAGGTAAACCTTTTTTTTTAAAATAAATAAATAAATAAATATCTTTCCAGTTACTTGCTGTACCAGCTGTTTGGTTTCATAATGCCTTTCATCCTCTTGTTGTGACAAGTTACTGGTAAAGATGTTGTAAAATAATGATGGATGAGCTTTGTAAAAAATGCATCCCAATGTTTTCAGGCTCCAAACTTTTCTGTCCTTTTGAGGTCTTTACATTACCTAGTTTCTGTCTTTCACCTTTCTCCCACATATTTTTTCCTCCCTTGAAAACTACTACAATTTTCTCTGTAGGCTGGATTCATCTTTGTGCACCCTACTGTAAGAAAAATCAGACATCTAATAAAACCTTAACTACTACCTCCTGTCTTATAGTACTTTAAATAGATGCCATTGGGTTTACTGGCATAGGACTGGCTCAATGATTATTCTCCCCAGCTCCACAGATGAGTCTAGATACATGCTGGTCTCTATACAGTGCTCTCAAAAGGTCCCAGGACAAACTAAAGCTCAGATTATGGCCACCTCTTTTTTCTCTGCTCCGAAGAGGTATTGCAGATGCTGTGTCCCTGGCATATGTTGTCTTCTCTCACGTGCCTATATGAAGGCTAGGTGTTACTATGTATGAAGGACTCAGATGTTATTACAAATTATTCCCTCCTTTATCTGATGTATACAGGGATACTATGTGCAGTTAGTCATGCTCTTCTGGAATGAGGGGAGAAATGTTATCATGTCCCAGCAAATGTGTTCTCTGTGGGATCCAGAGGTGCTCTGTGCTGGGAGCAAGAGAGCTGCTCTCTCTTTTCCCTTCCCTCTCCTTACCCAGAAGACTTGAGCTGCTTTGAGCAGACTGTACATTATAAGACAAGCAAAGAAGATTAAGGTTTTTCATTAATATTTCCCTGTCTCCTCTGATGTGATGTGCATGCAATCATGTAAGGAGGGAAAGGAGAAGAATTAAGGAACTTTGCTCACAGCAAACACAATTTACAATTTTGTGGGTAGTGTGAATGGCTGGCTTTAAGGCTCAAGCATACGAACAAGCTGACAATTTTATATTATGATTTCTAGAGACATTCACACTGCCCAAAGAATTTTGAATATACCAATGCAGAAATTTAGCCTGTATGCCCAAAATTCTAAGTAGGATTAAAAAAAAGGCTATTTGAAGGGGTATATTGTTAAGCCTTCTCTTCTCCTTTCTTTTCATTTCCTTTCACATAAAACAAAACAATTTTGCAAAATACATTTTTGAAAATAGACAAAGCCTTTTGAGATTTTGAGATGTGAAATCTTTCCCAGAACAAAATAATATCTGTTCCATTTTTTGTGTATGTTCCTCTGTTTTAGACATTATATTTTATTTTATTTTTTTTTTTTAAGAAAAAAAAAAGGACAAAAATAATGCTGGCTCTGGACTGATGCCATGTGTAAAAACTCTTGAAATGAAGTAAAGTGATTTTAAAAATTGTGGGAATATAACACAGGTACTTCACAAATGCTCAAATACGAAAAAAATCCCAGATGTACCAATTCAATTTCAACTGGATTTATTTTCATCATGTGGCATTCTAAAATGTTGTAGCAAAAACTAGGGTAAGTAAGAGGTTACTGGGACAGTAAGATTAGAGGAGATGAACTACAAGAGAAAGTTTCATTAGTGTCAGAAGGTCAGTGGCTGAATTCATAGTATCGGGGATCAGAGATTGCTGCAGAAAAGTTTTTTTTTCAGTGTTTTAGTGAGACTGTCCCTAGTACCATAGGGGCATTTGGAAGAAATGGAGGCAAAATCATAGCTGTAACTATCATATTCAACAAATTTAGATGACAAGAGATAACTACACATATTGTTTTCAGTGACAAAGATGAATACAGAATACCTGTATTTGAAGAAAGGTAGGTAGATGTAGGATAATAGTGGGATGAGGAAATCAAGAGAGTTGCAGAACTAATTTCCTACTGGATACCACTGCTTATTTATACTTTTGTGGAAGGGAAGCCTTATATTCTGAGCTAATTATTCTAACATTCTCCCTTCGATACTTTCAAATTCCTGAATTCCTCAAAATTCAGCTTTGGTTTACAATAATATATTAGTGACAGTTTAAATTGGGTGGAAATACTGGTGTCTAATTCAACTTCTCTAGACTCTGTAGTCCATAGAAGTAGCACCTCCTTAAACATACCTTATGATGGATAAATGCCTTCTGGAGGTGCCTTCCATTTTTCAGTGACAGGTATGAGGTGAGGTGATAGATTTGATTTAGAAACCTAATTTTTAGACAGTGAAAATAGGCTAAAATATTCCAACTACAATACTATCATTTTCCATAACTTCAGTGAGAGAAAGCTAAAACCATGGTTGAAATTATTCTTGCTACTTTAACTGAACTTCAAAGATAGGTGCAGCCTGGATCTGAAAAGGGAAACTATGCAGCCTCATGTCTCAGATATCAAAATTCCCTTTAGCTGCCTTTGCTCCCTTTCATCTTCACCATAATTCAGTGCCTGAGCCTAAATATACATTCACAGTCTTCTTTTCACAATTTTAGCATCTTACATAAGGAGAAATATCAGACACTGCAGATTCAGCTGCATAAAACATGGCTTGCCACAGCATGTCTGAAATTTTGATGATGAAAGACACACTTTGCCCTGGCTTTCTGATGGGCAGAAATTCATACAGGGAAGAGAAGTATTTAATGCCATACATACAGAATAACCTGAAACGTTATTATTATTATGTATTTTAAGCCTATTCTATTTAAGCTTTACTAAGGAGAAAATGTGCTAAAGGGAGAAGAAATTTGCAAACTGTCATTAAAAAAATCTGTATTTGACATAACCTCAGTTCAATTTAGTATTTTGCAAGTATTTTGCACCATACCACAATGATCTTTGTGTGATACATTATAAATACTTGGTTAAAGTAGTACTAGTGAGTCTGCAAGCTCTTTTTCCATATCAGTGTCAGAACACAAAATATTTTCTACCTATATAAAAACAGGGAGGATTGTTTCTAGATTATGCTTAGGTTCTCATTGAAATGATGACAAACTTTAAACTATTTTCCCTCTCCTCTGAAAAATATATTTTTATATTTTTTTAGTCTTGATATGCAAGTTTTTAAGAGTTTGACAATACAGCCTGAAATGACAAAATCCCTTCTGGGCCAACGTTCACTTTCTGTGCCAAAATAATGAACCTTCTTGCTCCAAGTATACATATGAAGATGTGAATATCACAATAAATGTATTTATTTTTTTTGCCTCCTTGACTTTATGAAATTAAACATTCTGGCTTCTTTTGACTAGAAACACCAGGAAATGGATTAAAATTAATTTGGCTTATATTACAATATGATGAAAGTATAATGGAAATTGTATGAGCACTTAAAGATGAGTGAAATGACTGAAGTTACTTTTGGACTGCCATGGATAATAACAAGTGAAAGCAGAAAATGTGTGCAAACATTATAGTAAAGAGCATCAGGTAATTCTAAATTTATCAGAAAGATAAAGTAGCACAGAATCAGAAGAGAAAAGTTTCACTACCAAGTAGTTTTTGTATACTAATTTTGTGAATCCACAGAGAAAACAACCCTTTGAACAAAATATTTTATAATTAGGATGTAAACAAACAACCTAAATTCAGATACACAGAGTGCTTGGAAAATATGGTTAAGAACAACGTATTTTCTAAGAATAACAGCTAAAAATGAAAGCAATGAAAATAAAGTACTTGAAGATTCCATTTCTGAAAAGTAATTGTTCTGTTGGGAAATGTCACCTCCTGACCACCTGAGGAGCATTATGATATGAAAACAAAGTTTATTTCTATCATTTCTTCTGAATTTTTAGGTCAAGCAGAAGCAAAAACAGTTATACTAAGTTTAAACAGATCCAAAAACATACTGTGTCAAAGAACCATGTAGGAACTTCCCCATTTGCCTTGGCAGACATGTACTTAAATGGTAGCTTTTCATTCCTTTTAGAGTCTTAGATGTATGGTCTGATGAAATTTAAAAAAAAAAAAAAAATCTCAAAGGTAGATAAAAGGATAAAATCAGATGCAAGTGCATAAAAAATTTCGATCATAAGAAAGACACACAGAAAAACAGCTCAAGCTTATTGAAATGTTGACTTCAGGAATAGACGTTATCTAAGTATCTATAACACAGGCTAAATTTTTCTAGACACACTACAGAATATTTTAAAATTGAGAACCAATGTGGAAAAAGTAGTGATATTTTCCCTCTTAGAAGTTCAGATAATACAATATTTTGATTTCTTCCCTCTGTCATTAAGCCATCCTATCATGGGAAAGTATACACAGTGAATAGGTGTTGGTGATGAACCATATATGACATGTTTTTATTCCAATTAGTTTGAATAGTGGCTCACTGAACATTTACCACACAGAGATTCAGCACTGAGCCTGCACTTTTAGTGCAGTGGAACAGGCTGTTTTATTTCACAGCTTGCCCAAGTCATTTATAGTCCATAAAAAAAAATTACTTAACACATGGTGGCATATGCAACTCTATAGAGCTTTCTTTGAGAAGGAGGTGGAAGATGGCATTTGTATACACAAATATATCCATACACATACTCAAGCTAACGCAATATGTTAGCACTCTTTTGTGCTATAAACCTGGTAGGCACACTATCATGGTAACTGAAGACAAAAATTTTTGGTAAGAACCTGCCTATTCTTTTCTCACAACATGATTTCCAGATTCCCCCTCAGATTTATCCTGCAGCTCTTAGACTCTTCAGTGAAATATGCTTAAAGTCTTGCTCATAGCTCTCTGGAACTACACACTGCTGTGCACCATCATGTGCACTGCACAGCCTGATACCAGAGCAGATGCTTCTGCACTGACTGTTCATGTGGAAGACAGGTAATGCTATTATATTAATAGATTTTCTGTTGTGTACTTACGTTACCTGGAACAGTGGTAGCAGCCCACTGTTGAGATGCATTTTCTCTATCATTTAATAAGAATGATTACTGAAATAATTGTTGCTAATAAAACTACTACAAATAACAGTATGAGAAATTGCATATTCATTATGATAGTAAGAGCTGTGATAATTCTAGCCAAGCTCATTATACCTAATATACTAAATAAAATCTGATATACTAAAGAAAGCCAAATCCATCTTCCAGGACCACCAGACTGTTTTGTTACCGGCTCTAGAAAACCTAGGAAATCTTAGCACAAAAAATGAATACTTGTAATTACAACTGGGAGTGAACTACTTGCAAACTCTGTCCAATGGAGCAATGAGGGATGATCCTTTCAATTAATAAGGATAAACATGGAATCAGCTCAGTCAAAACTGGAAAAAAATGTATTAATCAAAATTTTGCTCAGGAGGGATGGACAGAAATGCTATGCAGAGTATTCCAGAGTGTGCAGAATTCAGAGTACTACAGTCACTGGAGGATTGGTACCTGGAAACATTGTTTACAGTAATGTGGAGATGATTCCTGAAGTTGTTACCTGTTTGGAGAAATATCAATTTATTTTTCAGCTCCTGTCTTTTCTTCTATTAAATGTATAGAAATATGTTTACAGTTTGTAAACATCCATCTGAAATCCTTAATTGTATAAGTACCTGCTTTTCACTTGAAATGCATACTTTACAATTTGCCTCTGATTCAGCACTCAGCAGTGCCATTATTCTTACTATTTCATGCAGTGCTGGTTCCCTCGAGCTGCTATAATAAGCGTATACTAAAGATGGTATTTCATTGCATCATTGAACTGATATGTGTCGTTAAAAGTCCACAGAGATGCATTTCAATAGAGAGACATCATCTAAAATCCTAGAGCAGAAGAAATAGTACAGGGACAGTACAGTACTTAAGTAAATGCACTTTAAAGCTTTGAGATGAAGATTGCAATGATGGAAAAAAAAAAAAAGTGAAAATCTACCCCTATTTACAGTGTTCACAAACTGGAAAGAAACCTGTTATGTAAACGGAATTATATATCACCTAAAAAGCAATACTGAAGTTGAAAATGATTAGATAAGTCCATAAGTGTACTAAATGGTGTTATGGAAGAACTCTAGATCTTATAGGGTTAAGAATTACAAAAGTATTTCTGAGTCCTTGAACATTCATGGGACATGAGGAAAGTTCCCATACTAGGACAGCGAGAATTGGAAATGATATATTTTAGGAAGAAAGAGGAACCTAATGCTTAGTAAGGGGAAAATGTGATAGGCTGATATCAGAGGTGCAAGGAGAAAGAGGTTTTATAGTGCAAGACTTTTTTTTTTTTTTTTTTTTTCCCCATATGATGAGAAGAAATCTTCAGAATCACATTTTGGATAGTAAGACCTCCCCCTGGTACCACACATAGCACAGGTAGTCAATCCCTTGCTTTGAGAAATGGGAGTTTGTCACAGATAAGGGGCCTTGAGGATGTGGTCAGTAGGCCACGTAAATTTGACAACAATACCACCTGCACCTGGAAACTTCCAAGAAAGTTTTCTCAAAACTGTGCCCTGGAAAAGGTGAATCAGAAAACACGCAGATTTATATTTAAATATGTCAGTCTGGCTTAGAAACTCCCCCTAAGCCTTATGAAATCACTCAAGCAAATACCATCTATTTATAGAAATATATAAAAAAATAAAAATAAAAATAATGAAAAAACAACTTTGTAACTCATTAAAAACCTGTTTCTGCTCTGGGCACTATGTATTCAGCAGGACTTGTGTAACTAACCAAACCCTTTCTGTAAAGAAGAGAAAGGAGTATCTCTTAGCAAGCTAATGATACTCTAGGTCCTGCAGATTTATTTTTTGGCAACTGTCTTCAAACAGGAATGTGTTTTTCTCCCCTCCCCCCCCCCCCCCCTTTTTTTTTCCTCCTGTCTCCTGCCCCACAGTGCAGAAAGGCTGCTTTTTGAATTTGAATGTTTTGAACCTCTGAGCCTTTCAGCCAACTGCAGCCTACAGGTTGTAACTTAAATGCTATTTGTGAGCTATCTGATGCACAGTATTTTTCTGTTTCCAAGAGGAAAACCTGTCTATGCACACATAATATCTCATATTATACAAGTCTCTTACTTTTCCTGACCTGTCAAAGTAATAAGAATTATGAACAGAATATTTTGTTGCTGTAGACAATCTAAAAAATAACTTTTAAGGCTTAATATATATGTTGAATATTAAATGAGGACAGAGAAAAATGCATAGCATCTGAAGGCTTGTCAGTAGTTCTCATTGATGTTTGACATTATATCATGACTTGAACAGTTGTTCACTGAGTTCTCAGCAAAAATAATTAATCACTTAGAACAAAAGCATAAAAATTGAAATATTATTTATGTATGAATTTTAACATATATGGACTCAGTAACAGTGACAAAAAATGACACTAAAGATCATTTCGGAGTATCATCCTAAAAGTCTATGAGCCAACATTTTCAGTAGCAATTATTGTGATTAAATCTGAACTTGAAAAACTTTAAAGAACCTCATTCCCAGAGCACAGTGAAAAATTAGGGACCCTTATTTTCTCTTTTCTAAATAGTTTATAATACTCAAATAGTCATTGTTTTGTTATCAAATAAAATTAAATCAAATGTCAATTTCAGAACAACTTGAGATATGTTTTCTAAGATTTAAAAGAATCAGTTGGGATGTTCTAGTAGATATTACTCCAAAAAACACCTCCACAGGTAATGATGAAAAACACATTGATGAAAATTAACTCAGGAATATCACACAGGGCTTCATTTCTAGATCAGTTCATAGCAGATTGATCTAAAATTGAGTTTTTCCTGTCTTTCTGTGGAGAGGAACAAAGAAATCAGCATGCATTTCCTTGGCCTCCCTAGCTAGTTCCTGATTTCATAGGTTGCTGTCTGTCATGAATTCCTATTCTTCTGCTGGAATTCTCCAACTCTTTAATCTGTGCTTCTGACTGACAATGTATTTGCATTTCGCAAATCATTTATGATTTAGCAGAAGCATTGTTGTTCATCACTTCCCTGCTGCTGCTACTGTAATAACTATACGCAAAAGGTATTTCATTTTACAGGATGCTTTCAGTGAGAAATTTACTTGGGCACCTTTGTATCTCTACTCTTGGCCCTCACAGGTTCTTGAACACCCTATTGACTTGAAGGTATTGGAAACTCATTTGTAACTAAGGGTAAACAAAGAGCATTAAGACTTGATTATAAATCTCATTTGCATATATATTTCTAGAGCACCACAGAAATGAAATATATTCCAGATCTGTCAAGAAAATCTATTTCCAGAGTTGCAAGTGGCTGAAATTTTACAGTTAATCTCGTTCTTGTGATACTTCAAATTGAGTTTCTAGTGTTTCAGAATTTCTGGATAAACATGCAAAGTCCCTGCACATTATGAATATCTTATGTCTCTCTTTTTTCATTTTTATTTTTAACAGAAATTAATTTCTGTTTAATGTTCTTTAAGAAGGTAGAAAGTACAAAGCAACATAAGAGACAATCTGCTCCCCTGAGATTTTCCTATTTGAGCAAACCAGTATGGAGACTGAAAGGTAAAGACAGATTTAAAAAAAAAATAAACAAACAAACAAATCTAGAATAACCTAGCTAATACATATTTTTATACTTACAGTTAGACTTTTACCTGGTAGCAGTTTAGTTCTTTTACAAAACTGAGTACCTAAACTGCAATATCAAGCTCCCTATCTGATTTACAAGATACTGCTCTTTAATATTCAAAGACTCTACTCATTTTAATGGATTAATTGACTGTAGTGATAACCCTAATCATTTCTGCAAAGTGACTATTGTTCTGAAAGATAGGGCTACAAGGCTGCAGAACTTGAAGAGCATGCTCTGTCTTTGACGTTATTTCAGTGAAAAGCCACAATTTTATCCCCTTATGACTACAAACACCAGAAGTGTCTCCTTGTGTCCAGTTTTACAAACAAAACTTTGAGGATCCACTGCTGAACTGCAAGGTCTATAAGTGCTGTTACATTAGTCTTGTTCATAGTGCAGAATACACAATTTTGTCTCAGTAACTCTTCTAAAGAGGGAAAAGCTTTACCAGTCAAATATGTGCATTTTATTATCTTCAGTTCTGAAATTTGAAGATACATATACAATGCAGGTCAAAACCGTTTTTAACTTCTTTCACAATTTTCATTCTTCCTTCCTGATATTGTTTGGTTGCAGGAAAAGATGTAGCTATCTATCTAAATCCATGACTTGGAATCAAGGACATTATAGATAGCTGGGAGACTGAGAGCTTGATCCTGAAATGGTTTGCAAGACATCTAATTATCCTGTGCAAGGCACTCAACTTCAAGTTTTGAAATCAAATTTATACAATATAGTTCAGGATGAACAATAAATACATCCCTCTACATTAAATAGCTTGAGGAGTGCATCATGCTTTCAGTTAAGAGTTATGATAGTCATGATTTCCACTGAAATAATCAAAATTTCTATCTCAGGTTCTTTTGTGATACATACTCTCAACTGTTGGAAATTTTTTTGTTTCCCTTAATAACAGTAATAGCAGTGGTACTTAGTAAAGTAAAAAAATAGTAATAGTAATAATAAAAAAAAAGTAGCATTGTTATTTTCAGTTGGCAATGATCTAAGACAGCATACAAATTTGTCTCAGGTTATTTTCTTTTTAATGTCATGTGGGACAGCATGCAATATTCTTCGTGCATCTATTTTTTGGAATGGTCTGTATAGTATATTGACATTTATTACTTGCATGAAGTTATAAGCAATTATAAGCAGTTGTTCTAAATGGAAGGGTCAGGCAACTACTGCTACTGACAGTAATTGCAACTAAATTTATATTGGTAGTTTCAGTTAATTTCCAACTTATCTCAGAAGAGCACAAAGACACATAACAGGAGACTTCAAGCTCTATGCTGAATTTAATTCTTTTATCCATGTGACACAAAAGCTCCAGCAAAGGACCACCTTTTTATTGAGAATGCTTCAAGACACACACGGCAAGTCTGCTGCCCTGTTGAGCAGTGTGCTTGCTCATTTTCATAGCTGTTTGTTATTATTTGAAAGCAAGGACTGGTAATGGCAGAATTAAAACCTCTAATGTCAAAGACAAAATTGGCACCACTACTGGAAGCTACAATCACTCTTGCTGAGTCTTCCTTGTGGCTTTACCCATAAAACCATCATCCTACTTCTCAGACAAAGAATAACATAGCAGATCTAGTTTGTTTATTTTCTGTTATTTAGCAAAGATATTAAAACAACAACAACAACAAAAACACTTATTTACAAAGCCTGCAATGAGATATTCTAAGTCTTGCTGGCATATATGTAGGGCAGGGAAAGAAAAGAATATGTTACCTGTCTATAGTTGCAGCAGGGAATTTCAAGCAATAGAACAGAATTACTTGTGAGAAATTTGGCCAACAGAGTGGTTTTGAAAAATACCATGGAGTGTTTACAAACAATTGCTGTAGATTGCTGCATTTAATTCTTCCTGGTGAGATGTCCTCTTAAGGAAAATTATGCCATTTAATAATGTCCTCTTAAAGAAAATAATACCATAGCACCAGTCAAACTGCAAAGAACTTTACCTGTATCTAATCACTGATTCTTACTCTTCTTTAAATAGTATAAACTGTCACTGGGCCTGAAAGAACACTCTTCACACTCCTGTTATTTGTTCCCACACAACTTCCATAATACTAACTCCTTAGCCACAAATATTTGTACAGCTGCCTAGTGAACTAGTTGGCAGAACTGATCCTACTAATTGCATCAACCCCAGCATCCCACAATGTATACATTTGGTCTTACTCACCCAAACCAATTTAAGATATGTTTTATACCACTATGAAGAATGAAATGAGCTTCAGGGAAGGAAAGAATGGCATTATTCAATGTCAGCAACAATGCTGACATTCGACATTGTGCTTTATGAAGCAACAATGAAACAATCGGACTCAAAATAATTCAGAAAGGAAAGGGTTAAGATAGAACAGTTGAAAGGGACCTACAAAGATCATCTAGTCCAACTGCCAGACCACTTCAGGACTACCCAAAAGTTAAAGCATATTATTGAGGGCATTATCCAAATGCCTCTTGAACACTGACAGGCACAGGGCAACAACCACCTCTCTAGGAACCCCGTTCCAGTGTTTGACCACCCTCACACTAAAGATTTTTTTTTCCCAATATGCAGTCTGAACCTTCCCTGGCACAGCTTTATGCCATTCCCATGTGCATCCAATCATTGATTACCAGGGAGAAGAGACCAGTGCATCCCTCTTCATCTCTCTTCCTCAGGAAGTTGTGGAGGGCAATGAGGTTGCCTCTCAGCCTTCTGTTTTCCAGACTAGACAACCCAAGAGTCCTCAGCCTCTCCTCACAGGACATGCCTTCCAGCCCTTTTACCAGCTTTGTTGCCCTTCCCTGAATGCATTCAAGTACCTTAATATCCTTTTCATATTAGGGAGCCCATAGCCGCCCACAATATTCAAGGGGAGACTGCATCAATGCTAAATATAGTGGGAGAACAGTGGAAGTCTCCTGTCCAACCCCACATTTACAGTGGGTTAACTTCCAAATTTCATCAGTTTGCTCAGACTTTGTTTGTTGAGTTGTAAAAACTTACAAGAAGCTTGACAGCAGCACTAGAGCAACTCTACTCAGTGTTTTAACTAAAGTCATTTTCTTTATATTCAGTTAGAATTTCCGAATTTCCTTTTTTTTTTCTTTTTTTTTTTTCTTCCCCCTGTGGAGATCTGATAAAAGTCTGCCTCCACCTCCTCTATTTTCTCCCTTCAGGTATTTAAGGACAGCTCATTTCCTGAGGTTTATATAAAACCTCAGCCTCTCTTCCATGCCACTTCCTCTGGCCGTTAACCATCTTACTGGCACTTTGTTGGAGCCTCCTCAAACCTCTAGGAGGTCCCAAAATGGACATGTTTATTTGGATGTGGCCTCACAAATACCTGGTGGAAGATGACAATCCCTTCCTATGACCTGCTCCCTACACAGTCACTTTTGCTGATCAGTATGCAGCAACAATGAACATAAAGCAATTTTCCAAATTAATTGTGTAAAGAAAAGTTGTTGAAGTCCTAGTAAAACTGACTTACACAAAGGAAATTGGATTTGAAGAGTGCCTCAGACAAATTCTGTAGAGCAGAACACAGTGGACCTTGTACATTTTGAGATAAGGGCATGTAAAAATCAATAGCTTTGTGGGAAAACGACATTTTCTCCAATGTCAGCACTTCCAGTATTTTTAAAATTGCTTTGGGCATCATTTGTATATTTTTAGTTTCCCTCATTTTAAAGAAGTAAAAAGAATATTGAAAATACTTTGCAGTCCCCACATTATCCCACAGTTGTTTGAAAACACATAGTGGCACAAAAATCTCTTTTCACAGCCTGCCCATTTTACAATAAAAAGACGTTGCCTCGAGAAAAGAGCTTTAAATATAGCTGTATATAAATATATCAACAAGTTAGTACTCCTGCATGAAAGCAAGTCCAGCTGCACATTCAAGAGTTTTGCCACTGGAGATAATGATCAGTAGTACAGTAGCATGAATGTAAGCCCAATTCCTCATCACTTAGTTTTGCTGCAGACATCTGAAGAGATCAGATTCATACATTTTTCAGATTGGCTATGTATGGCTGGGTTTGTTTTTTATATAATTCAAAGGTTGGTAGTTATTCCCAGAGGGCTTCTAATACTGGGAATGAGTGTTCATGAAGTGAACTTAATATGAAGATCTTATATAAAGATGGTTTGGAAGATCTCAGAAATGACCAGCTTTGCTTCTCTCACTTTGGCCCAAATGTTAAGCCAAAATCAAAAAGGAAGTGCAGTCACCTTGATCATTTTTGTCAGCTATAAACGTGAGGTGTGACTGGCACAGGCTGTCAACCCATATGTGACAGTCTGTTGGGAGCTGCTCAGAGTTGAAGGACACTTAAATTCATTGTTCCCATTGAACGTTTCTTATTCCTCAGAAAAGTCTAAGCAAAGAAATTTAGGCTTTTCCTCACTCTTCTTTTGACACACAGATAATCAGTTTCCTTGTGGGCTGCTCCCTCCCCAAACTTTTTATCAGGCCCACAATATGAATTATGGGCATTATTTTATACAGTCTGACTAGTTCCTGCATCAGCTTTGTTCCTTCTTCTTCCTAGTTTCATCTCAGTTCCTCTGATTGCTCCCAGAGTTCTTTCTCTTCCATTTCACAAGCTGTTGAATCCAACACTATGGGAATCCTTGTCTTCCTTCCACTAACAAACAGTTAACGAAGTGCTTTTCTGAACCCAGAAAAACCCATAGATACATGAGACAGGAATTTGTTTGAACTGTTGAGGACATTCCCATGTCTGACCCAAATCCTAATTCTAAAATTATCTAAGAGACTGTGGTTTTAATCTGAGACCAAGATTACTATCTTGTTATATATCCTATTACCCAGTTGTGAAAAATATTAGGGAACTTGGATTAAAAAATAAGGAAAAAAAAAAGAAAAAGAAAAAAGAAAAAAAAAGAAAAAAAAGAGAAACTTACTAACTGTAAGAGTTTCATTTTAATTTGATTTACCTGATTTTCCTGTTTGTTTGGTTTTTTTTGCTATGTGTTGTTTTTGTGATGAACAACAGTGTAGACAATAGGGATAGGAGTGCTATCTCCACTGAGGTACAGAATTCAGAAAAAAGCATGTATGGTCTCTTTAGGCAACTTAGATCTTCTTGTGAGGCTTGACTCAGGTGAACAGGGAGATTGCTATCTGCTAGTGTGTTTTGAGAGTGGGCTTCCTTCAACAAACACAAGGCATCAACTCTTTTGAGAGACAAAACCAATTAAGAGGCAATCAGTAGCTCTAGGTACAGTGTGAATCATGAGAGTTTTCCTATTTCTCTTTTTTCTAATGAACTTTGTGTCAGTCACTGAATCCATGGAAGAATTCTGCAGGCTGTCTATACCATTTCTGTGCTTTTTTTTGGTACTCTTTCCCATGAGATTAGAAGGGTGGAGAAAAGAGAGGATTAGTGTGGGAATTCCCTCAGGTAGAATCAAAAAAGGAACATATTTTATCAGTTAATTGATTGCTAATCCTGGCAGAATTCCTGTTTCACTGGGGAAAATAAATAAATAAATAAATCGAACTGGTTTGCAACACTGAATTTGGAGAACTAAAAGTATTAGGTTATATAAATACAATGAAAGCAGAATTAGTATTTGTAACATATTCTAAAGAGGCACAAAAGTGGTCCTTAATTTAGGTTTGTGATCTGCTTCAATTTTCATCTTTAATGAAATAAAATCTGATCTCTGTTGTCCTGTTACACATCTGTGATTTCAAGGCACTTATTTTGTATATATCTGAGTAAATGGCTGACCTCAAATTTCCCCCATATTCCAATTTTCACCTCTTAATTAGAGCTTTTTCTAACAAAAAGCAAATTGACACCATCTTGTGCTTCTTGTTAGTTCAAAATAATTATGGAACTTAACACTCTAAATGGTAATTACACTTGCTGTTGAGCACAGCAGCAGTTTTAGAACTGCAGACCAAATCAAATTAGCATTTTTGTCAAATAAAGTTAAATGTGTTTAAAAGTTACTTCTTGATGCATATAGAATAACATTTTACAGCAAGTGTTATTTAATGTCTGTTGGAGACAGACCCGGCTGATATATTCATTTGTCAGAATGCTGATGCCTCTATCTCAGCTGTTGTCAAGGCTCCCTTTAAAGTATAAGGAGAGCAATTGCTCTTCTAGAATGTGGTTTGTTTTATTTGCAAATATATCTCTAAAACAGGTCAGATGAATTACACCTTCAAAATTGTTATTTCTCACCACTAATTGAAAAGGTTTGCCTTAGAGGCAGATCATCTCAGTAATGCCATGATAAAATTTCTCATTGCATTATCTAGTTCAGAGGTCCCAGCTGTAAAAGGTTACTAGATTAGATTGTTTGATATAACAGACAAAAGTCTAGGTTTTTAATTAGAGAATTAACATGAAAATAGAACAAGTATTAGACTGAAACAAAACCTTCACTATTCAGAGAAATTCCTATACTACTTAAGCAGGTTATGTTTGCAAAATCTAAAGGATCAGACTAGAAATGTACTTATCCTGTTTTTCAGGATCAAAATAAACTACCAATGAAATCAGTAATTGTTAAATTGTTGTAAATGCTCTTCTTTTTATTTTTTAATTAAAAAAAAAAAAGACCAGTAAACCAGTAGAACACATGAAAAGTCAATTTTAAGGCTGAATGAGATTAACAGGATTCATTGCCTTTCTAAATCAGACTCGGTTTGATACACGGGTCTCATCCCATTGTAAATCTGTTGCAATCACAAACGGTGGTGTTTATTCTCTGGGTTACAAAAGCTAATGAAACAAAAGTGATAGTTTGAATAACGGAGAATCCTGCAGAGAGAGAGCAATTTTTCCAAAATTGAGTTTTTTTTCTAAACATTATGTAGGACAATTACTAGATCATAATATACATCTGTATATTCACACATATACATGTATATGTGTGTTTGTGATTCATTCATTTATATGTGTGCATGCATATGTATACATACAGGCACACATATATATGCACATGTGCATGCATATATGTATACATATAAATCTTTGAAGTTGATCTAATAATCCTAAGAATCCATGTATATTAAATCTACCTTGACTCAGCACAGTGATAGATAATTGAGTTAGCTTGTTGAGCTAATCAACACTAACTCTTCATGCTAAAACTTAACTTTATGAAGTTATAGCCACCTATATTAAGTTCAAATTGCTGACTCCACTTCTGCTCCTAACACGCGGTATTATACAAATTTTCTACTTCAGGTTGTTCATAAATCTTACCTTCTATTTCACAGTCTAACCACAATTTTACAAAACCCACTGGCATCAGTGCTGAAACCAACTAGATGCAAAAAAATTTATATAGTATAGGTATTCCTCTTAGGACAAGGTGGCTGATCTGAATCCCAACAAGACTGTTGCTGCAAAGGATTCATTCCATCTGAAAGCAACATTCTGAAATAGAATACTGATTACTTAAATTAAATACAGTACAGTGAAAACCTAGGGAGTTAAAGACCATAGGCAGAATAGGACAAAAGTGCTGCCATGATAAATAATAGAGTAAAAGCTGTGGAGTTTGAGCTCAGGGTTGCTCAGAGGACAGGCTTCCCATCTTCAGATATCATTTGCAGCACTTTAGTTGCTCAGTCAGCTACATGCTTTGGTCCTAATCTTTCTCAGTCTTCAACACTGCTTCTGTGTTGTCCACAGTACTTGAAAGTTTCTCACTGTGATCCCTCTTAACTTATGTCAATCTGAGTCTAATGAAATTTCAGTGACTTTTATGGTGTATGTCCTGATCTAAACTGGTACACAATTTAAATCTAGTACACTACATCTCTTTGATTTGTATGTTAGCTATGTATGACATGATTGTGCATACTGTGTATACTTCCATATATTGTAGTGAAGTAATATTTCCTGTACAATGCAATATATGCATTTAAGTAAATTATTTCACAATTAATGGAAGAACTCTAAGTACACTGTATGGAATTCTGATTTTCAATAAATGGCAAAACTCCTGTTAACTCACTGGAGGAAAATTTTCCTGTCATAAGCATCACTTGAGCTCCAAAAGCTTATGAAGTTTAATAAAGTTTAATACAATGTTCTGAATGGATATGCCTACATAATAAGAACTTAAGTTACTTAATGCAATTCATAGCGTAAAAAACAAACAACTTACATCAAGAAATTTAAATACATGTTTTGAGATGCCTATGTAAAAATCACTACATAACACTTGCTTATAAATCAATTCAGTTCACATAAAATGAACAATCTTGAATGAGAGCACACTACAGAAGGAAAATTAAATGGAAAGAATTACCAAAAAGCTGGGGGACTCTCTTATGTGTGTTTATTTGTCTTCTCTTCAAAAATGCTTGAAAGACTCTTTGTTACAGGCTTTCCATCAGTGCAGTGTGGTAGAAGGTGAAATGTCCATCACTGTTCACATTTTTCATGTTTGATTTCTTGCAGTGTGACAGCTGACAAATTTATCTCCTTTATTTCATTAGACCCCTTTATACAGACACAAAGAGGTCTTCTCACCATACTGAACACAGGATGATATTTTGAAAAATATGTGTGTATTTTTATGTATTTTATATCTATAACTTTGTTAGGTAGTAAAAAGTAGAAAACTGGGTTCTCAAGTGACTTAAGTGACAAACCAAGTCCTTACATACTTTGATGTTTGATTAATTCTCTTTTACTATGTTGACATTAACATCTAATCTGGTGCAATAGGAAAAGACTAGTAGATGAAAGCAATCAGTTTTGTGGCAGCTACACCTATATTGTACCTATATGGTCAGAAATCCACTTGAAGCTGGATTTACTCTCTTCCCTGATAAAAATATTCCTTTTCTGCATGTGGACCATCTCTTTCTAAAGGACCCAATACTGATTATGGTTATAACATACCCAGGGACAGGAGCACAAAAAGTGCTCACCTGGAATAGGTTTTCCACTTCAGATTACTTCAAAATTAACCTGATTTGGATGTATCAAATCTGCTTTAAAAAGGAAAATGCCTCAGTGTAAAGCAAGGTAAAATTGAAGAATTTATTTCAAAGTATGTTACTGCTTTGAATCAAAAAAATGATGTAGATGCAGCCTACATTAAGATAATTATGTAACATTATTTTCAGAAGTAAAGTAAAGCAGGGAAGTGCTTGCTTTTAGACAAGGGAAGTTTTGGTCAAGGCTGTGTTTCATAGTAAGGCTATGCTCAGCTTGCTTAGTGGGGTATTTGGAGTTATTCCTGAAATTATTTTGTAAATCTAGTTTTGCTTAGAGATTTTTATTTTTCCTATGTATTTTACCCATGTCTTGTAAGTAAGCTTTGAAGACTTTTTGCATCCCTACAAAGGGGTTAAACTCAATGAAGAATAGACTGGACAATTAAGGATTTTGATCTATACATATAAGCTGACGTCAGTTTTTGGGAGACTACACAAGATTGATTGTCTACTGAAGACTCACGGTCATACTGAACCGATGTTAAAAGTAGGGCATTTATCTGTCTCTAGTGAAATGGAAATGTAAATCTGTGACAGACTTACATTTATGTACAGATGGATAAATAGATGAGTGCTTCTAGGAAGAGGACATGATGTATACAGTATATCTTTGAAAATTTCCAGAGGGACAGCGTAGCAGGCTGACCATCGTAAGTCTCTCCTCCTAATCCCCTTTTGGGTAGAGGCCAAAAGCATTTGTGTGATACATGTTTCAGCTGTATTGCAATGAGTTGAATGTCACTTCAAAAATTCATTTTGAGATGGCAAAAATAGCAATTCAGAAGGAAGGATGGAAGGCCAGATGTACACAGGATACATTACTTACAGCTGCCAGATAAGAGCAATTTCTTTGTTTACTACCTCCATTTTCTTGTCAACATGATGCATAAAATCTGGAGGTTCTTTAGCTGAAAATCTAAGGTAACTTGGAATCATCAGAAAAGGTGTTTACACAAGACTCCCCAGCCAGTATTCTCAAAGTATTTCAGACAGTTGAGAGTACATTGGAATCTTCATTTTGTAATCAGAAATTACATTGTAAAGATCAGGTTATTCAGTCAAATGGTGCATTGAGAAACCATGGAAGAAGGATGTCATTTCTATGTATCCCTTCTTAGGTTTGTATTATTTATTTGAAATTTAAATTCTTCATCAAAACTCATAGTATTTTGAAAAAATTCTGATGTGAGAAATTTGTTGGCATTGACCTTGAGTATGAAAACTGGGATTATTCAGGTAAGAATTACCATGTAGATAAATTCATAAAATGCATCCAAAAAGATCTGAATACTTTTTACTTAATTTATAATCATAGAATCCTTAAGTAAGAATTTTCTGCTCGGAATTATAGCAGAAATCAGAGAAATTTCTTTTTTTTTTTTTCCTATGCTTTAAAAATATCTCCATGTATGCAGTTGATATCAGAAAGGGGATGGGAATATGTGTGTTTGACTTTCTTGTTCCACCACATTTGGCAAGCCAAGACTCTTCAAGTCTCACTATATTTGTATAGTTTTATAAGTCTAGAGTAGCCTCTTCACTCAGTGGAACAACAGCTAAGTAAGGTGCTGTTAATAAGGAGTGATGAGGAGGGGATCCTATGCTCTGTTTCCCACATCCTTTGATATGAAAGCTCAGTGTACATAAAATGTTCATAAACAAAAAAAAAAATCTTTTTAATTTTCTTTTTAACACTAAAAAGATTCTTTACTTTGGAAATTCCAGCTTTCATGTACAAATGTCATGGATTTAAAAACCATTGCTACACTATATAGTCTCTGAATTTTAACAATCTGTGGCATAAGTCTGCAGGAACTTGGATAATTTAGCTTTGTGGGAGTGTTTGAAGAGAAAGCACTGTGTGAAAAAAAGATACTGAGTCTGGATATTGTGTAGCCTTCACTTTTTCAAAGATGAGAAATAGTTTCTCTGTATAAAGTCAGTCTTTGTATGTTATATAATATGTACAAAATCTAAAAAATAGACTTGAGATCAATGTAGAGACAAAGAGTTAAAGGGTCTGCATCACTCTCTCAAAAGCCCAGAGACAAGGAGGCCAGGCTCCCTTCTCTCTTTTACCTGCCAAGAAAAAAGAAACCCTGAAGATGATTAGATTAATCAGAAAGGTATAGTTCGGGGGAGGGGAGAAAGAGGGGAAAATGAATAATTGCATTAAAATCACGGAGAATCCATCATCTTTCATGAACATAACAGAATATTTTATGGATAAGAATATGTTGTTAAAAAGTTAAACACTCAGCCAGACACAGCCAAGGAGATCAGGAAGCTGGTGAATAAATGCTATAGATACGATGTGAGCAGCAGGAGAAAAGAGAAAGTATCCATATCATCCTCAGCATGCATTGACAGAAGTTACATATGGGTCTTTTTCTAGTAAATCACACAAACTGACTAATTATCATAGTCAATATGTTACCAGACTTTCGGAAACAATGTGAACTTCTAGGCATTTTAGCAGTGTGAAACATGAAATGTGATGGCAGATAGATGTATCTGGTGTTTCACCCAGGAGATCTACAGAAATGTGTTTTCAAGGCATGGAAATTCAGTCATGTTATGTTATTATCAGAGCACAATCAGTCAGAGTGCAAAGTCAAAGCAGCACCCAAAAATATGAAGAAAACTTTAAAAAGTATAACAAAATGAAAACATGCCAAAGGTGTTTCTGCAGAGAAAGACCTTTGGAGTGGATGGCATCAAGACACATGCAAACCTGGGAATCATCTGGTAGACCAAGGCTTAAAGTAATCTCATCTGATTTCATCTATCTAAAATAATTTTGCAAATTTAAAATTGCAAATTTTCATGATAATCTTTTGATTCTTAACAGATAGCTACCTGGACTGCCAATCCTTCTCCATTGACTCTGAAGGGGATCCTGAATAGTGCCCAGGCTGTGGGAGAAAATCAGGTTTATGCCTATACATGTAAGGATCTGGGACCATATAAGAAGTTCTAGTGAAACTGAA
This sequence comes from Anser cygnoides, assembly GCF_040182565.1. Taxonomy (NCBI): domain Eukaryota; kingdom Metazoa; phylum Chordata; class Aves; order Anseriformes; family Anatidae; genus Anser; species Anser cygnoides. Next base: position 10,301,636 of record NC_089873.1, on the reverse strand, counting down.
GTGTCTGCTTAGGAATGGAAGATGTGGTGCAGAATCTGCAGGATGGCCATGACTTTCTGAAGCAGCAGCTGGACTTGGCCACAAAATACTTTAGGGTATTTAAAACAGCAGGATATACCTATGTTTAAGCCCCTGAATCCTTGTAGACAAACAAACACAAATTACAACCCGTTCTAAATGTATAGCACATCACTTTCTGGCACTATATTTGTCTCAGTCTTCTGTTTGTTTGATTCCCTACTAGTGGTATAAGAAGAAATATCACAAAATAGGGAAGAGTGCCCATACAATAGCTTAAAGGAATTACAAATGCCTATACAAGGACAAACTATTTGGATTTCTTTAGTAGAAATACACACTTGGAAACTTTTCCAGAAAAAGGAATGGATAACACATTTCATGAAAACTGCAAGTCTCTAAACCTACAGGTCTCTAAACCTATAGGATGAAATAATGAACATGGATCATTATGGTAAGCATATTCATCTGTAGTTAAACTGGGGACAAAGCACAGTGTTCTATTTTTATATATGAAAGAAGATTCCCGACCACAAGAGTCAGAAAAATCTAGGCAATTTCATCACAGGTAAAATTAATATTCATTATAACACACCGATTTTCAAAAAACTTCTGTCTTGAAATAGAACTTACAGTCCATTAATTCTAAGCTTTCTCAGATGCTAACATAAATATCAGCAAAAGTTTAATTTTAGCCTGACATGTGATCCCATCTGGAAATGCTCTAGACCATCTGTATTTAAACAGCGTTCCAAGATAACTGTTTGAATATCAGCCTAAAAAAGGATTTATACTACAAGTACAGGTGTGTGTGTGGGGGAAAGCCCTTTGTGAATCCCCAGCATAATAATTCAATTTCTAAGCAAGTTATAAATTATTTAATGAAAGAAATAAAGAATAATCTTCTAAACCATATAATGCAATACTAGCTATTTTTACATGACTTACAAACAATAATGACTTAAAAAGAATTGTTAATTATAGAAGCAGGTTATTGCACTTGCCCCTGCCCCCCAGTTTCAGATAAATACAAAAGTGGTGCTCTATTACAGAAATGTCCGCTAGGAGCAACTGTGGTATCACTGTTAGGCAAGCTGAGAAAAATCTGTGCATAGGGAGTGCTTGTTAAAATGTGCTGTTTGTGAGCGGAAAAGCTTGAATTTTGGACTCTGCTTTGTCTCTTTAATTTCAGCAAGAAAGATTAGGCTAGAAGTTAGGATAAACATTTTAGTGTCAAGGATAGTTAAACTCTAGAACAGACTGTCCAAAGAAATAAAAGGCTTTATCACCACTAAGGTTTTTGATGCAGGTTAGCAAAGTCTTTTAGGAACAATAGTGTGTTTTGAAAAATGGGATATCTTCTGAGGTCCATTCAACCCCAGTCCTGCCACTATTACATAATAGCTTATACATAGTTCAGCACTGAATGCCCTTGCTCTTAAAACAGATTTATTTCACTTATTTTTTTTTCCTAAAGTATGAACAAAATTTGGGGTCCTAATCATGAAGGAGACCACCAAAAACATCCAGGGAAATTATATTTTAAAATTCTACTTAATAACTGCTATTTTCATTTCAAAGAGGAATTAATATTTAACAATACACCTTCTCTCATATTAATGTCTCAACCTATTTTTTTTCTCTGATTCTAAATGAGCACTGATCATGAAAATTGACTCTATTTAAAAGATGTTTTAAATTACTCACTAGGTGAAGGAGCCCTTCTTCAGTCTTATATCAGAATCCATGCATTTCAGCATCTTCACATTTATTCCATTTTGGGGGTAAGGATGGGATTGTGGAGAAATACTCCTATTTCCTTCTTGGTGCTGAAGGTCACCTTTATTAACTGGTATTTGTAGAAAATGTGTCAGTAGCTATACAATCAGGTTGCCTTCACAACCATTTTTTTTTTTCCCCAAAGACATAGCTTAAATAATTTCTCCAAAAATGCTAATAAATAACAGCATGTTGTTGTGTAAAATTTTTGATAGAATTCCTAACACTACTATTCTCAAGCCCAAACCCTCTAACCCCACCACACCTCCAAGGAGTCACCAGAAAAATCCTCCGGATAGTCCCAAACAGTGATGTGTTAGTGAATAAGCATTTAAGAACAATGCAAATAAAAGTGATTAAGAACATTAAGCAAGAAAAATATCTTTCCAGATAATTATTGAAGCACCATATCAAAGGGTGTTATTTGGGTTTAAAGTTGAAATTCATTTGCTTTAAGTTTTGTTTTTCTTTCTTAACATTTAGTAATTTTTTTACAGATCTCAGGGAAAAAGCAAACATTTTAAATGAAAGCTTAAAAATATCAAGCTACTTAAAATTTCTTGCCAAAGGATTTAATAGCTAATATCCAGCCAGCCCCAGTTCATACAAGAGCTGCCCAAACAGCTTGACTAGCCACTAGTTATTCACAAAAACACTTCCTGGATTATTTACTTCTCTTTTAATGACACTTTATAGTAATAATTTAGTAACAGGGTGGTTTGTAATTATATAAAGCAATGTTTGTGATGTGGATGCAGTAATATATAAGATTATCTAGTCCTATTTCCTCCTATGTTTTTATCTCTGGCTGAAGTCACTTTTTTTTTTTTTTTTTTTTTAATTTAAATTCTTTCTGTTTCTTTTCAGGAAAACCAGCTGGGTTATACTGGCAAATACCTCATGAAGGCAGAACTAATTGCTCCAATTATTACTGGAGATCCAGGTGGGCAAATTAGAGTACTGGGCCAATCAAGGATAGATGAAAAAAATGTTTCCCAGAGTTTTGGGAGGAAGCTTATCATTCTTAAGTTTATGATACTGCTGTTGTTTATCTTGAAAGATTTTTTCTTATTATTTAGGTATTTAGGTATTAGTAGTATGGTTATTCCTAGTTTGGGGAAGCATGTATAAAATGTTACAGATAGCTTAAAATAGAAAGAGAAGGAGAAAGACTACTGTCAGTGTATTCAAGCCTCATTCATAGCTCAAGGATCCCTTATGACAGAAAGAATATCCCACTTTTCAATTTTTGAAATACAAATTATCATTCCCCAAAATAAAGGTGGTGCAGTATGAGGGAATAAGCATGTGACAGGCTAGCTGCAAGTGCAGCTGCATTATTTATTTTATATTCACCTATCCTCGTCCCCCCCCCTCCCCCCCCCCCCCCCCCTTTTTTTTTCCCACGTTGTGTTGAAGCAGTTATTCATGCGAGAAATCACCTTTGCTGGTATTGTCTGCTTTAAATTTTGGTGGCATTGATTAATCTTATGCTGTCAAGAGTACTAGAGAGTAGCCCTTTGCTAGAAGACAATGGCAGAAAGCAAGGTTGTGATTTTATGTTAAAGACAGTTTAAAAAATGAGAGGTTGAATTGTAGCCTTTTTATTTATAAAGATAGTAGAGGAACTTGTCAATGATTTATTCTTTCATTTAGATCTATTCCTGGGCAAGGATCACATTTTAACTCTTTTATTTAGAGTCAGAAATATTTTATTTTAGAAACAATGACCTTCCCTACGTGTAAGTCAGAATGGTACAATAAACCTATAAACACAGGGCTTATTATTGCTAAAAAATGTAGTTTAGAAAAGAGATGACCAAGCTTGTATTTGTCTTTAAGAAAGACATTGAGAGTGTTCAGCAATTTCTTTCTCTATATACTACTAGACATGAACTCAGAAACAAACAAAAATATATATATAATTCGGACAATGCTCAGGTCAATGTTGGTAACACTTTATATTGACTGATTTTCTCTTCAAATTCATGGCTCAATATCCATTACAATCAAGTCAACAGTCAAGCACTCAGGGATTACAAGATTTTATTGATTCAAGAAATATACTTGAAAGTCCAGCCTATTTTTTCAGGTTCTCTTATATTTTAGTATGCGGTAGCACTACTTATATTACATAAGTAATATGTAATATTATAAGCAATGTAATATTACTTATGTAATACGTATAATATACATATATTACTACTACATACTTATATTTTAGTATGTGGTAGCACTAAAGGTTCAACACTGATGAGTTATTGGGAAGACAGCAAAAGCAAAGACAGTATATCCCATTTGTGCAAGAACATAATAGATGGTTCTGTTTGTAGTTTTGAGATAGTAGTTTAAAATGACCTTGAAAAGAACTGGATAGAGCCTTGGTACAGAAACATGGAACTACTGCAAAACAAGTTAAATTTTCTGCTGTTGTAAAAGAAACTGGTTCTGTCTTGCTCATTTTCTGCTGATAATTATACTTCTAGTGTTTTGCGAGTCAGGGATTGTGTGGTAGAGGATATGAATTTTCCTTTTTTAAAAAAAAAAAGTTAAATTTAACTACATTTAAGAAAAATAAATGCAATGTATGATTTGTAGGTTAATTGGAGACTGCTGCCATTCATCTATTTATTCACTTCCTGACATAAACCTAGAAATGAGAAGTTGTACAATATATAATTTTACTTTTTTTTTTTTGTATATTTAAGAAAAGTTAAAAAGATGGTGTTATGTTTCACAGAAGTTACCTTCTAATAGATACAAAGATAGATATTATACTTGATTATGAAAGAAAGTTGTAGGTGATCATAAAGTTACGTAATTTCTGTTTAACCCAATCCCTCTCCTACTTTTTTCCCAAGCTCAGTTCTTATTCAAAGTCACCATTAGTTATACAAAGACAGTAAAAAACTCCTTGATTTTAATCCAGCAAGACGTCCACTCCTAATTATAACCTGCTTCATCAATATTAAGTATCATATTTTAATCTGATTTCACAGTCCTCTTTTTCTGTGAAATAATACAGATAGCTTCAAGTTTCTCATCTGCAATAAAATACATATTTTCAGCCTAGGCAACTAAAACTTCAAAGTAGAGATTTGTGAATAGGAAAGAATTTGCAGATCTCAGTAATTGTATTGTGATTAGCATTTGCTTCATCTGCCTTCTTTTCCCCTCTAACTTGTATTATCTGGTTGAAGGTCTGGAATAAAGACCATTTGTCTCTGAATGTCTTCAGAAGGCCTAATATTATGGTTCTGTTAGTTCAACAATTGGAGTTAAAAATAAACAACAACAAAAACAGAATGCTAAATTTTTAAATTGTGGTGATGTGGCAAGTAGATTTAGGCAACATCTAAAGCCCTTGCTCTTTCTCAGTAATAACCCAGTGAGTACTTTTGCTCAATTAAAGTTACTTTAGCCTGACTAAACCACAAGTAAAAGGAGAATGAACCTATACATTTTTCTGAGTTTTAATTACTTTGAAGAAAGCAGCAATGCTTGGCTGTGCCTGTACTGTCAGTTTGTTTCATGCCTTGTTGTACTCAACAGCTAATCCACATATTACTCCTGGGTATCCCTTCAAGAGAAAGGAAGATACAGCTTGCCAAGAACATTTTCTCCATCTGCTGTATGTATTCCAGGCAGGCACAGTGAACGGGAATTTCACCAGGACTACTCCAGAAGATATAAAGAAAAATTTATGGGTCAAATGATTGCCAGTCACTTACTTCCAGGTGTCATGCACCTTTCCTCCCAAATGTTGTTAGAGTGACATCCTGCACATCTTTTAAGTCTTTTAAGGTTTGGATGCTATTTCATCTTTTTTTTTTTTTTTTTTTTTTTTCCATCTGTAACTCAGACAAATGCATAACATGCAAAAATCAAAATTCTGGAAACATTTATGAATGTTTATGTAAATAATGGGTGCATATCACTATTATCTTGCAAAATCTCAGTAAGCTCATTGTCAGACTTTGAAACAATATAAATCTATTCCTCCTGCTCAGGTCTGGAAATAGGTCTACAAAAGTTTTATAAGAACATTCTAGACATTTCGGATCAGTTTCACTCACTTATACATTGAGAGAGCTTCCTGCTTATGGGCTTATGACTTCATTTTAGTACATTGTTGATGCTCAAAGGACTAGCGGAAAGGTCAGAAAGTGAGCTGCTGGGCCACGGTGGAACTGCGTACAGAAGTGTTTGGTATTCAGGACATGGACTGGATGGAAACCCAAAGAAACATAATAATAAATAAATAAATAAATCACTATATTGGAGGAAGTGGGTGGGGAGTCACTCAGTCCCCATATAATATTTACAATTTGCTGACTGAAAGTCTGTAAACGAGGCCAAGCACAGAGTATAACAGAGGCTTTGCGATATTCATTCACTCCAAAGAATACTGAACAAGTGAAGCCAGGTCATGCTTAATGATGTTTCCTAAAATATTTTTCATCTTTCCTAAAAGATCATTTGCTTCAGATGGACCTCAGTGTCTGTAATGCTAATGATATATTACATGTATATAGCATCTTCAAACTAAGACCCAAAATTTACTTATAACAAACTATTTCATTTAAAATGCTAGTTATATCTATATAGTTCTTTTCTATTGTAGATAATGGCAGCTGGGATTACCTTGTATATTTACCATTTTGAAATATAAGAAAATAATTTTCCCCATATATTTCTTAATTGGATAAATAGCTGCTAGGTGGAAAATACCATCTGTGATTTATTGGCTTAGCAGTTACATAGGGAAGATAAACCAATCATGATCTACGACTGAATCAACATATTAATCATGTGCTTTTAATTGTTAGTTTCAATCCTTACATGTAACATGATCATTAATTTGTCTGTATTGTCTGTAATATTCCAGAAACATGTCATAACTGATCTTTAAACAAAATATATTGCACTTTTTGAAATGAATAGAGAAATTGGTTTGCATTAACTCAACAAAGATCACAATACGTATCATAAGATTTACTGAAGTTTAAGAAAATTAATTTTTTTTTCTGCTCAGAGCAGAACTGCAAGTATAAGATAGCATGCAACAGCGCATATCATAAAAATAAATGTTACACAGTGCCCAAGAGCAAAACTCTGAATTATTTTATATTATTAACTAGTATGAAAATACAGAAAATGACAAAGTGATATGTTCAGAGAAACAAAGGTTGTCATAGCAATACTCACAGTTATTTATATCAACCATTTGGTTGTTTCAGCAAAGTAAATAATACTGTTTTCCAATATTTACTTATAACTTAACTGGTACATCTTAATAGCACAAAAACATTCCCAACAGAACATTAGCACATTTCTCAAGTGGGTAAGCAATTACAAAAGGAGCATTTTTTTCCCTGATGATTTCACTGATGTACATTTTTGTGTCGTACCCAGTGAGATGAATCTGAACCCTGTTGCCACAGTCCTGGTTCAACAGCCTAAAAAACAGTTTTCATCACCATTTGAGACTCCTACATTGCTTTGCCTGCTGCTACCTGTCATAAAGATCTTGTCTAAGTCCCCGCCATATTTGCCAGGCCTGTGTGAATGGCCTGGGTGACTAAAGTATTTCAAGTAGCAGTAGACCTGTATGTTGAAGCAATTAAACATATTCTACACAGTTTTAAAAGTATCCACAGGCTACTTTTCACAGAATTCATCCATTAAGAGTATTTGAAAATGTAAAAATAGTACTATAGTTAAAAGTTTTAAAGTATAACACAATCTTTATTTGCAAATGAGAATACAAGTGTAAACTATGAGAGCCACTACTTAATAAAAAATGGGAATGACTATTTACTTTCAGTTAATTGCAGGGCTCCTCTGGTCCATAACATAGAAAAGCATGCTACAGAAAAGATATAATATGATCTTTAAGACTTTAAGATTTTCATTCACTTTTTTTTTTTTTTCATTTATGAAAATAATACTACAATAATTCTATAATATTGACGTAATTTTGGTTAATCTTGAGTTCCTCTGAATACTGAACTACATCCCTGCAAGATAATTATATTTACATGCCAAAACTGAAATGTTCTTGAAAGGTTTTCTGGCCTTAAGTTTATTTTATCATTTGAAATTGATCAGTACCAAAATAGTCAGCTAGAAGTCAGACACTAAAAACTTGGTTGGCCAGTCCAGCTTCTCTCAAATGGGAGAAAAAATGCTTAGTGAGGACCACTCATCTTTTTCAGACTTGTAATTGCAGCTCTTAGAGTTTTCAGGTTAGGAGAATTGAGTTGTATCATAAGTGAAAATTAGAGAATTTCGTCTCTTGAGCTACCTGTAGATTTTGAAGATGAGCAGAAATATGCCCTTGGCTGGAAAAGCACTTTTAGTGACCAAATGCTGCATACACGTCTTTTTGAAAGTTTGAAAAGGGTGTTTTGTTTTGTTTTGTTTTGTTTTTAATGTGTATGCATGTGTGTGTGAGATACAAACATTACATTAAAACATTTTGTATTTCTATATACTGAAGTTTATGATCCAAAACATTAACTAGGGGGCAATTCATGAAGAACAAAATGATGAAAAGCTATTTGTTTACAGTTATCATTCTGTATAAAACATACCATCACAAAGTAAAAATGGAAAATTCCTGATTTCCCATTTTCATCCCACCACTTCTCTTTTTTAAAAGTAGTTAATTTTTAAAATATTTAGAAATACCCTTGAACAAATTGAAATCTGATAAGCATCTGAATTTGGATTTTTGCATGACGAGTAACATGTATTTAAAGATTTAGTAAAACGCGTATACATAGTTCAGGACTCTTGCTTTGAAAAAGAGTGTTTACTGTTCTGCCTTCAAATTCTAGTTTAATTTCTTCAAATCTGTGCAACATTAGATGATTTTTACCTCAAATATAGCAAAAGCAATTGTTGCCCCATGTATACAGATTGCAGAAACCTGATAAATATTGATTTTTTTAAGGCTGAACTTAACATGAAGTTAACTTCAATTGTATATATGAATTTCAATTTATGAATTAATTAAAAACCCAAAGCAGTGCTGAAATGCATTAAAATGATAAAAATATTTTTTCAATAATAACATGAAGTTCATGATAATTAAGTTTTATATTTGAGGTCAACAGAAACATATACTTGAAAGAATATACCGTTTACACAAAGGGAAATGGAATTTTCCTAACATATCCTTTAATACAAAACACTGTCTCTGAAATGTCATGCAGTTGTCCATTATTATACATGAATTGCTCATGAAACTGTAACAGCCATCCTGTCAGGCTCTTTCCAGCTCCAATATTACAATGGCTCCTTCTTCAGCAACACCACATTCATACCAAAAAAAAAAAATCACTCAGGATTTCCCAATCAGATAAGAGTTTCATCACAGTCTAAGTAGTCAAGCTTGATGTTCAGCTAACATTTTTATTTAATGTTTTATATAGTCACCAAAATAAATAATTGCTTCGTAAAGTAAATATTCTGAAATGCTATAAAAATAGAGCCTGACAGACACTGGATGTTTTCTACTGATTGAATGGGTACTGAGTCAGCTCCATACTTCATATTTTTTATTCCAATACTATGAAAAGCAATGAACATTGAAAGACAGATATTATTCATTGCAATCTAACTATTTAATTACTTTAAATAAACAGGTAAGACAAGGTTTTCATTTGAACTGAAGACTCATTACATTGGTGCTATTTGTAAAGGGCCCTCAGAGTAAATGAAAGTCAGGACCATACAGAGAGAACATAAGCCAATCTTTCATAACATAACAAGTAAGAGAAATCATCATATCAGTTCTATAAATAGAACGGGATACCACTGTAGTGTTGTTTGTATTTCTTTTTACCTTCTGCATCGGTTAATCCCACTCCCGACTGCTTTACTGGTTCTTGTCCATTCTGGCTCATCTTCCCTCTGTTAAAAAAACATGATCATATTGTCAATGAGACCATGAAGAGATGAGATCTAAGGAAATTATGCATCTAAACCAATGAGGTTTGGCTCAGCACAAGAAGACAAACAGGTATTAAATAAATAAATAAATAAATAATCAAACTGTAAATATATGTATGTATACATAATTTCAAGAAAATAAAGTGGACAAACTTTTTTTTCTATTGCTATTATTGACATTTGGAAAGATCACTTCAGACTTCTTTTTTTTTTTTTTTTTTGTTAAGCCTCTGTGATCCTAAAGAATGTGGCCATCAGGGGTTGTTTGCAAGCTGCCTCACACCAGCTCAGGTTTCTGCAAGCAGTCAGTATAACTCCTCTCCTCATCTCTCCTCACTTCATCCTGTTATGGCGAATGGTGAAATATATAAGGAGTCACTGAGTTGCTATTTGGTCTACAATACCATTACTTCAGGTAGTGTATGTTTGTGGTCATTATCTTATTTTAATGATTACTTTTGCATTACAGTTTAGGTTTAGCATAAGAGACAAGTTCTGAAACTTACATTAATCTTAAAATAAGGTGAGTGGAATAAAGCATGCTATTGCAGCCTCTATCTTTCTCCACTGGATGTAGAAAGAACCTGGATGAAAATCTGGATGTCTATTTTCTGGCAGTGAGTGTTAGGTAAGATGAAAGACTTTACATTTTTAAAATTCTTTCCACATGCTTGTATATGCATGTACATCCATGCATGCATGTGTGAATATACATGCATGACTATAACTACCCTCAAAAACTTTTGAGATGTTTATGTTCCTACTTGTCTTTCTCCTGACTCTGAAATGCTGTGATAGAGAATATAAGCAATTAACTTCATATACATGTTATTCCTCTGGGGTTAAAGGGCCAGTGATTCTTTGCTACCAGTGAACCAGCTTTACATTTCATGGCAGCAACAGAATGTTCACAATGAACAGAAAATGAACGTAATGTCAGTTTATAAAGCGATTTCAAACTCAATTTTAATTAAAAGTTATTCTTCTTTTGTGAGGTAATATTTTACAAAGCATATTACAAGTGTGATACAAGAATTATTAGTCCCTAGGGCTAGATTCTTCACACATTGTTCAGTTGATTTTCACTTTTGCATTGTAAATTAATATCATTTTACAGACATTTTACTGGTATAGATGGTTACACAGGACAGTGGCATAGTTTTTATCATAGATGGGAATATAAATAATTTTCAGGGATATAACACTTAGGATTTTTTTTTTTTTACAAATTCCTTCCTAAATAGACTAAAAAATTAATTTAGCTGTATTAAATGATTAATTTCCCTTGATAGTTAAAGCAATATTTAATATAGGCAAGTATTCTAATAAATTACCTCTTCAAACAATTTCCATGGTGTCATTAATTCTTTTATGACTAAAAACATTCAGACTAAAGTAGAGATTAAATTGCAGCCTCCAACTCTTTTTCTATTGATAGATCAGAAACTTAATCTAAACAGAGAGCTTACCAACAAAAGTGTTTTTATATACCAAGACACTTAAAATTGTTTAGCTTACTTAACGTTTTTCATTCAAATTGTGATCTGTGGTCTTATGGTTATGCTATATTAGTGTACAGGGTCAGAGTCCCTGAAGTCATTATCAAATCAGTGTGAACATAATGCTGACTAGAATTTCAGTCAAGCATATATTCAGATATACCATTATTTTTATCCAGACTTCAAAATAGAAACAGTTATCTGTTTTAAAACGTTCTCCCCAAAGATAATCCCAAAGGTCTCAGATGTTAAACAGTAATTTTGTCATTCATTTTCATTATATTGTCGTGTAAATAACAAAAAGTAAGCATTTGCTGTCTATGTGCTGTTTAACTTTTAGGGGGTCTGTCCAATATCAGCATACAAACAATTTACCTTAAAAATATGATAATAAAAAAAATATTGTCTAGTTCATGGAGCAGGAAATAAGAAGGCTGGATATATTTTATTTAATTTAACAAAAGTCAAGGGAACAAATACTGTAAGGGAAAAGCTGAAAGCTGTGGAAACTTTTTTTTTTTTTTTTTTAAGTAAAAGTGCAGCTGACTTCAGGCTTTATAAACACGTGAATCTGTCAGCCAGCTACTAAGAAGCTGTAGATAGTCATATTGCTAAAAAATACACAGTAAGCAATACTATTTGGATTTCAATTTTGTATAAGTGAACTAAAAACTGTTGAGCTCTGCTGCATTTTGTGTTTCTGTACACAAGGACTTTATGCATCTTTGCTTTTGTTATTAGAGATGGCTGCAAAATAATTTTCTTTTGAGCTAGACAATTCCAATTAAAAATAATCTCTTTTTTCCACTGGGAAGTATAAGTCATTTTAAGCTAAAATAACATGAGTGAAAAGTTCAGTAAAGATTAAGCAATTGGCACCCCACAGCCTCAGCTCACATTGTCCTCCTAGATTCTGAAGATGAGAAAGAAAACCTAGATTGGAGGCTATTTTCCTCATACTTAGAAACATCACTGTTGTAGAGAATGAATGGAGTCTTGGAGTCTTTTTTTTTTTTTTTTTTTAATTCAAGCCTTTTTTAGAAAGTTTAAAACATGTTGTTTATTGCAGCTTTAACTAATATGTCTAGGCTGCAAAGGAAAAGCAACAACTTGTGTCCTGGAGAAAAACATGGAACAACTATTGCAGATGCTGAAAGGACTACACTACATTGTTCAGTACAATGCATTACTACTGACTAATATTTTAAGAACAGTCAAGCTATAAAAATTCAGGCTACAAACATTAAGCTGATCAAGAGACATTATTTTTTTCTTGTAAAAGACTATAAATGAAATTGCAAAATGAACATTTATACTGCCATAGTTAAGGGGAAGAAAATCCTGGTAAAACTTAGGAGTTTACTATTTAATCATTTTATAGGATCACTATACAGATAATAGTTTGATACTACAGGCACCTCAGGGAAAAAAAAAAAAAATATCTTGAACTAAAATTTCCAACCAAGACCTTTTGAGAAATTCTGCTCAAACTCTTAAAAACTTGGGAAAAGTTCAGTTGGATCCAGTATCTGAATTTAGTTTGCACAACTAACACATACTTCAAGAAGGAGGTCAGTCTGAAAATTTAAATTAAGCATTCTCTAGCCTAGGAAAACTGCACTTTTAAAACATAACCCAAGCTCATCTCTATACACTTGCATCAAAGGCAACCTCTCCTGTGTGACAACAATAAATTTATGAGGTTTAGGTAGAGATTTGGTTGGTTAATAACAATTCAATGTTCAACAAAGCAAAAGGAAGGTACGAGCTCTGAGAATTTTACCTAGTTAACTGCTATTCTAATGCATAACTCATCTGCAGAGAAAACTGCATAAGAAGATGACTGACAAGTGAAAGTGCTACACATTCTCAAAGGACAGAGGATTCAGTATATTAAAGTATATTAAAGGAAAAGCCTTACATTCTTGGGATGGGAAACAGATTATTCTCTCCTGTGGCACTGCTGCTGCCTTCACTATCCATGCTGTATCCACTGCCAAAACTACTGGCTGATGAGCCAGTGGAGACAGAACTTTCTGCAGGTCGGTGGTTAGTAGACCTTGCTGTACAGGGTAAGAACAATGGGTTACCAAAAACCTTGTAAGATAACAGTGCCATCCACATTAAGAAAAAAATTGAATATATCAAAATGACATGCTTCAAAGGCTTTCATTTTTTACTTTACATTCCAGTGTTATGAGATCATCTGTTGCAGATGATGTTTATTTTCACATAGAACAAGGTGTTCTAAATCAAACAGTATATCACTGTAATTTTTTTCTTCAGTCATATTAATAGTTCAAATCAACGTCCTGAAGGAAAAGAAGAATGGGTTAGTTGATTAACACTTTTTTTTTTCTTTTGATTAAAGCTACAGAAAAACAGCAATTCATCCAAATTCATAGGCTGACCCTGTAAAAATGAGAGCCCCAGTGGGCCTTCCACATATTCTTCATGAAATATTAATTGCATTTGATGACTTGAGGTGAGAAAGCTGAAAGCAAATACAAGTACACCATCTATAGTCACAGAAGCTCTATGAAGAACTCCACCCCCCTTCAGACATAACACTGCAACTGCATTGTATTTCTCAACTGCTCCTACCTATCTGGATATCTCTTACTGTATACCTGAAATTTTAATGCAGATATTTTAATGGGAGTTAAACATGAACAAGTTTTCTAGTATTCAGCCTTTGGCAAGTTGAGAAATATACACACACATAAAAAAAGGACACAGTGACATTACACATAATAACTGATAAAGGAATAGCTATTCTCATATTGACTGGTGTAACTGAGAAATATTAATTGAATTTTTTGGAAATTTTATTTTTTCTCATCAACTACATCAACAATTGTCGTTTAATCGATTCCAACTGGCTCAGCATATATACTGAATATAAAATACTTTCCTGTAAAGTTATTATTGTATGAAGCCTTAGTGAACTTTTGTGTTACTTTGGTGAACTGTGAAATTCTAATGCAAACAGTTAAAAGAAATCCTTCTTTAAACAAAAAAATAATCAAGTATCTAAATGGAAATTACTTCAAATAAGAGCCAGAGCCCCAGTGGTGTCTTGCTTTAAGCTGGCAACCAAGATTATTTTTATGTTTTACTGGATGAATAATATTTTTGGTGAAGATTGCTGCATGCTACCTAATGTGGGACTAGCAAGCTGACTGTGACTTCTCAAATATAATGCAAAAACAGATTAATAATTGACACTAGAAGAGAGGAATGAAGCATTCCTCATGCCATCAGTCCTTGGGCTGAGCTGTCAGTTAAGATAGAACTCTTACTCTGCAAAGTGATTCTTCACTGCTAAACTGAGCTGTCACATTTTTTTTCTTTAAACTCTATTAACCTCATCTGTTTCAATAATGCCTACAACCACCAAAGGAATCTGTCAATCTAAATTATTTGGAGACAAAATTATTCTTTAGCTCAATTTCTTAACTTTGTACATTGATCAAAGGCTATCTTCTTGGATGTTAATACAGATTAATAAACTGTAAAATCAGTGTTATTAGCAGATACTCTCAGTATCTCATCTGGAGAAAAAGCTACTTTTTTTTTTTTTTTTTTTTTTTCTCAGCACAGACAGCTAGAGCACTGCAGAGTGTCCTGCTCAGCCAGCTGTGAGCAGCAGTTACTCCATCATTTTCAGTCTGTGGTGCTGTAAGCAAATTCCTATGAATAAGGTGTGTGGTGTGTCATGTCAGGAAACTGCTGATGGAAAATGTTGGGTAAAAGAGATTTGGGAAAAGAGAGGTCAAGCTCTCCTTTATAGTTCATTACTATTAGCTTCCATATACTCAACAACCTGTATTGAGGCTCTTTCATGTCTGCCCCAAACTAATCCATCACCTCAGTTCTCGTGATGGTTGAGTGACCTGTATGGCTTTCTGATATTTAGGGGTTTTGAGGTTATTTTTGTTTTGCTGTTTTTGTTGTTGATTTTGGTTTGTTTGTTTTTTTTTTTTTTTTTAGTCATGGTATGGCAAATATCTCATAGGTGAGGACAATCCATATAGACACAGAACTGCAAAACCCATGGAACCAAAGGCAGCATGGTGTTAGCACAAAAAAAGTGTGTCTATTCCTTCCCTTAAGCATGAATTTACTTAGTGTGGCATACATCTCAACCATAACATATGTGGCTGCAAGGGTGGTTCGCATCTGGTCTCTTATTTTTATTGACTTCATTGTAAAATCTAGTGCCTGCAGTAATTTCTTATAACTGGTGGATTTCTAAAATCTAGAATCTAGTTTAATGTGCCAAATAAGCTTGAATTAGGCATTTGTAAGTGGCTTAATTGTTGTTCTACATCCATTTATAATCAGAATATAATTATTTCTTTTGACAGAGCTGTATCCTGATGATACATTCAGTATGCCATATTTTTAGTTTCTGTACTGTTTTCCCTAATTTACATCTTTTCCTATATTGATCATTTTCTGAAATATCTCTTGGTGAGTGGGTATAATGTGCCTAAGTTTAGATTCATGACTGGATTTTGAAAATTCTAAAGTTCAATGTTCTTATTTTTTTTTTGTCTGCTTTATGAGAGTAATGAACTACCGCATCAGTTTGTGACAAGAGATGAAATCCAAAAATAGATTTAGAGCTGTTTTTGTGACAAACTCAAAATCTGGATACAGATAACTCCTCCATATTTCACGAGACACACGCGTTTTCCATATGACTATTTTTTACAGACAAATCTAAACCTTTAAGCTACTGCTGCTGGCTATATAGGATGCTTATAAGTTCTGAAGATGTGGTGATGCCTGTTGCCAGACAATATTTTGTCTGTTAGAATAACCGAAGTAAGATTACACTCAGTAAAGGCACAAGTTAGAATTTTTTCCCTGCTCTCACATGCAAAGAACTAGTTTGTATATTGGTTTCCAGTCCTACCTTTTGTCTTTAAACAAATACAAATGTCTTAGGAACTTTAATAAGAAAGGCTGAGTTCACTCTGGTATCCTTCCAGTCTTACTAGACCTGAAAAAGGTCTGTGAAGGTTTGTAAGACTCAGAGCAATCACCACCTTTCTTGGACAATTGGGTTCCTATTCACATAAAGGACAAGTAACTAAAGTGAGATTAGGGCAAGTTTACTTCTGAGTTAGAGCTTCTGCTGACAGCTGCCTGTGCCAGAAAACGCCTAAATTCTTAGTTTTTGACTTCAAAATTCTGGAGGGTGGTGTATTGGTCTCTAGGAAGTTGAATAATTTGCTATTGATTCACTACAGTATTCTGAGGCACAGAATTTGGATATTCTTTTCTGGTATCACAGTGGTGCCTGATAATACAAGGTATGCTCATGTTTCACCTAAATGTACAGCATTTATTTGAATAGGAGCTTGGACAAAGGGAACTGGCATAATTTCAAAATCAAGTATCCCAAGTATCTAGATTATGGAAGAGCTATGGTTCATTTGATTCTTTGCTTCCTCGCCCTTTGTTGTTTCAAATTATTTTCTGGTCCTCTTGCTTCTCATATGAGAAGTTTTGGCTTCTCATGTGCTTATATGCAAAGTCTTGCTGCCAGTTACACATGATGCTGAAGTAATTTCAATTTATCTGAAGATCATTACCCAGTATGATCATTTGGCTTCTTACTGGGAGAGGAGAGGTATGGTTTTCAGATATTTCTCTGTTAACTCTTTATTCATTTTGCCAGGTATTTGGTACTTTCTAAGGATTATAACTTCAGTGATGTCTGGGCTGCCCAGCCATTGGGCTGGGAAGAACATAAACAAGAAATGAAAGATTAAATCTCTAATATAGACTGCCTTCTCAGAGTGCACTGAATTTCTGTTCTTGGTGTAGCTTTGATTTCATTTTCACCTGCTAATATTATTTTAGCTGAGTTCCCCTACTGACAAGAAATTTTCTCTACTTTGAAGGTGTGTTGATGGGTAAAGATTTGATAATCAGTAGCCAGCAATGCAATGTTAACGTTACCACTGAATAATATTGTTTTACTGCCTTCTCCACAGGCTGACATGAGCAAAAATTTCAGCTCAACCATTCTAGTGAATAATATGTAAATGGTTGGAAGAGTTCTCAATTGCTTAAATAATTGTTTCTAATGCTAAAAAAGTCAATCAGAACCATATTTCTGATGTAGGTTTCCTGTTGTTGTTGTTGTTTTTTAAAAAAAATATATATTTATTATTCTTACTGCAGTATTAGTTGAATGCATGTGCTTGAATGGCAAAAAAAGATTTCTGTTTATGTTTTTGCTTCTGCTTTGGCTTATGGACCGTCAGAAAACTTTTTTATCCAGGGAAAACATGTAACTCATGCCTTAGTATAAATAATAATAATAATAATAATTAAATTCAATTTAAAAAAAAGAAAGAATGGGTGATATGATTGTACATTTTTTTTTTTTTTAGAAAAGTCTTTTTTTTACAGTAGAGAAGATGGTTTTATTAAACATAACGTAAGAGAGATAATTCACATAAGACTACAGCTATGAAGAGTCAAATCAGTCAGTAGGAAAATAGAAAGAATCCAGGGCTGTCAGACCCTGCAGCTATTCTTCTACAGTGAGTGGGCATTAAAACCAAAAGCTGAAAAATAAAAAGATTTAGAATTAAAAAATGGGACTATGCAGTTCTGTGGTTCCTGTGGATAAAAGAACAGACTCAACTTTCTCTTGGCCATTAAATTGCAGAAACTGTGTTCTCTTCCTTTCAGTTGTGTGTTTCCCTTCACAGGTATCTGTCTAGAAGCCAAAACCAAACTATCAAAACACATTGAAAGAATCCTGTTTGTAAACCAAGCAGGAGGATGGAAAATTGCTTTTGAGAAGGAGTTCAGGAATAAGTTTTGAGACTTTGCCTGTAATTGCTTGGGAAAACAAAACAAAACAAAAAAACAAACAAAAAAAAAAACAACAACAAAAAAGAGTTCTCTAAAACTTGCAGTCTTGTGAAAAGGCCTGGGTAACAAAGAAGGCTGATAGCATCATTCTGTTTCCTCAGAGTAATGCAAGTCCATGGAAGCAGGTGAAATCACAAATCTACTTTGGAAACTTATCTGCTAAACAACAGATAGCGCATGTCACACACACAGTCTTCTGACAGAAGTTTGTCTACTCTTCATTCTCAGTTGGCTTCTGTTTCAAGTACTTCAAGCTCTCGCTGCCCCCAAATGCCTGTTTACGTACTTTCAAGAAACGGTTGCTCATGCTAAAAGCAAGTACTGCTCTGGCTTGCTCTGTGAAGTTCTGCAGAATGAAATCCTTTTGTCAAGACTGCTAGCTGCATCTTTCGGGAACCGGCAACAGAGTGTGGATAAATAATGAATAATCCATCAGCAAGGGATATGCACCAGGTCAGTTCTGATAGTCAGAATTATTCCTCATACTGAACAGTATTTTATATCATGGTCTCACCTACTGCAGCCTCATTTGTGTATTAGGCACAGCTTTGACCACACACTGAGTAGTGATATTTTGTGAAATTTCAGTTCAACTATTTGCAGAGCAATTTACCATTTGAAGTGAGTAATGGTGGCAGAATAGCAGTCATCCAAAAATGTGGTGATGGTATATCTTTACCCAGCAAAGAAATTCTGATGAAATAATTTTCTTCGTTGTGCTCTGTAGGCTTAGGTTACCATCTAATAGACTTTTGAAACGGGAGTTATCAAATGAAGAATCTGAGCAATTTCCTGAAATTGCATGTCATCTTAAAATGGTGGAAGAATAAATAGCAGGAATAGCCAAAGCAAAATGTGCCAGCTTTTAGACTGAAACAAGACTCAAAAGACAGCCTCAGATTATTGCTGTCTGCAGAGAGTGAGGACGTACTGTTCTTGTTTTGGAAATGATTCTTGGAAATTGGTTATTTGCAGCAATATTAAAGCCCATTTATCTGGTAAATTAAGAGACTGGTGAAGCTAGTCATAAAACAGCTTAGGGCAGTAAATTATGTAAGTGTGAAGAAAGCATCCTAAATTACTGTTTTATAAAAATGAAAATATGGCATTGCTTATTAGAAGTGTGAAAATAGGTATAGGCCTAATGGGAGCCCGAGTAAGAAGGCATTTTAGTCCACAGTCAACCCAATCCAAAAGATTTATAGAACCTAGGAATCAATTTCCTTTCACTCTACATTGTTGCTAACACCAGTAAATAGAAGTTTAGACAGTTCATGTCAATTTATAATTTATATTCTTTATTTTTTTTACAGCTAAGTGGCTAGAAATTACACAGTGCTGGCTCGGACCTGTATCATGGATTTTAGAGTGCTACCAATACCTTGTTGGTACATATATCACATCTAATATTTGTGTAGCTTTAACCTGCTGCTACGCTGACACTCAAGTGAACTCTTGTCAAAGTTGGTTGACCAAAGAAGCCAAAAGCAGGCATGCTGCTTTTTGAGCTAAGCTGTTTCAAACTGGGGGTCTTCAAGAGGTATAATTTGATGGACTTGTCTGGATACAATTACTAAAATGCTGATACACAGTGCATTTACTTCTGCAGGAAGTCACCAGTGTCAGGTCTGATAGTAGACATCTCTCTGAACAATATAATCATTTGACACATGACTATTTGGGAAGTAGTATCCTCTTATGGTATCACAAAAAAAGCTTTTGGGTCACGGTAGAAAATGTAAAAGATTAAATGTTCTGTTTGAGATGGGAAACAGGCATTAGTTAGTATTGGAAGTTTTCAGAAAATCCTGTGATTTTAAATGTCAGAGGCTGAAAAAGTGGAAGTGTTCAGGGCCAGGCTGGATAGGATTTTGAGCAACCTGGTCTAGTGGGAGGTGTCCCTGCCCATGTCAGGGGGATTGGAACTAGGTGATCTATAAGGTCTCTTCCAACCCAAGCCATTCTATGATTCTATGAAAAACCTTTATCACATTAGGTGAACATATCTACTGAATAAAAGGTAGGAAATATAGATAGAAGTTGCTGTAGAAATGTATTGTGTGTACCACATCAAATTGTTCCCACCTCCTAGTGATAGTGGTACCAACAGGTGTGTACCAACAGGTGTGTTTGGACATTGAACTGAAATACAATGTATTTTTAATAAATCTTGAAGAATTGCTAACTAATTCAGGTCAGGAGCAAAGCAGTACTTTCCTCCTGTTTTTTTTTTTTTTGGTTGTTGTTTTGTTTTGTTTTGTTTTGTTTTTGTTTTTGTTTTTTTAATGTGTGCCAGATAGAAAAGGAGGTGCATATTAAGGCAGCTAAAAGCTCTGATCTCTTGGCATCCATCATTGTATGGATGTTCTAGCAAGAAGGTATTGACTCAGCTTCCCTCTCATGAGTGCCTGTTTGAAAGTGTAGAAAAAAATGGATATGACTACAATAACATTTGAGCTTAGCTACTTAGATATTAATTTACTGTGCTCCAACTGGTGAATGTTTTTACTTTTTACTCTGATGTTGAAGGGAAATTTCGTTGTGCATTGTCCTTCTAACTTGTCTTATTGGGAGTAATAAAAACTAAAGCATGTTGTTCACTTAAAAAAAAAAATCAACTGTCCTTGAAAAGGCCTTTTACATAAAATCAGTAAATAACTATATTTCAGATACACCTACATGCATATACCCAGAAAAAAACAATAGTTTTCATCTGAATATCTGTAACTGTTTAGTTATCTGAGGAACAGATAATTATATTTAAAACATAAGTGACCTAACAATAAATTCTACATAATGGGCAAGATCCTTCAGTGGGTTAAATTATTGACTTAGAAGGAGATGGACTATCAGTCCATCTTGAAAACTGACTCGTCTGGTGAATAAATCCTAATACTCAGCTTATGTTGAAAGGAATGCTTATTTTATGTGAATGTGTAACTGGCAGTGATTCAAATTTTTTTCACAGAAACAAATTCAAATGAACTCAAACCTAAGCACTGCTGTCTCCCTCTGGCTTGGATCCCTTGCAACTTCTACCTTCAAAGGTTTTGCTCTGAAATGTTATTGTTCCTCTCTGAAGGGTGTGAGGGGAATGTATGCAATTGGTTTCTTTGCAGATTGCATTCTTATCTCTCACAGGCAACAAGGAAATTATACTTCAGGGTTTATTTTTAATTAAATGTTGTAGTTGAATATTGGCTTTTACAAACGCACTGAACAAAGACCAATGTCTTCTGTTGTATCTTCACCTTAAGTTTAAAACAGATTGCTTAAAATACATTTTTACTGTTTAAAATAAATACAGAATATAGTATTAGTATAGTACAGAAATAGTTCAGTCCAACAAACTTAAGGTGATGCAAGGCCCATGCATTCACAAAATACTGTACGTATACTGTGGATACTGTTTTTGTTTATGATTTCCTTTTCATTTCTTATCAAACATACAATTAATAAGTAACAAAATAAATCCAATAGTTCTAGGTTCTGGTCCTAGGTTCAGAAGTAGAGAAAGATTTCTCTGAGGCATTCTAAGAATGACTGAAGGTTCTTGTTTTGTTTTGTTTTCTTCAAGTGGCAATTCAATGCAAGAGGAAAAAAAAGTACTGAGAGACTAGGTTAAAGGCAGAAATTCTTAAATTAGGTGTAGAAAGACTGATAATCATGCAACAGAGTTTTTTTTTCCTATTGACTTTGTGGAAATCTTGCTAGATTGCTATCACCTTGCATGCTTGGCCTAGAAAAAGCAAAGACCTTTTCTAAAAGATGCTGTTCTCTGATAAATTCAGAGTGCTGTATAGTAGTGCTAATAGTAATAATAATGTTGTATATTATCTGTAATTTTTTTTTTTAAGAAAGGGCTTTGAGATTTAGTGACAAAAAAATGCAAAATCATTCCTTACTAACTGGCTAAAATGACTGTTCCAATCCATAAAGACAATTCATAACGGGCTATTTTCCAGGTGCTGAGAAGGTAGGTTATGATAGGTGTGGGTAACACAGCCATGAACCATTCCTACAGAAATAAACTTGCAAACTGACTGATGGTGTCCTAATATTCATCGCTCACAACTGTCTCAACTTCTAGAGTTTCTGAATTAGAGGGAAGACTCTCTTTCCTTCACCTCCTGTTTTTCCTCCTCTTTTTTTTTTTTTTTTTTTCCAATAGCTTTGAAAGCTGGTTTGAGTGTCTTAGCACCTTTTCCATTCAAGGTTATAATCTCTCCTACTTTAACTTGAATACTCGACAAAACTGCAGTTAACTAATCTTACCTTTTGTTCCTGTTAAAATGCATTTGAGATCCATTAAACTCAAAATGGTACATATATGTGGCCTGCCTTATATGAATAAATTAGGACACACTAGTTTGGGAATTGTAAGAAGACAAACAGATCTGAAACCAAACTTATAATGTTTTTGAAGGCCACCACGGATTGTCTGTATTTGTCAGAAGGGAAAAGAAGTAAAGAAACAAAACTATCTTGTCTCCTCATAGCAACTCCAGCCTCACTAATATATTAATATTAATGTGCATTTTTATTCCCAGGAGTCTGTAAGATGCTTCTAATACTCCTATGAGCCAAATGCATATTAATACATGTCCTTTTCACAGTTTTAAAAGAAAAGATGCTTGGTAGCAAAGGTACTTGAAGCCAACAGCCTGTCTCTATCATAAATACCATATATGTGAAACATGATTCAAGCTCATATAAGGAAAAGGTTTAAGCATTGTTCCTCTCTGCCAAAAGACACTGTAGGACTGCAAGACTTTATAATAAATGTCTACAGAAGCAACACCTCAAAAGATCACAAGTTATTTAGATTTCTGTGGTATACATCCTAATAATAGGATGGACCTTTCAGTTGTGAACTAGTGTCATGATCTCCTTCAGCCTCGGCCTGAACTGAGTGTCTGGAGTTGAGCTGTAGGGAGAAGAATATGTGTGCCGCTGCACACATGCATGTTATATTTGTAACATGTGATATATGCACATATTTAAATGTTTTCAGATAAGAAAAAAAAGTTATTATTTCTAAATACAATATTTAAAATTACTCGTTAAATCAGCCCTTGTTAATTAGCCATTTCAACATCACATTAATGACTCTTTGCATTTAATATTTATCCTTTGAAATATCATGTCCTCTTTCTTTCATACATTTTCAGACAGATCCTATGGCCCATGGTGTGTGATATTGTTAACAGAAAAACCTTTGATGATTTGCATGAGATTTGAAAGGGAATACAACACAAGAGAAGATCTGGGAGTCCGGTCTGTAAGTTTATTGGGATAATCCCTCAGATTTTTTGGAAACAAGCAAAATGCTCCAGATTTCAAAAGAACACTGTCAACTTGAACCAACTGAGATTCTGGCTCTTTATTTGTGATGAGTGGTTAAGTTGATGATATGCAGCATTTAGGTTTGATGGACAGGTGTCTACAGGTAGAAAAGAATTTAAGAGTCTGACAGAAAAGTTATCAAGAGATCAAGCTATAGGTGGATCAAAACTTTCCTTTCCACTGGTGGTTTGAAAAAATAATGTTTGTTGATGGCATAACAATACTGGGAGAGAAAAAAAAAAATGTTGATGTCCCAGTTAGAATTCCAGAAACAAAAATGTGTAGTTAGGTTTTGTCACAAGGTATGTTTAATCATGCTTAAGCAGACCAATGTGGTTGCATGTTTTTTGTTAGGTAACAACATGAGCAAAGTTTTTCATCAATGATTTAAGTCCTCCAGTGGAATGGTAGTGTACACTTTTGTTGTTTTGTAATGTTTCTTAGCACAGTTTTTTTATGATAAGGAATTATGCGATGATGTAGAAAAATCAAGCAGAGTTCTTGATTTATGTTAACACAGCACTTAATGGAGGGGTAAAATAAATAATTAAATATTGTGATGAATTAGTAGACATGGCAAGAAGGATTTGGGATGTGGTTGGTTTCTTAACCATGTCTTTCTGCTCACCTCCTTCAGGCTTGACTGGTCCATCAGACATCACTTTCCTGAGGGCTAGTTGGCTTTGGTCTTTGTTGTCATTGGCTGGTGGAGGCAGATTGTCAGACTGAGTTCTTTGAATAGGGAGGACTCCTGCTATGCTGTGTCTGTGCTGCTTCCTGGCATGATTAGACTGACCGCTTTTATGTGCTGCTGTGGCAGTGTGGGTGAAATGGAAACCCAGAGTATGTATCCTCAGATGGAACCAGCTTAAATGTTATTCATGCAAACAGAAGTGTTTTTGTCTGTATTTAAATAAGTAGTGTTTTCAAACACCAAAGAGACACCACATGCACAGCATTAAAGAGTATTAAAACTGGCTGTTTCTTTTATTAATGATGGTGAAGACAAAGGAAATCATTTCCCCTTAGGATTTGAATTATACCATGGTAAGTTTATGGCATATCATAATAAATCCTGAAGACAAACACAATGAATCCACTGTCAGAGAGTTTGAATTTGCCATTAACTAAATCCTCAACAACCAGAAGCTGGTCTTATATCTCTGGAGAGCTTTGCTTTTTTATTGAAAAGTTCTAATTTATTAATCTGTTTAAAGATGTCAGATAAAACCTATCCCGACCTTTAATCAACCTATGGTACAAAAAATACAAGAAGAATTGAACTACGAAGACTGACTTAGCTCTCAACTCTGACTTTGACAACTTGTTAACAATGTCAAAAACTGATGTTGTAAATTATTTTATGTGTTTAATTGTTTTGTGTATTGTTGTTTTGCTCATCACTAATATGATATTATGTGAGAGACTAAGAAAGAAGGTTGCATTACATTTCATTTCAAAAAAAATGTTAAATATTTACAACCATGCTTCAAAAATTGATATCTTAACCATGCAGTTAAAAATATATATATTTTTTCAACTTTACATCTTTTTTTTTTTCCTCTTTAATATACGGTACTGTCCTGCTGATTAATATTCATAGTTATATCTTCTTGTTAGCGTGTCCTCCGCACTTGTTGTGTGCAACTTGCAAAGCTGGCAGCTGCATCTCTGCCGGTTTTGGTTACTTCGTTGGTCATTGTTTAGTGACATCAAAACACCACCACACAATGGAACTCTCTGTGAGTCATGCACAACTATGGAACATCATGGACCATGAGTGAAGGGAATGATGGAGAAACAGCCAGTTTCACTGCAGTCTATATAAATTAAAATAAATAAATAAATAAAAGACTTCTAAATACAAGAGAATATTGTAATTATATGTATTCACACACAGGCACACAAAGAAAGACATCGAAAAGAGTGAGCACAGTGTGCCAAGAACATTAAAAAAAATAAAAGGGAAGGACAGCAGGGAAAAAGGCAACAGATGAACATTAAGCTGCCATGCTGAGGAATTTATTTGCGTCTTTTACTTGGTTGAAGACGAAGCTGTTGGACAGCTGCTTCAGCAGCGGCGATGGCTGCCCCAGCATCTTCAAGGTGGGTTTGAGTAACGCTGGTTTTGCTTTGGCTGCGGGATGGCCCATGAGAGCGTAGATGTCCTTCAGAAGAAGATTTGGAGCTCCCTGGACTGCTGTGGGATTTCTCAATGGTGGGCACCTGCATGTCTAACAAGAAAATGGAGAAGCACAACTGCTGCATTTATTAAAAACAAACTCATTTTCTTTCTCTCAGTTTGCCTCTCTAGCTACATTCCAGAACAATCAATAAAGCTGTGCAACACCATTCAAAGTCTCAGGATATATTGTGATTAGGAAACTCTTATTAAGCATATTTTCTACTTCCTCACCATTCCCTGGCCCAGGGAACAATTCATTTGTTAATAGGTTTCCATCACCTGTTATTTATGCTTCCGGCACTGTTTCACACTGTTGGAACAATGGGGTAGCCTAAAGACTTTTCTGTTTTATGCTTCTCTAGTATGTAGAGGATAACCAGTATCCCTTACGCTGTTAATGAATTCCTATATAATGCAAGAACTTTTACCCTCTGTCCTGCCAAATAAATGCTCTAATTTGCAACACGCTCTGTAGTAACTTCTGATTTAGATATAGATCTTATATAGACACCATTTGCTAGCAAAACATTACTGAGAAATAGAAAAGAGATGGACCAAAGTCTTATCACCCTGAGCCTCTCATCTAGACTGTTTTTGTGATTGCTATTGCTTTGATATTGCTACTGGCCACCAGTACTTAGTATAAGGAAAAAAAAAAAAAAGGAAAGAAAGAAAGCAGAGATAAATTTATTGGAGCAGGAGACATTGAGATCAATTCTCCTTTTGTAAGCCCTAGTATCATTCTACTGTATCAGCTCCACTGATTTCCAATGCACGTGAAATACGCTACAGCCCATTATCATTGACTGGATATGCATATGCATTATTACAGCATAATTGTTATTCTATAAAATATTAATGTGACATTTCCAGGAGATAAAATGCCATAGAATATTTAAAGAATGTGAAAAAATAGGAAGTTAAATATGTATTGAATTTGGCCAAGGCTACCAGAAAAAAATGAAAAAGGCACAGAATTTATAGATGTGAAAAGCTCATAGAGCTTAGGTATGGCTCTTTTAATGACACAAATACTCAGTGAGCTGTCTGGCACTGATTGGTTCAAATTAGGCCTCAGCACAGGTCTCTGATAAATTAA
Source organism: Anser cygnoides (assembly GCF_040182565.1). Lineage (NCBI taxonomy): Eukaryota > Metazoa > Chordata > Aves > Anseriformes > Anatidae > Anser > Anser cygnoides. Next base: position 10,274,848 of record NC_089873.1, on the reverse strand, counting down.
CCACAGAGAGAAATAAGTCTTTAATAAAAGTTTATGCAAACTTCATAGCAGTATCTTTATGTTTCCATGAGAACTTACAAATAGCAAAGGTTTTCCTGTCATCTGGAAAAACACTTCATATCAGGTGCACTGAGTCATTCCTACCCTTAGAGGGATCCGGGAAGATTCCATGACTTCTGCTCTTGATGACAGATGGTTTTGGAGATTGCTGGCTACTCTGTCCAGAATGAGATTTCCCATGATCAACGTTTTCACTCTGTTCTTTCAGAGGGTACCACCGAGGAGTGTTGTCAAGCTGAGAGACGCTGGATAACTCAATCAATACCTATAAATGAATCAAAGCACAATATACGGCTTGTATCTGATCTATGTATGATGGTTTACAGCAGAAGAGTCTACAGTTGTGCTACTAGAAGTTGCAATCAAATATAAACAGATAATGGCATAAAGGCTGTGTGCTATCAGATTCAGGACTCTCTGCTCATGCTCTAACCTAGCCTGATGTAAACCAGCTGTGGTTGGAAACACACATTTGTTAGCATAGTGCTGTGTCTGCACTGATACATCTCAGCACGATCTCAGTAGGGACTACTAGCTTATGCATAACTCCATACCAAGATGACTAAGGAGTAGCTTGTGAGCACTTGCTTGATAGCAAGGCAAAAGAGGGTACTAGTCATTCTACCTCTTCTATATCCTAACAGAAGAATTGGGCATAGCTATTTTCTCCTTTCTGTCAGAAAAGGGGCAAATAATTTCATATTTGTTTTAAATAAGGTCTTCAGTAGTATGAGACTGGGTCTTGTTGATTCTTTTCAAAATTCCACAAATTTGCAGAATTTGTAGGAAAAAAAAAAAAAAAAAGAATAAAAGAACAGGTATACCTTTGCACTTCCAAAAATAACAGTAAAGTGCAATAGGCCCTTTAAGCCTCACACCTCAACAGGCAGGAAAAAGGAAGACAAAATGGTAATATGGCAATTAAACTAGGAACATGCCAAAAATAAAAATAAAAAATAGCAAAAATATTGTAGCCAAAATCATCTTCTATAGGCCACTTGGATTGCTAGTAGGAGTTTTGGGAAATTTCTTTAAAAATAAATCCTAAAAAAAAAAACACCAATAAAAAACAATGGGAGCAATAAAGACCCTTCCACACTCAGTGGTTTTGTGGTAGAAAGGGCCAAGAGCTGCCCAGGGAAGTGGTTCAGTCACCATCCCTGGAGGTCTTTAAAAGACATTTAGATGTAGAGCTTAGTGATATGGTTTAGTGGATGACTTGTTAGTGGTAGGTCAGAGGTTGGACTAGGTGATCTTGGAGGTCTCTTCTAACCTAGATGATTTTGTGATTCTGTGATTCTCTAAAGTACTAAAGAGTCATCACAGTCTTGAGTGAAGGAAAGGACAAAAATAGCCTTGCATTTATCTCTAAGGTGAGAGGGTTAAAAATAATGTCAAGTAGGGAAGTTTTAGAAGTGCTAGACAAATAAAGCATGTGATTACCTCAGGGAACTATTTCTTTGGCAGTTTATTGCAAGACCTTGAATAAAAGAAAGCATCTTGAAGTTTAGAGATGGACAAGTTACTTTACATCTGTATTATGTATTTATTAACTTAATTTAATTTAATTTAATTTAATTTAAATTTTAATTTTATTTTATTTTATTTTCTACGAGGTTAGAAGCATTTTTTCTTTCCTGTTTTTCTTTCAGCTTCATATGTCATATATGTCCTGGCTTGGTCTCTCTGGTTAAGTCTAAAATTAATCTACATGGATTAACTACTTAGCATGCTTTCTCATGTGTTTTTTGTTAATGTTCTGGGGAATAACTTGCAAGACAGCATGGTGTAGTGGGTTTACGTGGCAAGGTTTTCGTAGTGGGGGACTGCAGGTGTGGCTTCTGTGAGAAGAATCCAGAAGCTGCTCTATAAGGGCCAGTTTCAGCTGGCTCCAAAGGGACCCACCGCTGCCCAGAGCTGCGCCAATACACGATGATGGTTGTGCTTCTGTGAGAGCAGATTTAAGAAAGGGGGAAAAAAAAACAAACCCAACTGCCGCACAACAGCAGCTGGGAGAGTGGGGAGTGAGAAAGTGCCTTGCAGACCTAAAGGTCAGTGCAGAAGGAGGGCAGGAGGTGCTCCAGGCACGCAGAGGAAGCTCCTCTGCGGCCTGTGGAGAGGCCCCTGGTGGAGCAGGCTGTCCCCCTGCAGCCCATGGGTCCCACACGGAGCAGATCTCCACGCTGCAGCCCGTGGAGGAGCCCCCGGTGGAGCAGGTGGATGTGGCCTGGAGGAGGCTGCGGCCCATGGAGAGCCCCCGCAGGAGCAGGCCCCGGGCCGGAGCTGCAGCCCGTGGAGAGGAGCCCACGCAGGAGCAGGGGATCTGAGGGGAGCTGCCACTCATGGGGGACCTGTGCTGGAGCAGTTTGCTCCTGACGGATGGACCCCGTGGTACGGACCTATGTTGAAGCAGTTCTTGAAGAGCTGCTGCCTATGGGAAGTCCACACAGGATCAGTTTGGGAAGGATGGCATCCCGTGGGAGGGACCCCATGTGGAGCAGGGGAAGAGAGAGACCATGAAGGAGCAGCGGAGATGAAATGTCATGGACTGACCGCAGCCCCCGTTCCCCCATTCACCTGCGCTGCTTGGGGGGAACAGGTGGAAGAGGGTGAATGGGAGGAAGGTGTTTTTACTTTTTTTTTCTCTGTTTCTCACTTCTCTAGCTTGTTAGTAACAGGCAATAAATGTCTCTAATCTCTCTACACTGAGTCTGTTTTGCCCATGATGATAATTGTTGTGATAATTTGAGCGATCTCCCTGTCCTTATCTCAACCCTTGAGCCCTTTTTATCATATTTTCTCCTCCTTTCCCTTTAAGGAAGCGGAGTGAGAGAGCAGCTGTGGTGGAGCTCAGCTGCCCACCTGGGTAAAACCACCACACATGGTTGAGGATTGTTCCTAATGGGCAATACTGTCTAGCAGCTCTATTTTGGAAATGAGAGATGTATCTTGTCAATGTGAACCATAATGTGCCATGTACCTTCTGGGGCATGCAAGTGATGCTGAATTTATTCAGTTTTTCAGCAGTCTTTGATACCCATAAGTAGCTATGCTTGTGCCTTTGTGAAAGTCCATTACAAATTCCGTAGGGCACAATTTGGATATCCCATTTTATTGAGTACCCTGGACTTCAAAATGGTCCTGAGGTACACTGGTTGGTCTTTTCCCGACATTCTTCCATGAAGTAGGGTTTTCATGTTTAAGTTTGAATAATTCAATAAATAAAATAGTTCTAGAGGTTTAAAATATTTGAAGGCAAAGTTTAAATCTTCCTGTAGAAGCAGCTGCTGGAGCATCCATTTTCTAAATGTCATAAATGACAGTGACGTAAATATTCAGTAAAACCCAGCTTTTGGAAAAATATGCTGAACCCAACAGGAATTCTGATGTGGCATGCAGGAAATAAGTAATCATGTAGCTGCTTCCTATACATTTATTTTAGTAATCGTTCAAATAGTAACACTGATTGCTCAGTTTTATAATTACACAAATGGGTACTGGAGCTGAACTGAATGCCTTTTAGCTAAATTCGAATGCAGACTAAGCAGAGGTATTCGGAGTTACTCTGTATATGAACAGTAATTTGCGCAATCGATTTTTCTGGGCTTCCATTTCTAATTATAATCCTCTTTGGTAATAACATTTTTAATTACTTATTTGACATCATACTTATTGCTGGTAACTCTGTATTATATGTCCATACGTTTGTTTGCTTTTAAAAGAGAGATCACACTGATTCCCATGATCACTCATCTATTTTTAATTACCAGGGTATTCAGGGTATTCAGGCCTTACAAGATTTCGCCTTCACTTATACTTTGGCAATGATATTACTATTTTTAGTGTTATAAAGGCGACCTTGAATCTGAAAGACCAAATAACTCACTCTTGCTGTTAATTGTGGATATGCTACCATGTGTCTTGATGGCAAAATTTAATCCTTTAATAATTTCCAAAGACTGATACCTGCTCAGCCTTCCTGTGTTATGTTAAAATCAAGGCTGGCATTTTATCAGTCACAACAAGAATCCACCATTCAGTCACATCTTGGGATCAAAAAAATAAATAGATAAATAAAATCAGTGAAGTAACATTCTGTTGAGTCCTGAGTGAATTTACCCACAGTTTACCAAGATGAAGACAGGCATCTTATATGTGTGAATGAAGGAAATTATGATCAATTGTTGTGAAGTCAGCAGTAATATTGTGCTGTAAGAGAGTTTATACCTAATGTGTTTTTACTAGTCTCATACATTGTAAGCAAACGTTGTCCAAATACCAACAAGCCATTCATCAGCTTTCTAACTGGTCAAGGGCAGAGAGAAAGAAAGAAGATACTCACTTCACCAAGGAAGTCATTTGATGAGAATCTATCATAATCCCAGACAGTCACTTCCAGTGTTTTCTTCTTCAGCTGCAATTTAAGTCATAAGAAAATTAACCCCATTGCTATCATAAACTTCAAAACAATTATGTATGGTGGTATCTTTTCATTATTTCCTCATTGTACTCTTTTTTATAGTGACAGATGGGCAGTTTCGTGACCACCACAAGAGCCAAACTGATTTTCAAAGCCCTCTTTTTGTACTTCTGCAGCTTTTCTCATTATCAAGTCTGAGTGGTCTGAACTTCAATATTTAGTTGAAGACCATTTTAAACTGAAATTTCATATGTGTTACTTAAAACACCCTATTGAAATAGCCTCACCTGTGATGATCTGGCTTTAATACCTGTACAAGTTCAGTGCAGTCAATGAGACTCTACAAATGGTCCGGACATGGACAAGTTTTACCACCAGGCAGTAATGAGAGCCATCAAAACTTATTATCTGCAGACTGTGTTAAACATGATAGCTGTGTCAAGCACCCTTCTAACAGGCTAATATAAGAAAGAAGTCTTTTTATCATAGAATCATAGAATATTCTGAGTCGGAATGGACCCACAAGGATCATCAAGTCAAACATATGGCTTCACACAGTTAAATTAAACCATAATTCTGACAGCATTGTCTAAATGCTTCCTGAACTCCAGCAGGCTTGGTGCCATGAACACTTCCCTAGGGAGCTTGTTCCAGTGTCCGACCACCCTTTCACTGAAGAACCACTTCCTAACACCCAGCCTGACCCTCTCATGTTCCAGCTCCATGCCATTCCCTCGGGTCCTATCACTGTCCCCAGAGAGAAGAGCTCAACGCCTGCCCCTCTGCTCTCCTCGTGAGGGAGCTGCAGGCCTCCATGAGCCCTCCTCTCAGCCTCCTCTGCTCTGGGCTGAACAAAGCAAGGGACGTCTGCTGGCTGCTGCTCATACATCTTCCCCTCTAGACCTTTCACCAGAGGTCTTTATACAAAAAGGTATCTTTCACCAAAGGTTTTTATATGAAAAGATATCTCAAAGCAGAGAAACTGAGGTCCAAAGCAGTTGACCTTATTAGAAAGATTGATCTGAGTGTCATCCCAGGGATCCATGGGGACAGATGAGAAGAAGAAGGTTGACTGATGGTAAGGAGAACAAGATTGATTATTGGTGTTGTATACTGGAGCAAAAGGCTAGCAGAGAGGCAACAAATAAATTAACATGACTTAACAGAGGGAAAGACAAAATCATGGGGAGTATGAGATATCTGTGGAGTCAGGCTACAAAGTTGTAAGTGAAGAATTTGTTGGACACTTCTAAGTGTTGCTAAAGAAAACAGAACACTGTTCACATACTTGAATAAAAGAGATCACAACCAGAAATCTTATTTAATAATCAAGGTCATCATCCCAACAGAAGCTGCTCTGATTATTAATTTGCTGCTTAGGAGAAAGGGACAAAAAAAGATTGAGTTGTTCAAAATCATAAGCTATAAAATTTACTGTACATTACATACACTTTCAAGAAGAGCATCATTTCCCATTTACTTCCGCTTCCCCTTGGTTTAATATAACACAGGTTCAGACAGTTTTTAATAATTTTAAATTGCCTTTAACTAATAATTTCATCTTATTATTATGTATTATAAATATCTTTTGGTCACAGCTAATTTTAGAAAAATGAATAGCTATGCAAATCCAGTTTCTTTGGAAATCATATTAATATCAGCATACCCCAGTAAACTCACACAAAAGGAAATTGTGTTACTTTTAGCATCTATGATGTACTCTTTAAGAAGGCAAAAACATGACTTGAAAACTAAGATTAAAAACCAAAAATAATAATTGAGAGCAATTCCTTAATCTTTCTTTGTTTTAATCCTACCTATTTAGGCAACGTTTAACATATTCTTCTTAAAAATACCATTCAAAAAGTAAGCAAAAAGTTGAACAAGGGAAAGGTTCTGTCTTGAATATCCTTTACAGAATATATGTAAAGGGGATTTCCTTGACTAAATAAAATTTATTTTCTTTGCTGTTCAAAGAGAGTATCAAAATTGCAATGTGAAAACTAATCTGAAAAATAAGTTGAGCAACCTGTGGTCCATGATACTTTTAGTTTCTTGGGTGATACTATTTTCTGCTAGATGCTATACTAAGTATATGCATTTTTGCCCTTAAAAACAGGAATCATATAAATACTTTTCAGAAATTCATTGTCTCAACGTTTGTTATTTTGAGAGGATATAGTTGTTAATTGTTGCAAGTTATGGCTGTGCAAGGACAGAGAGAAGAACATATAGATCCAGAGGAAAAACAAAACAAAAGAAAACACAACACAACATAACACAACAGCAATAAACAAATATGGAGCTGAAATATTTTTTTGTGGAAATGGGAAAATAGAGAAGATTTTCCAGTAACTGCAATCCTACTTTGCTAGCATTTTTTATGGTAATAAAACTGTGCTGAAAACTTGCAGTACTCTACATTTCTTTGAATTATCTATTTTAAGCCTCTTAATTTGATAAAGCTTTTATGAAATATTATGACAATGAAAAACCATCAAAACAGCTTTATTAGGCAGTAAATGAAATGAGTTTTAAAGAGGAGGAAAATTTGCTTTTCTGAAGATGTATTTATGTACTATTACTAAGGACAAAGAACACTCAATGGCTAGGATAGTTACTGGATTTGAATGTCTAGAGGTCCCTTGGTGTTGTGACTGATAATGCTAGCCCATGTAATTAAAAGGCATTACTTGAAATATTTGATGGATTCTCCTTGAGAAAGCTTATACAACTTATGACTGGAAGAAAGACATCATTTTAATGCAGTTCTTTTTTTCTCCAATGCAGAAAGTAAATTCCTATAATCAGTTTAGAAATATTTTAAAAGTTTGCAATCTCAGTCAGGATATTTGATGAGTAGAAATAAAGGTATTGTATTAGCTTATGCATTATACTCATTTATGTTTCCATTGATATTTAACATTTAAAGGTACTAATCTCCATAATGCTATGCTTCAGTATGCGGGAGGACAGAAAGACTTTTGATAGATAATTTAGAAACTTACATTTTCTTGTCCAAGATTTATGTGCCAGCACCTTGCTGATTCATAAGAAATCTTTTCTCACTTCTGGAAAAAAGATTTAGGCTCCTGAATCACTGAAGGATCTTGATTATAATACTCTTTCTAAATATATTATCTTCAATTTAAGAATATGAACAATAGCAAGAACCATATGCTTTAATGAATTATATCCATTATTTAAGGAAACACTTTTGCCTGCTTTTTAATAAATAAGAAATTGAGGCAAACAATGCCACATCTTATATTGTGGTCATACATTAGACCACTGACCTAACCAGTAGCAGAACTTTCAACTTTTACCGTCTTCTGAAATCATCCTAAAGCTTCTTTTCCTTATCTGAGTAGGCACATGACTTGAGTTAGCAATTATTATGCAATATTGTAATGTGTGTACTCAGTATTCTTGTCAAACTGTAATTATCTACACTTTGTTACTTAAAAAAAAAACTCAAAATACTAAATATTCAGTTTATTTCTTTTTCTCTGTTAAAATGGAATGTGCTATGTTATAAAACTAATCATTCTGACCTTGAAAAAGTCAGTTTCATTTCAAAGAGAGATGTATTTCTCATAATTATTTTCACTTTAATTTCAGCGAGGTTATGAAAGAGTAAAGGAAAATGAAAAATTGTACAACTAGCTAAAGTCTAGACAGTGACATTGAAAGGACTATATTAGGAAATATTTAATGATACTTATTTGCTGTCAGCAAGCAACCCATGCTTTGATGGAGGATAAGGAAATGCTTCTTTGAAGAAATAATATTTATAAAGACTCATGAGTTAGGGAATGACTGCTAACTCTACAGCTTGGTGTTGATGTAGCTGTGCTTGTCTGTTGACCAGAACACTCATTTTCAGTCTATCATGATTATTATCTTGCATTTCTCTTCATGCTCCTAACTATTGTGAAATTTCTATGCATGAGAGCTATGAGTGCAAACAATGTACTGTTATTTGGTGATAGTTCTTTAAACTGTAGAGGGTACTTCCCATCACGGTGGAATTAGTTGGTGAGTTATGAATGTAGTTTACTGTATATTCTCTAAATCAAGGCACTGAATTTTACACAATATAAGAAACACTGACATCAGTATCTTACCACTAGATAAAAGCCATATAAGGAAACACTATTGCCTGCATACACTTCTGTGTGAGAAGACAAAATATACAATATATGTGATACTAGGATGAAACACAAATTTATAATTGTAAGCACTGCATGAAAGTATGAGAGGTAGAAAAGGAGATCTGCAAATAGAAAGCAAAAGTTCAAAGCATTCAATATGTAACCTAAAAGCAAATTTCATCAAGCGATAGTCAAAAGACTGACATCAAAGATATAAAGAGATTTTCTAACATATAGATCTCTGTCCAATAAATCCTAGACTAAGATTATCCAATTGCCAAACAGCCATTGAACATCCAACACCCTTAATTACAGCTCTGGAAATGTCACAGAAGAACCAAAAAGCAAATTAAGTAAACTGAGGAGCCTTTCTTAAATGTGAAGCTCAGACCACGTTGTTTGGAAATATTGCTAAGACTTACCAAACATTCTTATCAAACACAGAAGACCTAGGGTTTATACTGCAACAATACAAACCTCATAGGTTTTTTTATTCCTTAGGCTTTCACTGTCAGTGAACCACCATTTATGCAAGCCTACAAGAAAAAGCATGCAAAACCCAGCAAACCAAAACCACTATGAGTGGTTAGATACAGATAACAGGGGGCCTCTGAAGTAAATGTCAGGTAGTGCCTCTAACAGCAAGAAGATGTATATGTTGCATGAGCAACCATGCAAGTCCCTCTGTGAGAGGGGTTTTGCTCCATGCAAAATATGATGTTTTAATCTATGTTCAACTCAATGAGCAGGAAGAATGAATAAGCAAATTTTAAGTTAGCAGATAATACTGAGGTCTTTGTGTCATGTTGGAGAAGTATATTAAAAGCATTGGAAATTGGTTCATGAAAGAATCTGATCTTTGCAGGCTTTTTTTCTGAAGTACTGAAAAATTAGATGGCCTTGAAAAACAAAGCTGAAGGCATCAAGAACAAAACACCAAGAAAAGCAGAAAGATTTGGGAGTGCATACAGATGTTTTTCTATAAAACATGCTTCATAATTTAAACAGGCTGATCATTTTGTCCATTGTGCCTTCTTCAGACAGTAAAAGGTCTCTTTAAAAAGGAAGATGGAGAAAAAGAAGACTGGATTGCTACATACTGCCTCAGTTAACCCCCTGGGTCAGTTAGAGTTATGAAACAACTAAGAAATAGACACAGAAGGCTTCCATTGAACTCTTCCCCAGATGTGATTTAAATCTTTCTGTAACAAGGAAATTAAATCTCTTCTGAATTTTGTTGAACAGATTCATATTTCAAAACCATTGCTGTAAATTATTGCTAAATGTAAACATGTATCTCTACATTTCATAAACATTTTTGAACAAGAAAATGTTTTTAAGACCTGTGTTTTCTGTGAACTTGCATGGTATTTGGAATCAAGAGTGATGCTGATTTCTGCATCTACTTCAGCAGCTTCTGTCTGGATTTATCCCCTCCCTGTGTTCCATAACCATTTTTAGAAATAACACAACCATACTTACGACATGCTTATGAACGTAATCCACACAAAAGATCATTTTTATGAATAGAAAGAACAAGAAAAGAGAATTGATGTAGTGATCTTTATCAGAGGCGAGGAAATAGTTACAATTTTCCCCTGAATTTGGCAAGATTTCTTAGGAGTTCACAAAGTTGCCAGTGCCACTGCACAATAAGCACTGCAGACCACATAAATAAATACAGCAGCAAATTGCACTGAATAGTATTACCACTTACGCACCTGTTCCACAGAGATATTTTTATAAATGACCGTCTGATTCCACTCAGGATTCAAGCTTTTCTGCACATACTTAGTTCTCCGCTTGTACTCAGCACTGAATTTGAACAAAGGAAGGAAACATCACATTAACAATCTTTTGTTTCTTTCAGTTCTAATACAAAACAACTCCTCCTCCCCACAAAAAAAAAAAAATCTCAGAAAAAGAAAATAAAAATATCCTTTATTTCTGTAACAACTGAGGGTTACAAGAGGATGACAGCCTAATTTTTTGTTTGTTTGTTTTGGTTTTGTTTTTGTTTCACTACACTTAGTATATTTTCTTGACATCTTCTGACTCTTCAGTGGGCTATTGCTGCCTACAATTGTGTCTACATAAAGCATCAGTCAGCGAATGCACATATGCAATTCTCTCATTGTATGTGTTGTGCTCTGACTATAAATGAAAGTGATAATGCACTGATTTCTTTTCCAAGACCATCTTCCTATTATCACTTTAAAGTACCAGGAACCAATTATATTTATAGGTTATAGTCTCTAATTACAGGATTGCCATCTCACTAGAACATTCAGTGAAGACCATGGGGTAAATAATATCCTGTTAATGATAGAAACAATAATTTCTTATTGATCCTGTTCTCTGCCTCTGCCTCTAACTACACTGGAAACAAACATAAAAGTACATCAAGCTCATGATTGCTTTTATCAATAGCCAAGAATAAAAATTTGGCTGCATAATCTGTTTTTAAAAAAGACTTGGCAGTGCTTTCTATTGTACTTTGCATTTCCTGAGGATGGGGAAAGCAATACACAAATCTTTAATAGCATATGGATTCATCTAGTGCCGTGAGCTTTGACGTCTGATCTGCTTCCATTCCAATTTTAATTTAACATAAATTTTAATGGATATCTCAAAAGAGCTTGGTAGGAGAACATAAAAAGCTTTCAGTATTTTGAAAATCCAGCAAGATATAAGGCAAAGAACTTATTTTTGCTACTCTGCAAGTTTAACTTGGGTTCAAATGTCCTATACAGTAAGGTCACACATATTACATCTGCTACTAGATCCAGGACCTTGTCCAGCGCTAAGACCAAATCACAGACTCATAGAATCATTAAGGTTGGAAAAGACCTTCAAGATCATCTGGTCCAACCATCCCCCTACCATTAATGTCACCCACTAAACCATGTCCCTAAGCACCAGGTCCAACCTTTCCTTGAACATCCCCAGGGACGGTGATTCCACCTCTTCCCTGGGCAACCTGTTCCAATGCCTGACAGCTCTTTATGAGAAGAAATGGCACAGAAAGACCTGTATCTGCCCTATTAAACTCCCTTATGGTACCTTTACATTAATATTTGGTAGTGTGGTTTTCTCCTGATTGTCCCACTTCTGACTTCAGACTGAACCATGTTTTGGTTCAAACTGTGGTGCAGTCTCACAGTTGATGAACTACATTCCTTTCATATGAGATTAATACAAAAGATGCACTCCACAGGCTCATTTAATCAGCCAGACACTAATGTGTACCGTGCATGGTACCAGGCTGGTGTGAGTCCAAATTAAAGTTATGTGAAACATGCCTGTGTTTCATTGACACATATATACCAATGCTGGGTCTTCAGCACCACCAGTTTCATTCTACAAACTCAATACTATTGTGCAGTGCTCACTTCTAATTATTCTGGCGTGTGCAGTGGCCTTACTCTTGAAAAAGGGGTGGCTATATCCAAGCTGCCTACTAGACAGCTTGGTAATTCCCAAAGTGGGCCTATAAACTTTTTTGGAGAACGCTAGTTGAGCTCAGCAAAAATAATGGCTACCTGTGGCCTAAAAGTTTAACAGTATTGATGACTGAGCTCCAGTTCCCAGGATTATTTCAAAGTACTGCTTATTTTATTAGCGCAGTGTATGAGGATTTTTGTTGTTGTTGTTGTTTGGTTTCTCAGTTTTTCATTAAGACTGTTTTAAAAGTGTAAATGTAATAAATTACTGGTTAAGATTTTCTATATTTTACTTTTCTATCTTTTCCTTCCTTCCTTCCTTTCTTCCTTCCTTTCTTTTTCTTTCTTTCTTTCTTTCTTTCTTTCTTTCTTTCTTTCTTTCTTTCTTTCTTACTTTCTTTCTTTCTTTCTTTCTTTCTTTCTTTCTTTCTTTCTTTCTTTCTTTTTCTTCTTCTCACTTTTGTAATTCTTAGAGGACTGTTTTACTTTACATATATACAGAAATACAGCATTGGACTTGGTGGCTGTACACACTAAACTCTCCAGAAGCATTCCCACTAAAAGTAATAGTACTGCTTTTCAAAAGAATTCTGCAAAAATTAAAACACAACATCAATGACTGTATTAGTAGATTCTGGATTAGAAATTTCCTCTATTCCTTCTTTTTCAGCTCTCAGTAGATTTTAAATCTGATCATTTGCTTAGATAGCCTTTTTTCGTGTTGTAACTGTCCACCGTCCATTGAAAATATTGGTTCCCACGTGCTGAAAAGATACTGTACTGAATATATGGAAATATTTTGTTGTTAATGCAATTAAGCTACTGTGTACTAAAGGAGACTAGGCACAATGGATCTGGTATTTATCTTAAATCTCACGAAGTAATTGAGCTGAGTACCAGGCAAGTGTACATGGAGAACAACCAACATCAGTAGATTACTGAGCCAGTACAATTAGAACACAAGAGCCAAAGTCCTGAAGGGGACGTAGCATCAGCTTCTTGAAACTGGTATGTCAGCAAACCCATCAAATGTCACATATATTGATACTGTGATAGTGGAAATGCAGTATAAGAACAGACCATACTACTCTGCTTCTGGGACTACACTGAATAGATTCTGAGTAAACATAGCAAGGAGGCCTCTTGATACATTTAGATATTATTAAGTATGAACAATAATAAACCTTACTGACATTTCCATACTGAAAATTACAGCTCAAAGAAATTTTTCTTTAAACCTAAGCACATTTTTGTTTCTTTTGAATTTTTATTTAAAAATGATTATTTCCAGTATTAATTTTACTTTCAGTAACTCATTTCAAATGTATATCTTATAAAAATAATATTAATTTTTACATAAGAAATGAATACTGATATGCATTTTTTTCTTTCTTTTCTTTTAAAGAGAGTAATTTGCAATGCCTAGCAAGCACCACTTCATTTTCACAAACATTACAAGGAAAAGTTTTGTCTCTTCAGGAATAACATATCAGAGTTGCAGAAAAAGGTACAACATAGATGAGCTCAAGGTAATAAAATATTTTTGCTCTCAATTATAGGAAAATGAGTCCTCTCTCTTGTCTTTTCTTACTCAGGTTTTCGGTTCTGACCGATATCTTTTAATGAAAGTGATTTGTAACCGTTTTTGCTCTTATGTTTTGCTCATAGTCATTCTACATAGTTCCATTTATTATTTTTTCTTTCAAAATATGCTATTCACCGTCTTCTAATTTATTGAAAAATGTGAAGGTCATTGGAATTTGTGAAACAAAGTATCTGGCTGCCCCTGCTTATGAGAAGAAAGCAGCAGCTGTCTATAAGAAAGTTAGTTGTGTCAGCCACTGTGTACAATCACATCTTTTTGAAAAAAAAAAGTTTCTTTTTTTCTTGTGTATCAGTAAGAGATGGATGAATGAAAATCTAGGGGGATCAAGACCATATGGAAGAGAAAGTTATGCCTTTGCAGTTTTTGCAAGGAAAGTCTGAATCCTTTTAGAAACTAGATTTTGATAGCATATCCCATTCAGGATTGCACTTAGATCTTTTAAACTCTTCAGCAGATTTATTTTTTTTTCCTCTGCTCTCTGATCTGAAAAAAGTGTCCTTTTCACTCAAAATCATCATGAGATTTCATTGATCCATGGAGAGGTATGAGACACTGGCAAATGAAAACTGGGCTAGCAGCATCGCTTACTTTGACCTCATGGTACTCTTTAAACAATTATTCTGACCAACTATTAATGAAATATTAATTTATCTAAACGTCTTCTGTAATCCATTTACTTCTTACCATAATGAAGCTAGGATAGTACTGTAGAGCTTGGTCCATATGTCATAAGATCTATACATTTACTCATCTATACTCATAAGATCTATACTTATTTAAAAGAACTGTTATACTTCTTTTTGAAGAAAGTGAATCCATGATATCCGTCTCTTAGTCCTGGATTTTCTTTTGCAATATTAAAACTTCACCACCTTTTCATATTTCCTGATTATTGTTGAAAATATGTGAGAAGGTGATTCAGGTAGTGTTGAATGGTAGAGTTGTCAGAGAAGAAAGTTAAATGTGTTGTTAAAAGCATAACTCTGGAGTATTTCCAGTGAAGTATCTGGATCAAAATTGGCTGGGGAGAATAAGCCCACATTCATGTAGCCTATGGTGTGGATCCATTGTAGAGGGAAGCAGGAGACCTTGATCACATGTAAGGAGGCACAGCCCCAGACTAAGCTAAAGGTCTTTAAGTGTCTTTTTAAGTGTCTGAAAGGAAGGATCTGACAAAAAAATTAAGTTCATCTTACTGATACACCTTCCCCCCAACAACTGCCATTAACAGATGGTGATGCTTTAATAAAACATTAATTAAAGCTAATCATACCTAGTATGAAATAATTTGCACTTGAAATTGTCATAGAGTATGCTGTGTAAAAAGATATAAACTGTATTACTCTTTTCTATATCGTTTCTCTATGCTTCCCTGGTTACAGATTATCAATATATAATACAACAGAAAGTGCAATGAAAAAAAAAAAAAGTATAATAGAATAACTGCAAGTAAAATGTGGCATTTAAACACATTCATTTAATAATTCTACTAATGAAGACCAGGCTGAAGATAGAGCAGATCTGTTTATTAAAAAGCCATCTGTTGACTTCTTTGGTCAGCTTTCTACTTTTAAAGAAATGCAGAGTAAAAGCTGAATTTCTATTATCGTGTATTTATCCTTGGTTGATACTAGTGTATCTTGAGAACTGAATTTTGCCTTATGTTTCCAAATCCAGGACAAACAAAGCACTAGTAATTCCAGTTACTAAAAATTCAATTACACTGAATAGCCATTTATGTGCTCAAACAGCTTTAAAGTCATCTGGGTGATTATCTAGACTGATACTTGGCATTAAAGTCTACATGCTGTGAAAAGCGCAGAGAGAAAAATATTCCACCTCACTTCCAAGCAATGCTGTTCCTGTTGGCATCTTGAGACAAGTTCACTGTGAATTGTGTTACAACTTTCAGTGAATAAGAATGAATTTTTAGATATCTATGACTAGACTAAATTCTTGCAGACATCAAAAGAAATTTCATGTGTCATCGGAGTTTGGGCCTAAGATATTACTTCATCAAGGCATACTAAATACTTGTTTCAATTCCTTCTGACCTGGAAATGAAGTTCATTAGAGAATGAGCAGCAAAACCATGCAGCAATCGTGTCATCAAGACTTAAGAGAAATCTGTATTTCAATGCACAGGCTGATCATAACATCATGCTTGCATACAAAAATGAAAGAATAAAATTGAAAGACAGTACACTCTACCTTGCATTTTGGACAACCATGACTTGTCTGCATACCCAGCATTAAACATAGTTAGGAACACAGAGGAAGCAGCAAGAGAGAAAATGGGAAGAGAGAGATGAAAGAAAACATAAATAATGGTAGTTTATAGTATCAGAATCAAAGGAAACAGAGGCATTACAAGGAATAAGCAGTTGTGTATGGATTGAACTACAGATAAAAGATATTTATGAACAATTCTAGTCTCTGCTTTCAGATACAAGTTTTGCACTTTTGAGAAGCTTTTCATTTTCATTACTCCCAAAAGCCCCAACCTACATGTAAAACAGTCAAATTGCCATATCTTAAACCCAAATAAAACTAAAATCCAGATTCTTCATAACTTGGCCCCAATTTTGAATTTATATTTTGATCTGACTTAGAATTCTGCAGGTTGAACAACTCTGTAGTTCAAAGCCTTACTTCTACATCATGAATGTATCTGCAAAATTCCCAGTAAGATTGATTTGACAAGTATTTGACGAGACTCTTAGGTGCATTAAAAAAAAAAATAAAAAAAAAATTAGGACCTGTTCCCATTATATTCAGTAATAGTTTTGGGCCCAGTTCCACTGAACAATATTGAATACTGTATAGCTGGAATCAGCAAGCTACTAAATACGCATGCTTTAGTTTTACCATTTGTGTGCTTTTAGCTGTGCTTTCCCATATGCCAAATGCTAAACTGTGACTTGAGCATGCACTTTCCTGTTACTTTGAATAGATCAGAAATACAGATTTTTAGTTATGTGGTCCCAGCCTAAGAGTCTTTTAGGATGAGTGTGACTACACAAAGTGAGAAGTTTGCAGGAATTTGTCCTTGCAAACCAAGGTCTTAGTTTAGTTTAAGGTAATCAGCTTAATTTTAGATAAATCTACTGTCAATTAAGTCAGCAGTATTTTTATAGCTGCTTATACTTACGTATATGTGTGAAATTCTGCAAATTTAGGGCACAAAAAGAGTTATAATATTGCTGATACAGAAAAAAAATATTTTTTAAACAGTAATTAGCTATTTGTAATTACAGTCAGAGTTTAAAAAAGCAATGGTCTATGAAAATGTGGTCACTAATTTGTATAGTCTTTAAATACAAATTACCAGATTTTCTAAAACTATATCTTAGTTCTTAATAAATAAATAAAACACATGGAATGACTGATTTCTGTCTCATATTTCTCACCTTTAATATTATACTGCAACCTCAAATTAATCTCAGCTACTGTGATTGTGCATGTTTGCAAACCTGTTCCTTAGCATGTTGATTTTTGTATTACAGAATTACAGGACAAATCATTACACCCAAATTCATGCACTTCAATACAAGTTAGAGACAGATTTCTAGGGAGAACTTTGAAGTCCATATATTTATTGCCTTTCAGCAGACTTATTCTCTTAATACACAATTTTCCATGTACTACAGTGTTTAAATTGAAAGATGGGAAAAAGAATAGATGAAATCTACAGAAATAATCATGAAGCCCCTGAAGTCAATAGCAAAGTATAAACATTCACCTTGGAATAGAGTAAGGCTCTCCATTAAAAATTTACCATTTTTCCGTGTGTTGTACCTGTGCTTTCTAGAGCATTAAACTCTCAGTTCTTTTCATTAATGACAAGCAACAAGCCCAAATTTAAAGAAAGAAATTTCAGGTTAAAATTTCTCCTGCACTTACCCTCTCCCTGGAAGAAGATAAACTTTAACAAAGGGGTCAGAATAGCCATTATTGTCTCTGGGAGCAAGGTTTCTTGCCTGAAGGATGTGGATGATAAGGTTGCCAAGGTGTTTGTCATAGTTGATTTGAAGCTAGAGAAGGCATTTAAACACAGCAAGATTATTTTTATTTTTAGTCCCTAAATGATTTGACTTCTCTCCAAAATCCTTTGCATGAAGTGAGTATTAGACCCGTAGTTTTGACTGGAAATAAAAACATTGCAGAAGATTCTGTCTCTCTCTACTGGCTAGAATGAGATGCTAGATGATTATGTTGGATCTTGGAAGAAATTTTTCTTTCACAGTCTGCCAGCATTGTTTAAAACAAAGGACACAGACATATTGATCCATTCCATTCAGTTAAAATTTGAACACTTGATACTCTGCTAAGCAATAGACTGTTTATTCAGTAGAAATTACACACATACTGACTACCCAGAGCCCAAGCCCAGGAAGTGTGTTATAAAAAATAGAATCATAGAATCATCTAGGTTGAAAAAGACCTTCAAGATCATCAAATCCATCCATCACCCTGACCTACCGAGACCCATCACTAAACCCTTAGTGTCACAAGTGTTATGGTACCTAACAAATTATGGTATTATGGATGTTATAGTACTATGGAAAGACCATATCTACATAGGAGAGAGAGACAAATACAGGAAACAAAAGACAGAAAACTATAGAAAATTAGTCTTCATTTGTTCTGCTTCTCCCAGTTCCACTCTTTTAAAAAACTAGAGTAAAATCAGTTTATTTAAAATATAATCACTAATTTGGCATTGCATGGAAATGTATACACTGCACCATGAGAAACTCCTTATAGTCTTTGATGTAAGTAGAGTCCAGAAGGGCTCTAGCAGAATACCAATACAGTATGCACTAGAGTCTGTGAATTGATGAAGTAAACCAAAATAACTGCACAAAGGTTAAAGATTAGAATGATTTTCACTATATTTTTATCACTTTCAGGAACAGTAGAATTTTTTTGTACTTGTTTTTATTTCACTAGCCAACTTTAAAGAGGAAAGTGAAAACCTATCCTGACTTACACCTCATGTTATTCAATCGAGTTACATTTCAAGGGGTAGAAATTCAATAATAAATCACTTAATGGAGATTGTTTTCAGCATGCTTATTCAACAGGGAAAATCAGCCAGTTGAAACAACAATTTACACATCAAGAGTTACATACTTACCTGAATTTCTCCAGTAATTGGATGGGAAGCAGACTTCATACCTTCAGTGGGCTGCCAGATTAAAATACATAAACAAATAAATACATAGACACACAGTCACTTATATATAAATATGCATATTGGAAATAATAGATTCTCAAAAATAACTTTTTTTTTTTTAAACTGCAATATTGCCACATACTTTCATTGTCCTTATAGATTTTCTCAGGGTGTTGGATATGAATGTTTTTTGAATAAGGACAACACGGAGACTACAAGTCCTGGACAAGAGCATGTTGAAGTTAAGGTGGTGCACTGCCCTTTTCAAATTAGCTGTGAAGAAACATCTCCCCAGTAATTCAGACCTGAGGACAAGACATAACGAGAAAAATCCCAGCCACACAATAATGCAAAAGAAAGCAATCCAAACCTGCCTGGTTTTCATCTGGAAGTCACTGAAGTCAGTATGTTTCCTCAGAGTGAATCAGTCTGAGCTGACCAACAAAAGGCCTCAAAGAGGCCTTATCCATCTAACTTCTTATGCCAAAGGCAGGGACCTATCTGACCATCATGCCAACTTTCAAGGTCAGGCTTAAATGGTTTACATTTCCCATCTTTTACCTCTACAAATAGATGTTATTATCTTGTTACTAGAATAGTTCAGCTCTTATACTAGTACCAGCAATACAGACAATGCTACGAACTAACTTGGAGTGAGTTGTGCTGCAGCTACAAAATTTTTGCAGAATATTATAAATGCTCAATTTTTCAGAAATCTGAATAGCAAAAATAATTAATTGTTTCATGCTAATTGTTTATAATACAGAGTGTATTAGAAGTGATGCTGTAGAAGTAGTTCAGAGAAAAGGGAAAGGTTGACTTTGTGTTGGGACTTGCAAAGGCAGTTGAAGTGAGTTGCCTTTAACTGTTCAGTTACTTTGCTGTCTGTCACCTGCATGTCTGTAAAAATAAATGTACATTTTTAACTCCCTCAATTTCTATATCATCATTAAGTCTCTGTATTCATAGAACACATAGAATCAAAGAATCACAGAATGGTTTGGGTTGGAAGAGAGACCTTACAGTTCACCTAGTTCCAACCCCCCTGCCATGGGCAGAGACATGTCCCACCAGACCAAGCTGCCCAAAACCCTGTGTAACCTGGCCTTGAACACTTCAAGGGGCATTCACAGCTTATGTGGCAACCTGTGCCAGTGCCTCACCACCCTTTGAGAGAAGTATTTCCTCCTAACCTCTAATATAAATCTCCCCTTTTTTAGTTTAAAACTATTACCCCTTGTCCTGTCAGTATCTGCCCATGTAAAAAGTCATTCGTTCTCCAAGTGACTTTTCATTATTTGTTGTTATTATATTATTATATATTACATTTTCAGCTTGTATTCATTTATAAGGCTGTCTTCATTTACAAGGCGTATTAAATATTTTTTTCTCTCTCTTGTCAGCTGATTTAAAACTGACTGTGAAGAACTACCCAAATATTTCACAGAAATAATTTATTTTATTATTTCATGAATAATTTAGGCTGAAAGAGACCTCTGGAAGTCATCTAGTCCAGCCCCCAGCTCTGAGCAGGGCCAACTTTGAAGTTGGATCTGGATTTAAAGGCAGAGATGCAAATAATATATTTCTTTATCAGGGCCTCAGTGAGGATTAATTTGAAAACGAAAAGTATTTCACTGCTGGCTTCTCTAGGAGCTACGGGATTTGAGGATTTAAGAACACAATCCATTCTTCAAGACATAAAGACAATTAAATTTTTCCATAGGACATATATATCCCGGATGTAATCTGTACCACGGAATGATATTGCATTTACATAATAGAAGAGATCGGTCTGCACAGGATATACTCTCTTCAAGGCTCCCAAAGGTTAAATCTCTTCTCTAATGGCTAATCTAATTTAATTCTAATTTCTTCTGATACTCCCCACACACACCCATACTCTGTGTAAGAGCCCATACTTTGTAATGCTGTTGCACCTCACGGAGAAGGTTGTCATTACCATGATGTGAAACTCATGTAAATGCCAGGCTCTGATATTATGCATTATCACTCTCTGTAGTAATGGGACAAAGTATTAAATATGAGATATACATTTCAGAATATCAAAGAGACTCCTACAACATTTCTGGAGGGTATATGCTATACCAAAAGCTTTTTGTAGATCATTTTGTGTTTTGCAAATCTAAAAGAAGATTTTACTTGCTAAAAGTAAGAGCTGTAGCAAAAGCAAGTTACAGGCAGTTTGAATATTGTCTGTCATGAAACTGGCAAAAGTGAAGAATCAGTGCTGCAGTGTGCCTGGAAATGCTTTCAGCCCAAGGCAGAGAGGCATTCCGGAAAGGATGAGAAGTAGATTTCTCTTCTAAGAAAGTGTAACACTATTATGAACTTGGCCTGCAGTCAATGAACAAAAACTGTACAAGTCAACAAGAGCTATGGTTGTTATGAAAGGAATGCCTCTCAACATGATTTTCAGAAATAAGCAAAGAATGCTTCAAATAGTTACCTGATAAGCTTTGACTTTTGCATCCCTTACATAAAGGCTTTAATTTATTTTTTTTCTTTAATCTTTTCAAGCATACAGCTGAATTTTCATAAAAAGACTGTTAAATCCTTTGTGAAGAAGGAATGAAATTTATGCATCTAACTTCAGGTGATCAGCTTCAGTGCCAAAGCTGGGAACTTAGTCTTCTCATGTGGACACAGAGAGGGACCTCTCCAGGATACACTATGTATCAGTGATTTATGTATCTCCACACACTATTCACTATTCAGTGAATCTAGAAGTGTGACTCATCAACCCAATGAAAGGTCTTTCAGTGTGAATGGTGACATCTGCACTAAAAGCCCTGCACTTTCCTTTACATGCACTGCATGCACTTCAAAGGCAGAATTCATCCAGTCTCATGGACTGTACTTCAAACTGTATTTTTCTCACTGGTAAACATAGAGCAGATGGCAAACTAGTTTATACATAGATGTTTATAGTATCTAGCGTAAGGTGTGATGAAACCAACCATTAACCTGATGATCATGTATTCTGACAGATCCCTTGTTAGATGCACTAAAACTTGACATATACATTTAACATGTGGATCGTAGACCTGAACTAGTTCGTAAAAATCTATGGGAATTCTGAACAGTCAGAATTACTATGTGATGAAAACTGATCAATATATTTACACTTTTTGTTAACTTGCTGGATGAGAGAGATTTTCGTGTTCTCCCCTCACATGAAAGTAAAGTGAGCATATTGAAGAGCTATCTGATATGAGCAGGCACCATTTGCTGCTTTTCATTCGTATGGTACCTAACACATTTGTAGTTCAAATCACAGTCACAGCTTCAGCAGCACAAAAACATGAAAACTACAATTCAGTAGTAACCCTATAGGGATGGGTTTCTTGTAAATCTTGACAGTCATAAGAAGCTAAATAATAAAGATGCAGAGAAATAAATATCTAGAAAGTGTGTTGTTTTGCAATGTGAAGCTTTGCTTCCAATGGTAAGACAGTGAGAAGCTGAGTATCCAGGACAGCAATCAGCTTTAACCATCCTGCAAATTTCTTAAGCAAATGCAGCCTTCACAAGACTGATTTTTGCTTGAGGCTTTTTTGACAAAATAATGAAAAATGTAACAGATGACTTTAGGGTCTAGTTTCCAGTTTTGACTGTGCAAAAAGGCTACTAAATTCCCACTCTGCCCTCTCCAGGTGTGCAGGTGGGAGCATAAGAAGAAGGAAGTTCAGCTGAGAAATGGACAGGATGTGGCAAAGAAAATCTAATAATATGCCTAACAAGTTCACAGGAATTATCTGGTGACAAAATATATTTTGACAGTGATTTTTTTTTCAGTCTTCCCCTGGCTTTCAGAGAAATGCTTAATATTGCTGTGAATATTCACAGCTTGTAACACTTCAACAGTAACTTAGTACTGAGTGGGAAATTGCAGTCTTAGTAATACCAGCTTCTCCTGTGAAACTAGTACCTCACCATTATGTAGGATGCAGTTAAAAAGATACAAAAACAAATAATAAAAAGAACAATTATTTTGATTTAAAACAATAACATTGTTTGAGGAATCTGTTTTCAGAGAGGGTCCAATCTTGTATGACCTTGGGTAAATCACTTAATCTCCTTTCCTTGTTTCCAGATTCTATGTCTTCAAAGTAATAACCATCACTGTCATGGAAATGGATTCATCAGTATGTGCTCTTGGCTACATAGAAGAAAATAAATAGGCAGCTTCTTACTGTCTTCAGAATGTTATTGCTGCATAACTGGCAAGTTTCGTACCTTGCTGCTATGTCGCTTTTTGCTGACTGAGGGAGAACCAGGCTGACCAGGGCTGGGAATAGCGCTGGAGGTGGCAGAAGTGGCTCCAGAATGAACATGTGATGCCTTTTCCACTCCCGAGGAAGCAACCAGAGGCGCCTGCTGTAGGGAAACCTTTTGGAGCTCTGCAGCCAGCTGCTTGGGATCAACCCCCGGGGACTTCGCTTTATCTACTGGATTAAAGGAAGAGAGCTCTGTGTTGATAATTTCTAGCACCTTCAAATCCATCTTGCCATGGTACAGGGACATGCTAATGATCTTTACAGATTTTCGTATCATCTACTTGTATACTCTGAGGATGCAAAAGACAAATCATATAAAAGAGATGTCTCCTCACAACATCAACATCTGAATTCCAATCCTTCTATTCAAAACTCCATCGACCAGTGCTGTTTATCTTACAAGCTTTCTGAGAAGGTTATTCTCCAGCTGAGAAAAAGTATGCCTTGGATGATCACTCTGCATCACACTGGAGCAAATCACACTGTTAAAAGTCTGGCCTGTGCACAGCTGTCTCACTGTTGAGAACTAGTCCAGTATCTGAACTTTGCTGTAACAAGCTTTAACGTCAACTTTTTTTTTTTTTTTTGAATCAACTGGACATTCAATAAATCTGAATTCTGCTCCTGAGATTATTTATACAAAGATTAAAGAGAAAAGCATCTTAAAACTTTAGCACTGAAAATTAATCAAAATAATAATACAGCCCTATGTGAGACATCTATGGTAGGACTGTAATTGTCTCCCTACCCCCAGCAATGAATAGGTAGAATTTGCTCTAGAGATGACAATTTCCATTTAATAAAGAAATGAGGCCAAGTAAGTTCCATACGTGCCTTAAAGTGCTTAGAGTTAAAATGACAAAAGGCCCAGCTTACTTTCTATGTTCTCAAAAGTATGAAAGGTTTAAGGTCTTTGCTATAGTCTTTGATCTTGTTCAGCTAAGGTTTAGGCAACATAAACTATGTAAGTTTCTATTGCTAACCTATACGCTGCTATGACAATGCCTGGTGATTTGTTTACTTGTTTGCAGATTACTGGGTATTATAATTTCCTCAGAATTCTAAATTCCTTTTGTCCTGGACAGAGGTGAAGGCAATATGTTAACCACCTCCTGGCTGCTAGGCTGGATTAGGTTTATCTTTCTGGAAGGAATGGCAAATGCTACTTTCCAAGGGAAAACAAAACAAAACAAACAAACAAAAAACTGTGCAGAACCTCAGATGTGATGGCTAGAAAGACTTGGTTTGGCAGAAAGAAGGCACTCTACAGAGTGGTTTTATCTCAGAAACCACTGAAAGATGGCTAGACTAGGAAGAAGCATGTCTGCAAGGATGGGGAACTTACTTTTACTTCTGTTCTTTCTCGTTCTGAGTTTTCTCCGTTAATAAAAAATATATGTATTCTAGTTTCCGTCCTTTCAAAACTTAGTTCCAGTGTCTATGAATGCCTTTGGTGTTTTTGATCTGGTCACTACAAAAAGAACTATGGGTAGTTCTGCCTCAAAGCTCTGTCATACTCTGTGTTTACTTTCAGTTAATAAAAATAATATCAATTTCCATCAAAAGATAGCTTGATGGTAAGTGTTAAGTAATACTTCACATTTGTGATGTGCTACATGGTCACAAAATGGAGGATTTAATCCAGCTAATTTATGTACCCTTTGATACAAGAGCAGCCACAAAACCACTGAACACATTATGGAGCTCTGGGTTCCAGGGCTGGGTGAAGGTGGGTGAAACATTCTTTTAATCTGCATTGAGCCAGCCAATGAACTGCTTTACTAGTTATTTCATGGACATTAGTTCAAAGGTAGATTGGCTATGACTAATAGCACAACAGGCCACACACTCACATAGGCCTCAGGACTTCTCATGCTTATATTGGACTGGTTCCAGTTTGCTAAGAACTTTGTTTTAGCTTGTCTGGCTGCAACAGCAATTGTCTAATGAATGGTTGGCTATGACTTTAATTTCTCTTAGTTACACTTCACCTTGCATAACTGTGTGTTATAGGCGTTATGCCTATTCGTAATAATTTTGAGATGTAAAGGAATAACAGCAATTATGCTGTGCAGAATTACCTATTTCTGTTGCTTCTAGGAGTATGGGTCTTGGGTGACAGCAGTGATGCCAGGTTTGGGCACAGGATGACAGCTGAGGCCCCAGGGCTCCCAGCAACTCACTGGTACTGACACTAATGTAAACTCAGGAGCTTGGCAAAATCAATTTTAGGACCAACAGAAGGAACAAAGAACAAGTATCTATCATGTGCAAAGTGTACAATATCCAGTCAAGTCATGTGTGATGCAGAGCTGCTGACCAGCATGGAAAAAGCAGGGAACAAAGCATGATAGAAAACATAAGAAAGGCCCCAAGCAGATCCTGAAGAGAAGAGGAAGGACTCATCAATACCATCCTTCTCCCAGCAAGGAGAAGTCCAAAACTCTCATCACAAACATCACACTCCTTCCAGCAGATTCCTCCAGACACTGTTGACACTGCAAGGCCCCTGGAGAGAAAGCACAACTGTGGGACCCAGAGAAGCAGCAGAAGGGGGACCAAAACACCATAGAAAAAAGGGGTAGTTAGCAGGACGTTTTCCCTGCATAACAAATTTTAGCTGCAGTACTGTTACTTGGATTTTCTTTTTATTAATTAGATGGTGTAGGCTGTGTCAGTATGGATTGAACTGAACTAATAATAATAGCGTCTGGCTTCATTTTGGTTATACTGTTCAGAATTACAGAATCGTCTAGGTTGGAAGAGACCTCCAAGATCACCTAGTCCAACCTCTGCCCTAACACTAACAAGTCCTCCACTAAACCATATCACTAAGCTCTACATCTAAACGTCTTTTAAAGACCTCCAGGGATGGCGAACCAACCACTTCCCTGGGCAGCCCATTCCAATGCCTAACAACCCTTTCGGTAAAGTTCTTCCTAATATCCAACCTAAACCTCCCCTGGCACAACTTTAGCCCATTCCCCCTTGTCCTGTCACCAGGCACGTGGGAGAATAGACCAACCCCCACCTCTCTACAGCCTCCTTTAATGTACCTATAGAGAGCGATAAGGCCACCCCCGAGCCTCCTCTTCTCCAGGCTGAACAATCCCAGCTCCCTCAGCTGCTCCTCGTTAAGACTTGTTCTCCAGACCCCTCATCAGCTTTGTTGCCCTTCTCTGGACTCTCTTGAGCACCTCCATGTCCTTCTTGTAGCGAGGGGCCCAAAACTGATCACAGTACTTGAGGTGCGGCCTCACCAGAGCCGAGTACAGGGGGACAATCACTTCCCTAGACCTGCTGGCCACACTGCTTCTTATACAAGCCAGGATGCTGTTGGCCTTCTTGGCCACCTGGGCACACTGCTGGCTCATATTCAGCCAACTATCAACCAATACTCCCAGGTCCTTCTCTGCCAGGCAGCTTTCCAACCACTCATCTCCCAGCCTGTAGCTCTCCTTGGGGTTGTTGTGCCCCAGGTGCAGGACCCAGCACTTGGCCCTGTTGAACCTCATACAGTTGGCCTCAGCCCATTGGTCCAGCCTATCCAGATCCTCATGCAGAGCCTTCCTTCCCTCAAGCAGATCGATACACGCACCTAACTTGGTGTCATCTGCAAACTTACTGAGGGTGCACATCCTTATAGTCCTCCTGAGTGGCCCACCCTCTTTTCCAAAGATTATAAACCCTCTTTTTTCTCCTAAGCTCAAGCCACAAAGCTGTTATAGCTTTCAGTTAGTTTAAAAATAAATGCTCAGCTTTGTTTATAAGGTGTGGTCCTCTTTCTGCCCTTAACAAGATTTGGGATGCAACATCTGAGGTCACGATGCTATTATCTCAGCTTACATTATATCCAGTTTTCAGTTGCTATTTGGTGCTAAAATATTGAAGCAATGTCTTATTGCTCACCTGCCTTTACCGGCTCATGCAGTTCCAGGTGCTGGGGATTCTCAGAATCTGAGAGCATGTTCAGGTCCCTAAAAAAAAAAAAAGCAATGAGAAGCCTGAGACAAAAGAAATTCTTTCTTCATGCACTCATTTTGTATTAAGTAGATAAATGAATAGTGGTTCATGAAAGAAAGCAGCTCCCAAGCATGGCCCCTTGTTAGCTGTTACATATTTGCAGTGCTGTTAAAGAGCTGAGAAGAAAAGGTTCTTTTAAGGTGAAGTATTTAATGGATTGAATGCAATTTTATACATTTCTCATGATGTTTAAGTGACTTTCACCTGAAGGCTATCGGTAAAAGTCAAGTTAGTGCTAAATTACCATCTTTTTCTAATGGCCAGTAAATTCAGTGGTTTGTATGTGTTTCAATGAGAGGAGACTGTGGCCTGAAAATGGAGATATCATTGTTTGCAAAAGTACGATTGCTAACGTCTACCTCAACTTATCATTCCTCTTGCTTTGAACTAAGAACAAACCAGACCTCCCACACTCACACTGAACTCTTTTACTAATTATTATATTGATGCTTCATGCTAACAAATATTTTACCTTAAAAACTGTAAACTAAAACAAAAAACAAAAAAAAAAAAACAAAAAAAAAAAACATGAAAAGCCAAAAGAATAATGGAAACAGAAAGATGGGGAAAAACTCACAGTCTTACACATATTTCTGCTTCCCCACTTTGTTGAATAATAATATTCTGGACTTCTTCATAGGTTTTTCCAGTCAGGGGAATGCCATTCCACTCCAGCACCTGCATTCCTAAGATGGCAAAACAGCATAAGGTCAAGTGCTCAGATTTTGACCAAGATATCAGATAGACTGCTTAGACAAGAAGATTTGATGTGACATTTAGTGAAAATTGTTTAAGTGGCACAACACATTATCAAAACCCTTTCTTTTCACACAGATGAGGTTGTTAAATGTTAGTGTCCCGTCAGCTACAAATTACCTGTTTAAACAAGTCAGGAGATGAATCCCCTTCTAATTCAAAATATACATGCACTGTGTGCAGTCTGGGTTGCAAGATATTGAAAAACTTTTGCAATTTCAAAAGCATGCACACCTACCAAAATGGCAAGAAACCAAATCATTTTATATGTGAGACATTTCCTGGCCAGCCATGGTCTTCGAAGATAAACAGTTCAATCCAATGGCAAATAGCTGTTGAGAATCTGAGCATCAAAATGGGACTAAATTTGTAAATATGATTTGATAATTCACATGCATTTTCTCTACTTTGTCCCTTAAAAAAATACAACTGGATGAAGGCAGTTGGGCTAAGTGATTTTAAATGAAAATTTACTTCCACATTTCAAATACCAGCCAGGAAACATACATTTACATGTATATTCACATTTTACTTCCATATAATTTCTAATGCATAAACTGTCAAAATAGCTAACCATAACAAATTCTGAAAGATAGGAACAAAGCTATAATAAACAGGCTGAAAAAAGCTTGAATACTGATCTAATCTGTTGTGTCCCAGAACCATGCCAGGAGACTTGGTATGGAGGAAGCACACGTTATAAGGAAGTTTAACACCCAGTATTTGAAGAATCAGTCCCTCGTATATCATGAGATGTACTCTGATGAGAAATCTTTTGGTTACAGTAAAATGCTTACAAAAAACAAAGTGCAGATTCATATCTGGGGGTTACAATTCAGGTTTTGAGAGCTGCATTCATGTTTTGAGTAGTTAGTCAAAAGGATGGCTCCAAAGGAGTTAACCTCTCACTAATGCACATAAGAATGTCAAAATCCAACTTTCAGGCTCTAGAGGTAAAAAATTGCTTAAAGGGAAAAGATATTAAATTCTTAATATTCCACTAAAAAGAATGTATTACAAAACAGCTGAAAACCACATCATCCACACAGCAAGGAAAACCACAAACACTTAGCTTGCTACCACTTACACAGATAAAATCAAGTCTTCAGCTGGGTTATATTTTTATTTCAAAATCCTGTGCTGTTGCATATAACAAAAGGGAAAAATAATGAAGTGAAATGTGGAAATAAACTTATAAGAAAATCTGTTGTTAAAGAAAATGTAACGAGAATTGTTTATGGAATAAAACAAATTAAATTATTCGACAATGAAAGAAAATGAGAAATAAAGTCCGTAACTTCATATTATAGCATTTTCTGTAGGATTCCATTATTTAGGATTTGAAATATCAGATTTTCTCATAACTTTTCTTAGTAAAAATTTAGCAACTTGTTCACAGCAGTCAGTTTACATAAATACAAACTGTGCAGAATGACTAAAAAGTGATGCTCAGAAGGCAGTAAAGCCAGCTGCTTACTGCCAAAATAGATTTGTCTTTCTCTAAAATTTAGCCCCTTTTATTCACCAGCCATTATTCAGAAGCATGATCTTGCTTTTGCTTGTTAGAGCAGATCTGGTTTTAAGCTCAGTTCCTCTGGAATAAAGCAACAGTAATTATGAATAAATACAGTTCCCCCGGTTTTCCGCCACACAAATATAACAGCATGCACTGTCTATAGAAGGCTTCTAGAAAGGAAGGAACTGAAGTTATTTTCATTTTCTTGTCAGTGTGTGCCCTCACAAAGCCACCATGGCATCGGATGTTGAGTACAATAGTAAGAACCTCTTAAATAAGACAAAGCAATCCACCACTTCCATGTATTAGTGGCAATGAACAAAAGTAAAACTGGAAAGTTTTAGATGTTTGAGAAAGTGAATAACATCCTTCTCTAAAAGACGAGCTTTGCTGACAAAATGCAGACACCATCCTAGTTTTACCACATCCTGCCTGCATGGCTTCTGAAGAAAAAGTACCCAGCTAAGTGTCCATAAGGCTATCATCAATGGGTTGTTTTAATTTAAAAGACCAGCAGGAAGAGTCCAGCAGAGCACTGCTACAGTGCTGGGATGAGGAAATCTACTCTCATTTCCACCAGTGAGAGTTTCACTACAGAGTGCACCACAGTAACTCACTTGGTCAGTAAGACCAAGCACATCTAAACAAAGAAGCAAACTGAAAGGAAATTGAATCTCAATAGCCTCGGCTCATGCAGAGATCCGTTTAACACTGTCAGTATAGGGGTAAATCTCTTTTACTGTCTGCCTTGTGGATTTACAAATGTTTAAAATCAAAGCTATTTAAACATGATTTAATTGTTCTGACTGATAGAAAATGTTTTTAAACAAGAAGCTGATTTCCCCTTTTTTTTTTTTTTTTTTTAAAAGGAGCTACCGCTAAATAATAAATTCTCTTGCAGCAAAAAAAAAAAAAAAAAAGTGCTACAAAGAAAACCCTAAGAGGTAATGTTAGTCTAATAACAGAAAGAGAAAAAAGGTACTAAGGAGCCACCAAGAGTGAGTGGTGATAAAGTTTTTCACCTAAAAAACAGCCACATTCTGCAAATAGTCTTTAGTAGTCATGACATATACACATTTCCAAAACTTTGCATGCTTCAAATCACCTGTGCTTAGCAGAAAAAACAAACAAGCAAACAAAGAAAAACAAACAAAACCAGGAAGATGAGAAATCATACATTGCTCCACGGCAACTCTACTGACGGAGGAAGAGCTAGTAATTACCCTGATAATTGAATCCACATCTTCTTGCATCTTTCTTTATTTTTTTTTTTTGTAATAATTGGGACAGCTACATCTTGCAATGAGAGTGAGCTACAACTTATTTTTAGAAATATCAGCCCCAACATTCCGCAAATCAGCTTTATACATCAGGATCTCCACCCTACTCTACTTCTACTACTCTACTTCGTGGTGAGATTTAGAATGTGGAATCAAAATAAATAAACTATTTTCCATTGATTACAAAATAATTATTCCAGAGAGGGAAACTCATACATGCATAACTGTCATGAAGATATCCAAATTTTGCTGGATTAATACAAGCCTTTCCCTTCAAAAACTTACTACAGTCATACTGTATCAAAAGTGGCAAACATATCCTGTCTTTGCCTACCATGTTCATATATTCTTTCATATGAATCTGCTACTGGCCACAGTTGGAACATGATCAAAATCTAAATGTACATTTGCTCTGAAACAGTATAGCCATTCTGTCCTTATTTATAAGCACAGTACTTCAACGTCTCCTGCACTTGTTCTAGTTGCTGCTCTCAGTGGTTAAGCTAAAAGCTTGCTCCTGAAAGAGGGCCAGTGCTTGTGCTGTGGAAGCAAGGAAGGGACCTGCATTTCATCAAAACCCTCACAGGAAGGAGAGAGTAGAATTTTGATGTCTTACACTATAATACCATACTTTTTAATAATTTAATGCTTAAACTGTTCAAGATTGCCAGACTCTTTTTAACAACTGGTAAAGTCTTAGCTTTTTATTTTTGTACCACCTAAAATAGGCCAATTATTTGTTCACTGATAACAATAAAAAATGAAAACTGTGCAGAAATGATTTCCTTTTTTTTTTCTGACAGTTTGACTAGTTATTTGACAGCTTGTGAAATGGAAGTTAAGTACTGGTGAAACTTAAAATCTGTTTGTAATCGCAGGGAATCAGGGACTATTCAGAAGTAGGTTCGATCAGCCTGGGGATGAAGGTACTTGAAATAATTACCTGCAGTCCTTGTGGAGCATTCAGCATGCTTTGCTGATCCTGGACAGATCTATGACATTTTGGGGAAAGAAAAAAACCCTGTGTAGAAAGTTTTAATAATGTGGGAAAAAAAAGATGAGCTTGGGATAAAACCTAGGGCCAGACTTTAGTTTACGACATGATATATAAGTTCACAAGAGCCTGAGTAAACCTATATCCATCTATGAGGAGCTGGAGTACTGAAACTTTCCTGGACTGGCCATACGCTTCAAAATGGGAATCTTCTGCTGATAATTTTTATTGTCTATGCTAAAGAGCTAAGCCCTCTAATTGCTGGCTATTTAGATTTGTAAACATCATATGTGGAGCAGATGTTAGAAAAAATTCTTACATAACAGCAAGGACTATGTTGGCTTTGCTCGCTGCTCAGTCTTGTGCAATGTTTACAGCTGCTCAGTTGGATTGTGCAAAATGCAGCTCACCACTAATGTTCAGCTGCTTGTATAAAATTATGCACTTTTTAACTTTCATAGGCTTGCGGGTTGCACTTTTTAATGCCTTCATAAGTTTGAAATACAAAGTACTGCAAAATTGCATATTGCCCTGAGAGGCTGCGGAGTCTCCATCCTTGGAGGTGTTCAAAACCCAATGGGACACAGCTCTGAGCAATTTGCTTTTGCTGACCGTGCTTGGAGCAGGATGCTTGAACTAGAAGATCTCCAGAGATGCCTTCCAGCCTCAGCTGTGATTCTATGTAAAATAGTTAAATTTTGCTTTATGGACTATGTTAATGCTTTACCCACATAAACTGTAGCTTTATGTATCAAAGAAAGGAGAAATAACCAATTCCAGAGATATTATTCCAGATCAGAAAGAGTTCAGAATGCAGCCCTATGAATTAACTGATGTGCTCTGAGTGTTTTTTTGGTTTTTGTTTTTTTTTTTTTGAATAGCTTTTTTTCACAAACCCAGGAAATATTAAGTGACAGTGAATAAGTTTGCAATATTAAATAATCAGAAATTAGTTCCATTATTAAACTCTGTGTTTGTCTAGATCTCATAGCTTCTTTTAATCTGTTGGTTTACATTCAATGTTAGAAGTTAGATATAATTGAGTCCTGTATCCTGGACCACAGAATTTAGGAGAAACTTAAACAAAAACAATTTTTCTTTGTTCTCTTACCTTTTGCACAGGTACTTTATAATAGTTCCTTTGGATAGGCTCTTCATTAAGTAAGAATTAATTAAACTAATCACCTGTCATCCTATTTAAAACAAAACAGTAAGCAAGATCTGAGAGCTGACAAAATGGACAATTTAGTATGACCACTGGTTCTATGAGCTCCATTAACATTCCTGCTGGTTTGCACTAATGCAAAACATTGATTCAAAAATATATATATATATATTTTTTAATAAAAATAATTTTAAAAAATCAAGTTAATAGGTACTGGCTGTAAAACAGCTTTGGAACAAAGTTTCCTGTGACTACACCAGGAGTGATGCAGACTTTAGAGCGCGTGTAGAAATGACAGCTTCCCTCAAATGCCTGTAATAGGAAAGATTCAGAGCCACAACTTTACACTATTTATAATATTGTGTTTTCATATTCAGAATATTTTTCAGCAGAAACATAAGCTCCATGATAACACCAGGTAAATGACTACTTTTTCTCTGAAGTAAATTTCAGTGAAGTTGTTAGACTTGAGAACATACATGATGGATTTGTTCACAGAAACAATATGGCAAAGATGAAAATATCTTAAGTGACTGCTTCAAAATATCTCTTCTAAGACAGAAGAGCTACTACTTTCTTCCCTCTCCGTAACTGGTGAGTTCCTTGGCTTTGCATTAAGATGATAAGCACTCAAACATTGTTATTTTCATTTACTCCATAGAACTATGCAGTTATCAGTTATTTATATCCCGTGAGTTCAGACAGAGCTGTCTGGAGAGGTTTTTGTTATTTATCCTGCAGCCTTGAGAGAAAAGCTGACTATATGGTATGAAAGCATTACTGAAAAAAAGGTAAGGCAGAGCAAACTGAGTCTCAGAATTGCTCTCCTACTGCAATTTAAGTTACACATTACAATATTAGAATAGATCCTCTGGTCTTGGTTATGCTATAGTTATATATGCAGATTGTTGGGGTTTATTCTCTGCTTCTTCATAGTTTGCCTGGTTTATTCTTATGAAAATAAATAAGTCAATTTGATTTGTTTTATTTTTTCACTCGTCTGTCTAATGTCCACAGTGGAAGAGAAAATTGGGCTCTCTAGGCTAGATGATTCTGTCTGTAAAGTGTGATTGTTAACGTCTATCCATTTCATGGAATTGAAATTCAGAAATATTACTTTGAAATTCCAGAAAGTGCTATAAAAGTTAAATGTGCACTGAGAACAAGGAGGAACAGTATCAACTGCAGTCTGACATTCAACAGTAAATTACTTCATGGTCTGTTTTCTTCACTTATTTTCCTTTAATTTCTAAACCTTTCTAATGGTTAAAAATAGGTTGATGAAAGTCAATGTGTTAATGTATTTCCTTGTACTGCTAGGCATGAATCACACCAAAACTCATTATTTTTTTGAAGACACCTTAGCTTCCTCTTCCATTCATCATACATATAAAGGCTGAATATTTTCCATTACTACAATAATTATTATATAGACAACACTCGCAATTATTAAAAATGGACATCATCAGATAAAGATGATAGAAATGGTCCTGCCTGTGCCTCATGGTTTTTACTCTGCTACTGTCAAATAACACTGATAAAAGTACAGCCAGAGTAAATCAACCATGCATCTGGGGTGTACTTAGCATCTACAGGCAACCATGCAATACACCACAAACCAGTACAGCTGAGGCTATCAACATAGTTCTAAGCTCTTCTCTAATTCATAGTCAGCTTTCAGGTTTCTAAACATATGTAATTAGCACATGGTGTTGTAGGCCACCCTTCAGTTTGAACTATGCTAGGGAAAAAGTGATGAAGTGGATGTACGTGTATGACCTGAATTGAAGATCTTGACAAGTTAAAAGAAGATTAGAGTCACTGCTTATGATAAAGAGTTTCACCACTACTCTACCTTCAGAATTCATAGATTAGATTAGAGTTACAGATAATTGGTTATACCATGCTAAATAAAATGCTGTGGTGAATTGTAACTATTACGCACTATGTTTCAGAAAAAAAAAAAAATTGTCAAAACATATTCTTCACAGAAACTATAGCACATACTGTACTTATTTCCTTGCAGTAATGAAAATTTATAATTTTGCCTGAGAGATGAGCTTCGTGTAGAGAGCTTTAATTTAACTGAAAATCTTAAACATTTCATTATCAGATTGTGTTGTCAAACAGCATCTTTTTTCTTTTTTTTAAAAAAGCACTATATTATGCTAACTTATGATGCACTTCATAATATACATGTGTTATAATGAAAAAAGTCTGTTTAATTCATGGTCACCTGGAGATCAGTACAAACAATGAAGCTGTAGGAATTTCTCTTTGCTGTCTCCTTCATAAATGTTAAATACATAAAAATCTGATTTTTCCATGCCATAATAACATTATTTTCACAGGGGTTTGATGTCAGTTATGAATTTCAACTAGTATATCCCTGTCTGCATCCTATATTTATCAGAATTGGCATATTTAGAACTCAGTAGTGTTGTGAGGTTGTTGTTTTTTTTCACTTCCATTCTTGAGTACAAAATTATTCTCATTTAGAAAAATAAAGTTTCTTAGTACAGCTTCTATTGGTTGCACTTGAGAACAGAACTTGCTCAAGTGACGTTTAGTTTTGAAGTTTTCCTTTGAAGGGGCAAGAGAGAAATGTTACAAGATGCAAACATACAATTGCTGTGGAAGTTACAGTGTGTGTCTAAAAAGTTACTCTCTCTCTGTGTTATGTATTTTTCACTGTGTTATGTATTTTCTCCTTAAAAGTATAAATTACTACAGCAAACATGCCAAAATCTATATAAAAAACTATTATATTGACAAACAGTTAGACTCCAAGCACAACTATTCAGGTTAAACATAAACTAGCATAATTTATTAGTGTTAAAATTTGTACCTTCAAATAAATAAATAAAAGCAAATTACTCACGCCTCATATTACCCACATCTCATGCAGGAAGAGGCCCATTGGCTTTTGCTAAAGTACCCATGGCCTGATTTTCCCTTTAACAAGGATAATCTCTGCCAACATGAAGTTCAGCAGCATGGATCCAAGAGTGACCCTGACTCTCCAGCCCCAGTAGCACTGGTCTGTACGCATGCCAATGGAGGACTTATACACGACACTCTGTTCTTTTCTATTGCTTCTCTTTCGTCAACTAAAATATCTCTCAATAATTAAACAAACAAACAAACAAAAAAAAAAAAAAACCACAGGACACACTGGGTTCAGACCAGTTGTCTTTGGTACATCAAAGAAAGAGCAGATAGATAGTGCTCTGTGCTATTCCAGTTGCCACTCAAGTGGCAAGAAAAATTGAGTGAAGAGAGAGAAACACATTCAGATCAGGGTCTCATCTTCTCATGCAGAGCTATGTAATACACAACTTATACCTGGTGCAAATTAACTATGAATGGGAATCTGCACATGTAGAACTCCCAGAAGGAATGATAGAGGAAGGAAAAGGAGATTCATGGAACATTAGTTTGCAGATCATCAATATCCCAATGCATTTATATGTGTCTCCTCAGGACCAAGCTCAGGAAAAAAACACAAGAAGATTAAAAGAGACAGCACACAGCCACACTATAGCAAAGGACTGACTAAAACAAAGGGCAGGCTGAAGCCAAAAGACAAGGAACAGGACTGAGGACATGAGACCTGAAGATAAGTTCAAAAAAGGACAACGAATAACCCAGCAATGTTATCCAATAAACCACAGGTATAGGGTGGAGAAGTAGAAGATCACAACATCTATTATCTTCTAAAAGTGTGCAAAAGGCACCTTCAAAACCATCATGTATTTGCCAACTTAAGAACCCAAAAGATAAATTAAAGAAGACTCAGTAGCTATCATCCCTTACTCTCTGGACGAATAACCTGGAAACATGTATTCTGGTCCTTATGAGACAGGTATGAGAGAAAGGGTTTAGTCAGAATGCACAGCAGAGACAGAACACTAATCTGAAAGAAAAACTGTAATATCTGCTACATTGACAATCAGGAGAGAATGAATGCAAATTCCAGGGCCTAGCCTGCAGGTTACTCCCAACTGAGGAACTCCAACTTTCTACCTCCGTTGGGGCTTACTGAAGCCAAAGGCTCTTCTCATACAGATTTGCACTGACCTGGGGGGTCTACCCTTGCTTGATTCAGCCCTGTCTGGTCTGCAGCAATGTTACCGTGAAGGGATTACAGTCTAATCCAGAAAATACTGGAATTATTGCTATCATTTGAACATTCAAAGAGTGCTAGGGATGAGCAAAGGCCATTGTTATGCATTGGATGACAATGACATGTAAAGTCATGTATAAAAAAAGAGCAGAAAGGTTTTTGCTACTCACAGTAAGAAAACACCACAGTTTAAGTAAAAAGTTAAGCCTTCTTAATGAGAATGACTGAAGACCTTAAAATACCACTCTGTCATAAAGGATAGAGTGAGATCTTTACTTGATGTGCTCTAATAGGAGTCACTATGTTAAATAATCATCTCCTAGGGTAATCATCCCTAAGGGTAATTTTATAGTTTTGATACTATGTGATTATTCAAATATAAAGTAGAATTTAGTCACTATTACCTCGTTTGTCAGAGTCATCTAACCTGAAAACTATGAAAACTGAATAAAAACTTCTGGCCAGAGGTATGCAGTTCTCATCTCCTCCCCATACTATTTTGCTGTTGTATACATATTATTATTATTTGGGAAATTATACTCTTCATAATGCTAGTAGGTAAGTTAAATCCATGATCATAAAATCATAGAATGGTTAGGGTTGGAAAGGACCAACCAAAAGAGCATCTAGTTCCAATCCCCCTGCTATGGGCAGGGACACCTCCCACCAGACCAGGTTGCACAAAGCCCCATCCAGCCTGGCCTTGAACACCTCCAGGGATAGGGCATCCACAGCTTCTCTGGGCAACCTGTGCCAGGGCCTCACCACCATCAGAGTAAAGAATTCCCTCCTTATATCTAATCTAAACCTATTCTCTTTCAGTGTAAAGTCATTACTCCTTGTCCTGTTGCTGCATCCCCTGACAAAGAGTCCCTCCCCAGCTTTCCTGTAGGCCCCCTGTAGGCACTGGCAGGCCGCTGTAAGGTCTCCCCAGAGCCTTCTCTTCTGCAGGCTGAACAGCTCAACTCCCTTAGTCCATCTTTGTAGTAGAGGTGCTCCAGCCCCTTGATCATCTTCTAATCTGAGCTGAGGTATTTTTTTCTGTCATGTATTGAGTTTTCAGTTAGGCATAATTACTGAAACTATTTAAAAACTCATTTAAAATGTGTGGAACTTTTTAGCTAGGAAAAAAAAAAAAAAGCAATCCTTTATCTTTTTTTTTTTTTAAATTTCAAAAGGATATTTAAATCCTATTTTTTGTTTTGATATAATAATTACTTTGAAACTGAAGAAAATTTATCTCCTATTTTTACAGGAAAAAATTATTAGAAAGTCAACTTTATTTTTTATGCTAATGCAGGTAGAGGTGAAAGATCAAAGACATGCCAAGATATGGTAGTAATGTAGTTTCCTACCTTTATTTCTTGTCAAAAAAGGAGGCTTCTTTTTGTTTGTTTCTCATATTTTCCACCATTTCATGGACATTTTTATCAGCCACAGCAATAATCTGGTATTGTAGAAGTTCAAGGGTATAAGGCAGATCTTAAATCTCTCTTCTCGATAACAGGTATTGGTTTTGCTACAGGGAATAGTAATCTATTCATAGAGATTAAGAAACTCTTGCTTTCTTATGAGGCAGAAAAATATTTTTCCTTCAGAAAATTCTCTTTTGTCAGAACTGTAGAATTCTAACTATTGGAATGATTTGTTTTAAACCAACATTTGCTAATCTTTTTGTAGAGGTTATCTTGATATTTGTACAAATTCCTGACATATAGCAGCACATCCTTAGCTGTAGGACCACAGTAGAAAGTATGTGGAGCAGATTTGTAATCTGAACCAAAGATGAAAATGCATAAGAGTATTATCTTTTTTTTCATAAAATTTTGAGCACATTTAAAACAATAAAGAAAGAGCATAAAGTATACATCTCTGCGGTAAAGAACTGTCATGCACAATGAAAAAAATCACCCTTTTGGTTTTACCTTGCTTTGGGCCTTTAGTCAGTAAGACAATTTTGAGGTGTTTAAAAGTAAGCATCTTGTCTTGTTAGCTGTCTAGGAATTTTGAGTAGGTAATGAATGAAGAAAGGCAGTCTTCTTTTAGAATGGTTCATCTCAACTGACACCTATTTAGAATGAGATGAATCACATCCCTCAGGGTACTCTTCTTTCAGTTGTGGTTTGAAAAGGAGAACATCATAACAAGATTAGGTAAGATATTTATTTTTCAGACATCATAAAATACATGCATTAGTTCCCCCGTTTGTCATTTAAAATCAGTAATCTGTCCTAGAAACAAAAATGGCCTTTATTTATTTATTTATTTATTTATTTATTTATTTATTTATTTATTTATTTTCAATTTAGCAAACTAGCAGCTGTACCTTACCAACAATAAGAACAACCTGGTAGATTTGGGGATGAAGAAGGGGGCCTCGGAGACTGGGTTGTAGTTTTGCTTCCACTGTAACCATTCAGGTGAAGAAAGGCAAAATAATTAGCCTCTTTTTGTCTCGGTTTCCTTCTGTGATAGAAAGTAGTGGTGGAAGGACAATGGCATTGTACACTAACTCTGAGATTTGTCAGACACTATTAGTAGTGTTTCTGCATCAAGAATCTAGCTAATATTAAGAGTTATGGGAGATAGTACTTGTGAAGTGTTAAGGGATGGGTATTAATTCTTGAAGATTCATACCTCTATATATTCCTCCTTCACATAGGATTTTAGTGAATTTAAGATTTTTCAACTTTAAGAAATCCAGGTTACATATTTTCTAGACAAATAAGAGATACTAAAATCGAGGATTTAGCAACAACTCATATTTTTAACAGTAAAGTTGAAAAATTGCAGTTGAAGAACTTGTTCTTTCAAGTTCCTTCAGTGATAAAATCAAGTATAAACCCCATTTTTCAGAACATCTGCTGAGTGATATTAATGGCAGTCTAATATCACCTTTGGATTCACAGAGACAGTAGGCTCCATAGTGCCATGCTAAGGCTGCCCAAATCAGTGTTTCCAGTTCCCAAAACACCCTGTCCTGGGAACTCAAGCAGTACTCACTGTCTTGGCACAGCCTGAACTAAGGACTATGAATTAGAAAAATCTGTCAGGTTTCTACCCATGACTTTGTAAATCCAGTCAGAG
Source organism: Anser cygnoides (assembly GCF_040182565.1). Lineage (NCBI taxonomy): Eukaryota > Metazoa > Chordata > Aves > Anseriformes > Anatidae > Anser > Anser cygnoides. The sequence goes on along the minus strand of NC_089873.1, from coordinate 10,234,738 downwards.
AGATCAGGCAGCAGAACTTGATGATCTTTATAGCAGCTGAACTATTCTCTTCTATCTAGTTAGTCAAATTGGGATGGAAATTTGTGCATTGTCATATTTAAAAGTACATTGGAACTTGGAAATCTGCAACACAAATCAGAGAAAGGGAATTAAGCCTCAGTAACAACTGCCATACATCTCACAGTCTAATCCTATCAACAAGAATGGTCCATGACACAGAAGTGAAACTTCCCTTTAAATAAATAAATAAATAAATAAATAATAATTAATGCTGCACCTTAGAAATCCTCTGCTATTTAAACATTTCCAGTATACTTGTACCTGTCACATGAAATTATTTTTTCAAAATCTGTCTGCACGAATTTGATCTGCAGTACTTGATCGATAAAGCAGCATTATTCTCACAAATAGGTCCATTGTAATAAGTGCAAAATTCATGCATGAAGGAAGAAATAGCCTGGTGAATAAATGTTACGGGATTAGGCCAATGGTTATGCCATTCTCTATAGAGATCTCTTAAAGAAATTTCAGTGCACAATTATTGAAGCTATACTACACATTCAAGATGTGATGTGATTCTCTGGCAGCTACATACTTAATCAACTTATGTGGGTACTCACATAAGATTTTAAAAATGGGCACTATTGCTTTTACTGTAGCTTTTATATTATAATAAGTTGTGTTTTTTGTTGTTTTTTTTTTTAATGTTATAATGAGCTTTTGGAACTCAAGTCAAAGACTGATATTAGAAGAACTTGATATGAGAAAGAGTATCTAGGCAAAAATAAAAAAAAGTTATCTGTGAAGATGAAGTAATTAACTCTATGCAAGGTAGGGGTAGGAGAGAATCTCCTCCAGAAAAGGAGTAAAATAATAAAAGAAACACAAGTATTTTTCTATTTGACTATCCATACTGGTAGGTTTTTCTACTGCTGACACAGTCTCATTCAAATGTTGGATTTACATTATTCCCAGGAGAGATCTGGTGTACATTTTTGACACGTACATGAGTTTCTTCTCCATGGAAACTTTGCAAAAAATAATTTCAATAGCAAATCCCATACATCCCATACAGCTGAAGTTTCTTGGAAGGAACTTGTATGATAAATGTGTTATTCTTTGTATTTTTTTTTTTTCTGGTTCTAATAGAACTAGAAAAAGTATTATCATGGGAAAAAAAAAAAAGCTTAAATTGTGATTGCTGACAGGAAGCAGATAATTGGGTGCATGCCTGTGGGGGTGAACGAAATTGAACTTTTGAACTCAAGCAGAAGCTTGCTACTTGCTAACTGCAACCAATATGGCCTGGTTTGAAATACTGAGAACACCTAGACTAAAGAAAAGTGACCCTTCCTGAGTCCTCTAGTTAACATGAGAATTGGCTTAGTGGACTGATCACACCATGTAGTCCTGCACTTTGGCTATTTTGATTGAGAAAACCAGGGGCTAGTGGATTTAGAAATAAGAGAGGGTGCTGAAAAGAAGTGCTCCCAAAAAGTAACCATCTTTGGAAAGAAGGGTGCCTGAAAAGAAGAAAGTGAAGATCCTGGGTGGAGGGGTGATCTGGAAAGTATGAAAGGCCCTGGAGATCCAGGAGATGAATGGAGACTAGTGCCAGGGATGCCAACAGACTATGACTGTGGATGACTGAGGTAGGCACCTGCAAGCAGCAGCACAGCAGCAGATTGCATGATGACCTGCTGGATCTTCTCAGGCAGTAGGGACTAGAAGGGAAGTTGAGACCTGATTGAATGCGGTACTGATCTATGAGTGAGCAAACTTGAGAGAACTGGGCAGAGCCCTTACTCTGCCCTCCTTCTGTCTCAGACAGAGCCCTGTACCCACACCTTATTCAGATGGGCATTCATGGTCCCACCTGTGACAAGTTAGAGGGCAACTAAAGAGAAAGTATTCAGACCAATCAATTATGTTGCATTCATTGCTTGCTGGTTTTAGCAATCTGGGGGTACTTATTTCTTTATTTTAAAGCTATAAAGATAATGGCAAATTCATACTAGTTTTGGCATGCATCCTGATTACTAGCAGCTTCTATATCTTATTATTATTTACACCAAAACAAATGTTCTCTTATCAGCCAGTCCCTGCGTATTTGTGTGCTTCTTATGATCATCATTAACACACTGAATTGACTGCGTACACATCAGGAAAACAAACAAGAGTATGGTAACACATAGTATCTTTAGGCCTAGAAATATTATGAAATAATATTATGAATATTATAGGAATATTATTCACAGCCTTCTAGAGAAAGCAGGGGAGAAGCTGCTGTTACCTGGAGAATGAGAATAGATACCAGGAGGCCCTGCTTATGGCTGACAACAAGTAGAAGGCAAAACAGTGCTGGTAGTTTAAGAACTCATTTTCAAGTCTTCTGAAGGCGCTTAAGAGCTTTTCTCCTGAAGTAACAAAATACATTAAAGCTTTTAGGGAATAATATAGCCTATGAGATCTGTCTTGAGACTTCTTGAGGTCAAAGGATGAGGAGTTGTGTGATGAATCTGTGGTTGGGTAAGGTCAGGCAAGGAACTGGGAGGATAAGCTTTCAGCCTGGATGGTGCTGAGAGAGCAGGGTGCAAGTGCCTGTCCTGCTGTTTCCACCACTGTGTAGCAAAAAACACTACCTATACAGGCACCACCCTGTGATGAAGCAACAGCAGTAACAGGCCTGTCTCTTTTGATGCTCTTGCAGTCTTAACCTAGCAACTACGCTAGCCTTACAGCAACCTCTGGGCCCTGTTTCTCCATAACTGCGTGTCTTAATTATGCATCAAACCTATGTATAGATACCAAACTCTTATTGAATTCTCAGCACCGAATATCCCTTTAGCTTTGTTGGGTATTTCAATGGCCTATTCTTGAAAAGCATGTCCCAGGTGAGATACTGGGTATAATTTTTAAACAGACAACTGTGTTAAATTGACACTTCAGCTCTGTAGGGTCAAGCTCAAATGTGTAGTGTAGGTCAACAAGGACAAATGAGCTTGATCTTTTCACTATTTAATCCTTTGAGACTGCTTTATTTCATCAAAGTTATTGTACAGGTTGAAATATTTTTCCCAGAACTGAGATATTAAATTTATTGCTTTCAAACAATGTAACAAAGCAAAATAACCATGTCTCCCTTTATATAAAACCATTAAATATCCTTTCCCAGCAAAAGGAAAAAAAATAGATGTTGTATTTAGCTGAATAAAAAATACATATTTTCTTTCTTCTAAAGAAAAAATAGGCAAAAACAACCTCTCCCCCAAACTGAACAATTACAACTGCAAAACATTATGAATCAGTTATGTAACAATAGATGTAAATAAGGTAAATATAAGCATGTAGTAAAAAATGCCAGCTGAGCCTAAAAATCCAATCAACATACTGAAGATAATAAAAGAGTAAAGTGCAAGTGACGCTGTATGCTTTAAAGATGAAAGAGTTTAAGCAATTCTCCTTAGGTAAAAAGAATCCAAGAAATTGCTAAATTGTCTATCAACTCATCAGCATTTCAAAGGCATTCCTTTATCTTCACCAAAGCTCATAATTATTTTCTCTAAAATTAATGATCCATATTCATCCTTTTTTTTTTTTTTTTACAGATGGTAATAAATATTGTCTTGAATATATATAACATTTTTAAAAGAAAATAATATTTAAAAAGTCACTTTTCCCAGTTCATTCCAATAGCTCAAAGGCAATAGAAATATAATTGCCAAGTATATTTCTTCTTTGCCAATTGCCTAGAGACCTGAAGGACCACTCCTAAATCTACTATTATAGCTACTCTATACCTCTTTCTTCACCAGCACATGAAAAGAACTGAACCCATAATGTGTCCTGAAAAACTATAAGCACAAACTGCAGATGGAAACTTATTTCATTCACAAATGCACCTCCTCAAAGCATGTGCTTTTACAAATTGAATTTAACCAAACTGAGCATGATTTTACTTGTTCTTCCACTGAGTTCAGTGGCAGTTGAGAACTGGGCTTGATGTCCAAATTGTAATTCTATTTCTAATGTCACAGTCAAGCTGGGGATTATGCTTACCGGAAAGTCAGGCTCAAGCAAACAGAAGGAGATATATCTTACACTAAGATATATATATATATGTTTAAGGAGCTTCAGCAGTAAACTTGTTTGAGGAGTACTCTAGAATAATCTGTCTCAGTTTGACAAAAGAGTTAGATATATTTGACCTGCAAACACATCAGATCCCTGAGTAATTTAACTTCATGTGTGGTAATGCTGCTGAAATCAAAGCAGATTTTCATAAATTTAAAACTAAGAAATGCAGAGAATATTTTATACCTGTGGGGATAAACAGGCCTTTATAAATTCCTTGCAAAAGCATTCCTGTAGAGTTTCATGCATTTGAAATTCGGGAGGCTGGGGGTTGTCCATTAGGTGGCGCCAAATTTTTCCATATGTATGGAAAGTGTAGGCAGCAGAGAGAAGTGTTTATCTGCTAATAGCTGTCAGGTGCTCTCTCAGAGTCTTGATTCAGAGGCAGGACCTCTGAAACGACACAGCAGCTTGTCGGCGTGTATCACTATCCAGACAGGGAAGGGTGTGCTTTAGCTCCTGTGTGTAACGCTGTTTTTATCAAATCTACTATCCTGTTTGCATCGCATTCAACAAAGGTCACTGTTGCACTTGAAGGTATTTCCAGTTCATTCTTTGGAGTTTTGCTCTTTCCTAAACATTGAGAAGTGTTTTTTTTGTTTGTTTGTTTGTCTTTTTTTCTTTTTTCTCATGATCTCTACAGCTACTCAATCAGAAGAGAGCCCCTACTTTTCAATTAATCAGTCAGCTTCCACTACACGAATTGCAGAGCTATTACTATCACTGAAATAGCCCAATATATCAAGGAACAGTACAGTGATCTGTGAATAAGAAGATGAAAAATTCTCTTTTCTTACTTTAGCATTGTCTAAGATTAAAACTGTTTCTGCTTCTCCATTAGCACCAGTCATGAAAGTCCTTGCCAAGAATTTTGTTTCCTTTCACACTTGCTTTCATACACATCTCAGAACATCTCAATTCTTTCTGATCTCTTCAGATCCATTTGGAAAATATAATCAGTAAACATAATACAAAACTTTGTTGTATTTAGATGTAAGTCAATGCTTATTTCCATTTAGCAGTCCCCAAACTGTGTATATGAGCAGCAAATGTATGAATGATATGGATTGATTCCACTTCAGCCACAAAATGACAGAAGTAATTTAGCAAGCTCAGTGCTCACACACTGATGAACATTGCTTTGAATGACTCATTTCCTGTCACTGTGTCATCTCAAAGGTTAATTTAATAGGGTTCTGTACAGCACATGATGTAGTAATGAAGCAATAATCAAGCCTTCTATTCATTTAGATGACTGGTCAGAACCAGTAAATGGCTCTGTCATTGCATTTGGGCAGATAAATGGTACTTGTCTAACTTTCCTGTGCAAATAGATTCTAATGAGGAACAGAGGAATGTAGGAGATTGCTTTTCACCACATAGCTTTCCACACACATCTAGAAATCCTTTGCTTTGGCACTAACCAGATCATCCCTTAACATCCTCTGTAGCCCTGCCTGTTCTTCAGTGCCTTGTGCCTGCCATTATGTAGATGACCTGCAGTCTAGCCCTCCAACATGGGACCATCCCAATTTACTATGCATTTGTATTCTGGCCTGTCTCATATGAACAGCAGATAAGCTCGTAAACCTGGGCCAAAGCACCACAATTGGGCACAATGGTGCCATGGCACAAAACAGCAGTTGTTAGGAGTCTTCTCCTGGCCCCGGTGAGAAGTGCTCAGAAGGAGGGGTGACCTTAGACCCCATGGTGCTTCTGGAAAACCTAATCCTGATAGAGCAACAGGGCCAGTACTAAAACCAGTCCTGTTTGTCTGGGTATGTATCATTGAAGCTTGGTCCAGACATAGTTCTTCATGAGCTTGGAGCAGTAAAGTGACACAAGTAAGCGTGTAAGAAGAATCCAGACCCCTTCTCTTTGACTGTAATTGCCAGTTTCTTTCTGTAGATGTCTATGTCTGGATCTCCACTTTATTCCTGACGGCCTTTTAGGAATAGATTTATGAAAACAACAAAACAGAAAATCCTTTACACTTTAAAGACTAAGGAACATCTATGGTACAAGCACTACTGCTACAAGATTCTACAGCTCTTTCTCTTCAGAAAAACTACCTTCATCATCTCTAAGGCTGTACTGACTTTTTAACACTTCTTACTTCTCAGCTATTAGCATATCCTTTTGGATTGGCGGAAATGAGTCCCCAGGAAAATGCCCCTTACAGCTATAACTTAAAGGTATGGACATAAAATTACATAGGTAGTTGGATAAAACTCACTTTAGATCAAAGAGCAGTATTATTAAATCAAATAATTTATATATTTCAGTAGGATTATTCTCAGCATTCATAAGTACACATAGAACTGCAGACTCAGTATTTTTGTGCATTATTAGCGACCTTTATCATCAAAAATACAAAACATTTTCTCTGTATTTCCTTAATATTAGGAATCAGCCACTTTTTTTCACATCTTTTCCAGGTCAGATTGTATTATTCAAACTTCTCATGCCTAGTGATACCAATTTGCCTCCACACCACATATATCACTTCATGCTAAACCAAACTTTAAGTTATAGTCATATATCATGCTTTTAGTTTAGTAACTGGGAGAGAGTCATTTCCTCACTCCCACTTTGAGAAAATCTACACCCTGCTCTGAGATTTCATTAATAGAAAGTTCAGCTGAAATGAGCATCACAGTCCTACAACTGGCTGGAGTGATTTACAGTTTCACTGGAAAAAATTTTAAAGAAATTTAACATGAAACTGTAAAAAGTGTAGTGTGGGGGGTATGTGTGGTACATCTCTCATTGCCATTTGTTATGTTAATGTTGCAAAAAGGAGAGAATAGTGACCAATCTTTTTTTCACATAATCAGTGTTGTGAAACATGGCAGCCAAACTAAAAGTATAATAATGTTTTTAAAAATATATTATTGTATCAATACAAAACATTTCTGTAGTAATGCAAAAACAGACAGGAAATTTTGCTATGGAACAGCTTAAAACCAGAATTCACAGTGGAAATGTTTTCATCTGTCAAATTCAGGTGATTACCTACTTACTGGGAATGACGTTATAACATACTTTATAGCTATAAATCATGAAGAGATGTGTCTTTGAGAAAGCTACAGCCATAATCAGCAAGAAAAATAACAGCTCACTGTTTTATCTAGAACACCCTTCCAGTGAACATTTTAATGTATTTGTTCCCCTGTTCAGACTTAAACATTTCTAATATTATATGGCATTCCGTTTCAGGGGAATTATTAAACTCAGCCTACAACTGCGCAGTTTGGTACAAATGGCAATGTAGTTCAGATCAACTATAATTCATCTAAGACATATCAGTTGGCGATGTTTTGTTTATTTTCATGCAAGAACCTTGTTTACTGAAGGCAATGATGTTATGACATTTCATATGGAAAGTAGACATGTAACCTGTTCATGATTTTCCCCAGCACATAATTTAATGTACATGTATTATCTGTTATGATGAGTGAAAGCAATGAAATAAACTGCAGGAAAATTTGCATGGATTTACTGGAAAATATGCAAGAATTTGGGCTTAAGCAACATTATTAGAATGCCTTTGAATCTTTTTGTATATTCGTACTTTTAATGAAAACTACATTAGCTTTCAGACTTTCAAAAGCTATCCTTACATGGAGAAATGTATTCAAAAATGGCTAGACTTGAAATTAATATTGTTATAAATAATCAGTAATGAATGTTAAATTCTGCACTAGTATTTTTAAATGGGGATTCAAAGACTTTCATGATATTTGCCAAGAACCTGACTCCCACATTTTCTTTTGTATCTGCACATTAAATACCAAGTACAACAGGAAGCCTTCTCACAGGAACAGGACATAGGGGTTATCAGCAAGCTGACACTCAGAAAAGAACAAGTCGCCATTTTACTATTTTGTTTTTATTATTTGTTTTTATTTATTATATGTGTATTTTATTAAGACCAAAAGGGAATTCTACATATTACACTATTTATAAAGCCTTCATAATAACCACTAGCATAACGATCCACATTTCATCTTTCTTTCCCATTCTCTGTTATTGAAGCACTTGATCATATGCACACATCACAATGAATTTAAAGAGGGTGCTCCTTCCCTGGGAAATTTACAGCTGAGGGTCTAGATATTAAAATTTTATATCTTGGGTTGAACTGACCAGAGGGGATTTGGTAACACAGTAAAATTTTTAAAAAATATGCATAAACAAAGAGGGGACTAATTTTAATTGAAAACTATAATTGAAGGTTATAAATGAAGGTTTTAAAAATCATTTTCAATGGAACAAAAATAAAGGCAAAGAAGTAGAACTTTACCAGAAAGTGCCTTAACTATCATGCTAAATAATAGGGTTAATGGGATGGAAAACAGACTATCTGCAAAATGGAAAGCAAGATCCAGTACAAAATAAAATGGATCCACTTGCCCATTTTAAATAGAATTTAATAGTTACCAGCTCCATTTCAAGCTCAGCTCTCATTAGAAGCAGAGTATCTGAGCAGCTGAATGTCAGCTGAGCTGAGAAAGGCCCAGAATCAAGGTTTCCTAGTCCCTTGGCAGGTAGTGAAATTGCCTTTTCAATAAAAGGAGCCAAATCATCTTGATTTGTATGTGATGACTAGGAAATATTCTTAAAATCTACATGTTTCAAATACAATGTGAAACACTCCACATACACTGTGTCCTCTCAGAGACTTAAGCAGAGCTTAGACCCAGTGAAATTAGTTGTTGCCCACATATGGCAAACAACAAGATCGTCAGTCTGAAATCTCTTTGTCTCAAGATTTTTTACCTTTTATATTCTAGTTTGTTTCTGCTCTTACACCTAGGACTTGCTGACCTAAAGATACTCACTCTACCATGTATTGTGTGTGAAATCCAACCTCCAATATCAAAAGCAAATGGCTATTACCACAAGATTATTACTTTCTTATTGAGTTGGATGTAATTCTGAAGCTCTATATTTTGTAATCACACAGTGTTATTACTGTAGCCCCACAACCACCCAAATACAGAGACTAATTACATTTTTCCAAAAATGATGAGATTTAAGTACCTGACAAAAACATTCTGAAAAGTTGCCTGGAACATATTGATGGATCTACAATGTAATTTCAGAAATTTTCAACTGCAGCATAAAGCCCAGATATCTTAATAGAATTATGCTTGCTGCTGTATTTATAAATGTAGCATACAGATTTTTATTAATTTCAGATCTGACGCATACTCCCATTACAAACCACTAGAAATAGTACAGATTTCAATGAGTTTTGGATCAAATATTTTACAGTCTGCATAGGAAAATGGCAGAGTTTACTATTTTGCTGGGGAAAAAAAGTATTTGGACATCTTTTTGCAACAAATATGATTGGAATGAGAAACTTCAAAATTGGAAATGGTTTGTTATCAGGTACTTGCACCAAGGTTTAAATGAAATCCAGAAATCCTTTTTTACTAAAATCCTTTTTTTCTAATATTTTTTAAACTTTTTTGTTGTAATGTGATAAGGCTGCCCACTGTTTTTTCCACTGTGTTCTGAGGAATAGGGATTCATGTACATTCTTTGGAAGGAATGTGGACTATTTCCAAGAAGTGACTGGATTTTCTCCCTAACATGGACTATCTATCAAGGTCCTGATAATAACCAGCTATCAAAAACGGTGTGCCTGATAACTCTAATATGCTAGCTCCGTAGCTCTATGTGAGTACTTTACAACAGATAGAAGTACTTTCTAATATGATCTTAGTGGAATGTTAGTTATACCTCTAATGGCCTTTGCAACAGTAATCTTCCATAATTTTTGTTACAAACCATCTGACGAATACCTGTAGCCTGACCTTTATCTTTGTTCTCCTCTTCATTACCCCTGGACTGTTTAGTCACTGTGTCTGAGGCTACTGTCTGCTTGAAGCAACCAGGTTATTTTTCTTATCTCTATAAATCAGACTTAACTATTTAAGACTAAACAGAAACTCCGTAAAGAGATATTATGATGAAATTTATTTGTTTTTAAGAACACAATTTCTTGGAGCAATTTTTATGACAGGGCTTTTCCAGCAACATTGATTTTCAGCAACAATTAGTTGTTCAAGACATTTTCAGACTCTTGAACACAGAGAAAGTATGATCTATACTAGTTTAACAGGGCTAAAAGCAGGAGTTGAAAATCTGTAACTCTTCTAATGCAAGAGGCCAGGTCTTTACTGGTCCTAATATATATAAATGCAATGATTTCTTCTCGTAGCTTTAAAAACGTTATGAGTGCCCAGTAAGTTTTTTATATTTTTTATATTTTGCTTTAGATTTTAGATTGGTTTTAGATCATGAAAGTTCAGTCTATACAAGAACTAGCCATTCAATTACTTCCTTGATGCAAGTTATTATCTAATAGCTATATTCAGTGTTGATTTTTACTGCAGGGAAGTTAAATACAGAGCAATTATAGATCTGGTCAGAGACTTTACAAACTCATATTATCTGCTTTAGCTTATTAAAACAAGTAGTCTAGGTATACAATATGTTTTCTTGCAAAATTCCAGTTGTATCAGTCTGACACTGTAAAATTAAACTAAAACTCCATAAACTAGATGACTTATATTGGGAGGCATGGAAAAATATTATTTTTCTAAGTGTGTTTCTACTGTCTTAAGTAAATAAATTCAGTAAATAAATCTGTGGACAGTGATCAGGATCATAAACTAGCACTCACAGATTTCTATGTCAAACATTCATACTACAAGGCTTTGCCCCCTCCCCCATACAGCAGTAAGCCCTGCACAGGTGCTGAAACAATTCTCATTCTTTCTTTCTGATTATTCTTATTGTGTTTTCCTTCTTATATCTCAGCAAATGGCCAAATGAAACTGTCACTACACCTGCCTTCCTACCTTATTAAGAATAGAATTGAGGGCATTGTCAGTGGGACTGCAAATAAAATGGCTAAACCAGAGGGAGAAGGAATTCTTCCTTGCTTCATTCTAACAGATGTAAAGCTAACTGCAATGTCTAAACGATGTACTTAGTTGAGGTGTCCTTTCAACCAAAGTATTGTTTAAAATAGACATTGACTTTATAAACAATTAATTTATAAATAATTTTCTTATAAGCTGAATGCCCACAGCCACACCTAAGAAGAAGAACGTTGCACATTAATTATTTATTACTTATTTGCAAGAAGTACAAGGCAGAATGTGATACATCAACAAGAGGAACACAACTTTGCAAATAAAGGTTGACAGCTGATAGCTGATTGTGGGCAGTTAGGGGGTTTGTTTAGATTAAGTCCTTTCTGAAGAGCTTTAGGGAAAAACTTTCAACCTAGCTATGGCATTGCCAGTTATTTTGTGCACACCTTCTTTGATAAAGTCAATCACTGCTTGGACAAATAAACCTGAGCCTGTAGGGCAGATGATAAGTAGAGAGCAAGCTCTCTTCTCTTCTAACCTCACAGAATAAGCATTGACAGCACAATACATCACTAGGACTAACTAGAAGTTAATTCTCTGTTTCCTCCAGTGCAGTTTTAAATTAAAGCAGTCAAAAATGGGAGGGTAGGACAGGAGGACTGTTTCTGTTCATTTAAGACAATTCAAAGTTTTCTGAGAATTTTTCCTTCCCTTCTTGTGTTCCTTTTAATTTCTTCTGATCGTCTTCCAGCTTCATCATGTTATCTACTTTCTGCCAGGAGTGTAATTATCAGAGGGACACAAAGAGACCCCTGGTGAGGCCACTCCTGGAGTATTGTTTCCAGTTCTGGGCTCCCCAGTGCAAGAGGGACATAGAACTACTGGAGCAAGTCCAGAGGAGGGCTACTAAAATGATTAGAGGACTGGAGCACCCGTTGTATGAGGACAGGCTGAAAGAACTGGGCCTGTTTAGCCTGGAAAAGAGAAGACTGAGGGGAGATCTCATCAATGTATATAAATATCTGAAGGGAGGGTGTCAAGAGGATGGAACCAGACTCTTTTCAGTTGTGTCCAGTGACAGGACGAGAGGCAATGGGCACAAACTGAAGCACAGGAAGTTCCAGCTCAATATGAGGGGGCACTTCTTTACTGTGAGGGTGACAGCACTGGGACAGGTTGCCCAGAGAGGTTGTGCAGTCTTTTTCTCTGGATATATTCAAAACCTGCCTGGATGCCATCCTGCACAACGTGCTTTGGATGATCCTGCTTGGCAGGGGGGTTCGACTAGATGATCTTCAGAGATCCCTTCCAACCTCAACCATTCTGTGATTCTGTGATGCTGGCTCTTCCCTAGCTTCATGGGGACTGGGAATTCTCTTTTCAATGTGATGCACTGATTAATGTTTCTAATTTTAGCTGGCTAAACAGCAAGTAGCACTCACTACAGTCTCTTAAAACTCATGAAGAATCTGCTGCCTCTCTTCCCACTGATGAATGACCAAGATCAGTCAGTGTTACACTTGAGCTGATCTATAACTCAGGAGTAAGAGTGAAGTGTGGCAAAAGGAGTGGGGAAAGAACTTACTGCTTCTGTTCTGGTTTTCCAACTATTTAGGTGACCATGGCCATTCCAGCCACACTCCATTTTCCAAGCAACATCCCAAGCATGTCTACAATATGACAAGAGAGAGTTTTGATAAGGTGGACAGCCATTATATATGTTATTTCCTTTGTAAAAGACCTTCTGAAAATGGGTCTGGTCTTCTTATTCAACACCTGGTGCTATCCAAACTAGCCCCAAAATGTATCAAACAAGCTGCAGAAAAAACATGCTTAATTCTTTCTTTCTGGTCATTTAATTGACTGTTCAACAATCCAGTTGCACGTCCTGCTATTCTTCCAAGAGGACTTAAACCATGTTTCCAATACCAGTGAATAATATGCTTTAAAATAAGCCTTATGCAAGGCATTAAAAAACAAAGCAAAAGCAAAAACAACAACAACAAAAAAAAAACTGGAAAGATATGATTGAAAAATTATTATCTGACAACACATGAAGGGAACATCCCTGAGGCATGTATTAATGTATTAGATGAAACTGCTTCTGGAAGTTGGCTAATGTGCATTTTTATCTGTGGGGGTAAGAAAGCTACTTGTATTTAAGGATGTTTTTGCCCAGAACCCAGAAAATACTTTGCAGATTAAACAGTGATGCTAACATTCCTATAGCCTCTATACAACATTTCTGATGCCCAGAGACATCTTCATTATAATAGATAATCAAAGTACAGTTAATCATCTCCCTCGGTTAGCCATCTCCTCTCTAGTCTGTTCATTAGCCTTATTAGCATTCCCCCAAGAGGAAGCATTGTAGGTAGCATAAATACTTGAGCTATTTTCCAGTTTATGTATTCTATGTGATCAATGCAGCCTGCATACAGTGCTCTTGTGCAAAAGGGATTGTACGTGCACCGTAAACCTATTGGTTGTCTTTCAGCTTTTGCCTCCTGGCTCCCCTAGACTCAAAGTTGCTACATAAGGGTCTCGTATTTCTGCATCTCTCATATTTCAGTCATATTTCTGAGCAGTCAACTGATTCTTGTAGGTTTTGTAGTAGTAGTAGTTGTTGTTGTAGTAGTAGTTGTAGTAGTGGTAGTAATAGTAGTAGATTTCTACCTAACAGCAGTTTCTCTCTCTACCATCCTCTGTATGTCCTTATATCTTTATCACAAATTTCTTTTTGACTAACTTGTCTGTCCAGGAAATAATGAAGAGCTGTGGTAATGGCACTTGGATCTGTATAGGGCCCTGGGTGTTTATTCTCTGACTTCAAGGAAACCTGTCTGTATACATTCTTCTAATGTGATGCCTGAAGCTATGGGATGCTTGAAGTGGATGGGGTCTGTCCCATGGAGGAGAGCTGTAAAGCATTCTGGTCATGGCAGACTTCTAATAAGGTTTTCTGGGTCTGCCTTCTTCTTTAGAGAACTGAGACTGAGAAGTTTGGCTGCTCTCTGAAGTCCATGGAAGTAATCCAAATAGCTCTTTGTTCCTTTCTCTTCCCTCTTTCTGTCTGGGGGGAAAAATAATCCCCACCAGTCTAGATGTGTCTCTTTTCTGCCAGTCACAGCATGTTGTTTTGGTATATACTGTTCACCTCATACATCAGTCCTGGTGTGGAAAGCCATATGGGGGCAAGCTATGCCTGCTTTTCCCCATACTGGCTTAATAACTGTGAGGGACTTTGATGCTGTGGCCATGGCTTCCCATCACAGTCCAGGAGAAGGCTCTTCTTTTTTCTCAGAGGTGTGATTCTAATGGTTTTGGCCTCATATTAGGCCATTAGACACACAGAGACAGTTGTGCAGCAAAGGTCTTACAAAAGGAAATTGTGACACTTGAATATGTAAGAATACACAAGTCTTTCTGTAGAAGAAGGAAAACAAGCATGAATAGAGATAATAAATAAATAGAGATAAGTTTTATGGGGAGACTTCAGCTTTATTTCCTGAAGGCATCTTAAAGTTCAGAGATAGCACAGATTTCTGAAGATGAGAGAGAGCTCTGATACTCACGTTAAAGACCCAGCCATTCAAAATACAGTCTGGAGGGAAACTGGCCTTGTGGCCTGGGGAACTTCCAGCACAATTGAAGGCAACCAGCCCATTTGAAAAACTGATCAGTTTCATCTTAGCAGTTGAATCCAAGTCTAAAAGGTATTAGTTACACTTCAGAACTCATCATCAGTATTCAGACTTTGATGGCGATGACATAGGATCTACTTGGGCCTACCCTTGGTACCTGTCATCAGGTTGCAGATTGCTCTCCTTAGAGGACTCACATGGTGTTTTGAAATGTAACATTTCTTGTATCCTAATGGGAGTAGTTATTAATTAAGATCAAAACAAGTGACAAAAGATATGGACTGAGAGTCAGAACACTATTAACTGCCACAAAACTCTTAAATGGCAGTTCATTTTCTTTCTTCAGACCTTCGCAACTGCTTAAGTTGGTGACATTATCTTTCATTGTCTGTACACACATCAGGAAGACTTTATTACGATATTATTGGACCAGCTTCAAGATTGAGAAGTCTAAAATATCCTTGTATACTGAATATTTTTATTGAATTATGAAATGCAGAATTCAATTAAACTGAATTCTCAGTAATTGCATGATGAGAGTTTTTGTCTTAATGATATATGAATTCTCCTATTTTTATGTTTGAGAAAATATTATTTAAAGGAGGCATATATTTTTTAAATGAATATGGATATTTTTTAAATGAATATGAATATAAATGAATATGAATATTCCATGAATATGCCTCTGATTAAAAAAATCTGATCAGTATCATTGTTGCTGTTGACTGGAGAGACAGGAAAGGCAGTAAGTTCGACACAAATCAAGTTCACCATTAGCTTTCAGACCATGCAGGTCCCCAAGAATCATGAGGAGACCAGAAAGACAAGGATTCTCTTCTTTATCTTAGTGATTATTAGCTGACTTAAGCATTGAAACACATTATGCCTCACTGGTTGAAAACTTGGAACAAAGACACCCATGGTTCACCAGTTCTCAGGCTCTCCAGTCAGCTTGTCTAAATGGTCCAATGAGAGTATTGAATGCTGAGGACATCCAGCAAATTTGCAACAGTCAGTAACACACATTAATACTTTATTTCTGCTCTTTACTCTAGTTTCTTTTGTTTCTGAAAAATGCTGGCAGTATGAAATGCTGTTTCCTGAGTAGATATACCAGGTGGAATATAACCAAACTGTTTCTGTCAACACGAGAGGGAGCACAGACCCATCTATCAAATTGACACAGTCCCTGCACTTGATGAGCTCAGTGGAATGAGTCTTCCACCTCCAATTTTTGTAATGCCAGTGAGTGATGAATCAGAGATATTTTTGACATCTGAAAGCAATTCAAGGTGAGAGAACCAAGAAGACTGGTATTTGCCAGTCAGAACTATAAATAAACTTTTCAGCATTAACAGACTCCTCCAAAGCTATTTAAATAGGCTAAAATTGTATGGATTTCTATTCCCTAAGTAAAGGAATGCTATCTGTATTTTAAAGTGTGTCATTTCTGCATAGATGCAGTCACACAGACAGTGAGTAGGACTTTGCCTTCCTTCATAACCACAGTAAATCTATCCTTGTTCTTTACTGGCAGGATTTTTCAGACCCAGTGTTTTCTGTTTTAAGAATTAGAAGAATTAATTAAGTTGATGGGATTTTTTTTTTTCCAGTGAATCATGTTCTTGGAAAGGCTAATGAGTCACGATATTAACTTGTAATGACATTATTATATGTTTAGTTGATGACTAGGTATATTCACTAATTTGAAGTCACACAGCATTTCAGCAGAAAAAAAGTGACTCATGATTACTATACAAATTACTAATATGAAACAATTGTCATTTACAGATAATGACACACAAAGTTTTATGTATGTGGTGTGAGAGACAGCAATTACCCAGGAAGGCTAGATTCTATTTTCAGACACAATATCAGCAATATTAATAACATTAGCAGTTTGGTTGGATTTGCACAAATCAATATGAGAATGATTGAAGACCTCAGTGGATTTTTAGCACTTCTGAAGTATAGAGATTAGATGTGCACCAGCCATATTTTTACTAAAACAAACAAACAAAATATCCCAAAGTAAAGAAGCTAAATATTCTTTCTTGATTTATGATAGCCACCTAAAATGACATAAAAAGTAAACTATAGGTTTGAAGTGTTTGTCTTCTGTGCTACAGTAATGGTACTTTCTGCAAAAAGCCTTATTTCTCTCATCTAACCTATCAATAGCAAACCATATTCTGGGACTCTATGCAGTCAAATTCCACACATTAAGTGTAGTGATTTTGATAGTTGCTCCAAATTTATGCCAACATATTCTACAATGCCAACGTAAATCTACAATTCTTTTATAAAGTTCAGATCAGAAGCAATACTGATCATATATAATAGAAGAATGAAACAAATATATATATATATACTTTATTGTTCTATTCATCGTTCTCTAAAATATGAATAAAGCTTCAAAATACATCATGGGAACAGAAAAAAAGCAAGCTGATGTGTTTGAATTTCTCCTGTAGTTATTGTAAAACCAAGATGCACTGCTAAAAATACAGCCATATGGTAAGCAAACAAGTTCTTTAAACCACAATTCCCAGAAGATCTCCTGACAAGAGAAACCAAAATGGTAGAGATAATTCTAAGTGTTAACCTCTCATCCTCTTTCTTGAAATGCCCAGTCTCAAGGAAATACTGAATAACTACATTCTCCTTGTTACCTGCATGGTACTTCAACCACTTTGCTGAGAAAATGCATGATTTAGCACAGCTATGAAAGACCTACTCTCTTCTATGGAGGGAGCCAAAGATCTTCAAAATAGCACGTCCACAATATACATGATACAGTTGGACTCTCATCATGTCTTACCCCCAGTGCAGACAGCATGCCGTCACAGAATACTGTTCACCATGGCAGTTCCCTCTGGCTATAGACAAGGACCTTCCATAAGTCCTTTTCTGCTTTAAGAGGGGTTCTAAGACACCCCTCTGCCCTTGCACAAGATTGTATCTGTTGTGTGAGGGAGAATGCACATGTATAAATAATTCTACTGCATTCACAATTCTGCCTTGCTTCCACTTTTTGATAGTGCATTTAGCTTACCTTCTATCAGCTTCCCTGTCTGCTCTGCATTGCCCCCAGGCAAGATCTTGGCAATGTAAGCTCCAGTTTCCCCACTGCTTCCTGGAATTTCTTTTCCACCTACGACTCGGATACCCAGCCCATTGCCTGTGATCAAAAGAAATAGAAAATTTTAAACAGAGATAAAACAATGAATAATTTGCTGGAAAGAAAAAGCAAGAAAGAGAACAAATAATCAGTGGATACTGAAGGATGTCATCAGTAACTTCTGGCTGTGGCTGGAAGATTAGGGTCCCATCTGTTACGCTCCCAAAGACTAAATTTTGGGTAGGACCATTCAATTTACTTTCAGTGTATGAAAACATTTTCTTGAGTAAATACTGACATCACACAAACAACTCATCCATTGAAAATTTCATTGAAGCCAATCCTACCTTCTTTTGACAGCCCTACTATACTGCAAAATGACAATTTGCATGGCAAATCTACATCAAGCAAACCTTAATTTGCAGTATTAATTAAATTGCACTAAATTGCTAGAAATTCATGTGAAATGTGAATTCAAAGGATAGCTTTATCTTATGCCTAAAACATGCATACAATTTAGCTGAAAAATTATAGTAGATGAGCTTTTAGAATCAGCCAAATAGGGTGACAGATAAATCATTGAGCTCCCTCTGCAAAGCATGCACATTTATATCAACCTGTATTTGTCAGAGACTAGTATTTTTCTTAAATATTTTCTTTTAATTGACATTTTTTTACATCAAAGGATGTACAAATTATGATAATGGAAAATAGCCTACAATCACTTTGTGGTAAAGCATCATCAAATCTAACATTTTTTCTCCCTTCTTTAATAATCACAAAGATGAAAACATTACGATAAGTTTGATTTTCTTAGTTGGAGAAAAGCAAATCACTAACCTCCCTTAGATACAGGAAAAAATAGGAGTGAAAACAAAAGCTTTAGAATAGTCTCATAAAGGTAATCTTATGCATTGTCAAATTTCCATGATATCATGCTATTTTATAAAATACTTCCCATACAAGAAAAATAAATTTCTTCTTTGAAGAAAAAGAAAATTTTACAAGAGATGATTCACACTTTGATCAGGGAATGTAAAGGCTTTTTTCCCACCTTAACTGTAATGGTTAAAAAATTACTTTTCAAATTATTAAATTATTAAGCTAAATCTGCTTAGTTATTACACTAATCAGATATAGGAAGCTCACTACACAATCTCTTTGCAAAGCTTTATCTTTTTAGATTAATGTTTTCCTGATAATGCTAGTAGTGTTTCCATAATTTAGCTTTGAGTTGGTTTTAGATGCCAGCTAGCCACACTGAGTTCCTGGCTAAAGAACTTTCCACTAGTTTTTCTATCCAAGATTATTTAAGTTTATGTCCTTTGTGCCTTGGCTTTTCTCACAACTGCATATTAGACATTTTCCAAATAACCATTTTATTTTATTTTGGATCCCATACAGCACAGTATAAAGATAAGAAAGCGATGTCAAGGCACATGCAAGACAAGGAGGTGATCCAAGACAGCCAGCATGGCTGGTCAAATCGTGCCTGACCAATCTGGTGGCCTTCTATGATGGAGTGAGTGACTGTATCAGTTGAAAGAGGAAGACTTACCAATGTCATCTACCTGGATTTCTGTAAGGCCTTTGACACGATCCCACATGACATCCTGATCTCCAAATTGGAGATTTGATGGGTAGACCATTCAGTGGGTAAGGAACTAACTTTAAGGTCACACCTGGAGAGTGGTGGTCAATAGCTTCATGTCCAGGAAGAAGCTGGTGATGAGTGGCATCCCTCAGGGGTCTGTCCTGGGATGAGTACTGTTTAGTATCTTTACCAATGAGATAGACAAAGGGATCAAGTGCACCCTCAGCAGGTTTTCAGATCACACCAAACTGAGTGGTGCAGTCAACAAAACAGAAGGAAGGGATGCCATCCAAAGGGACCTGAACAAGCTAGAAAAGTGGACCCATGTGAACCTAATGAGGTTCATGTCTAAGTGCAATGTACTGCACCTGGGTCAGAACAATCCCAAACATAAGTATACCCTGAGAGAAAAACTCATTGAGAGCAGGTCTGCAGAAGAGGGCTTATGAGTTCTAGTGGGTGAAAATCTTGATGTGATCCAGCAGCATGTGCTTGAAGCCCAGAAGGCCAACTGCACCCTGGGCTGCATCAAAAGAGGAGTGGTGAGCAGGTGGAGTGAGGTGATTGTTCCCCTTTGCTCTGCTGTTGTGAGAGGACTTGAGTCCTGTATCCAGGTCTGGGGCCCACACCACAAGAAAGATGTGGGTTTGTTAAAGCAGGTCCAGAGGAGGACCGTGAAGTTGATCAGAGGGCTGGAGCACCTCTCCTGTGAAGAAAAGTTGAGAGAGCTGGGGCTGGTCAGCTTGGAGAAAAGACTCAGGGGGTGACCTTATTTCATTTTTCATTATTTCACCTTTTCAATATATAAAGGGAGGGCTTATAAAAAAGATGGAGAGCAACTTTCTGCTCAGGCAGAAAATGACAGGTCAAGGGGGAATGGCTTTGAACTAAAAGAGGAGAGATTTAGATTAGAAGGAAGGTGAGGCAGTAGAGCAGGTTCCCCAGAGAAGCTGTGAATGCCCCATACCTGGAGGTGTTCAAGGACAGGTTGGATGGGGCAGCCTGATATATTAGGTGGCATCCCTGCCCATGGCAGGGGGGTTGGAAGTAGGTGATCTTTGAGGTCCCTTCCAACTCGAGCCATTCTGTAATGAGGGGCACAGCAGAATCCTATCACAGTTGGGAATACTCTGATGATAGCATGAAATTTGTGAATAAGTTCATTGGAATTTTTGCTAAAAATTTTAGCCATAATGGCCTCTCACTACATTTGTCATCTCTTTGTAGTTTGAAGACCTGAGCACCATCTTTAAAAGAGCTAACTTCTTGTAAGCCTTTTCTTCTGTGAATGTTTAGTAATGCAAATGTAGCATAAAAGAATATAAATCTTTTTCAGCCTCTTTTTGGACATGACAGTTGTCTCCCTCTTTTAACAGCAATTTAAGAATTGGAAAAATATAAATATTTTAGTTTGAGGGGGGCCCTCTAAAGTAAAACTGTTAAGTTGCCTATATAATCAGCACAAAACAGCACCATCAAAATACCAATGCTAATTACAGGCATGGGGAGTATAATTAAATTTCAGCTACAAGATACATCCATCATGGTAGTTAATATTCATTTAATTATAAACTTGGCATGGATGATAATCAATACATATTGCTGTTTGGCTGGTTTTGAATGTAAATGATTTGATATACAGAAAAGATGCTGTGTTTTAAACAGTAGCTATATTGGCACTCTGGGGCTGTGCTAATGGGGAATTCTAAGGTTATTTTTGTTTAGGAGATGAAAGTAATTTTTCAGTGTAATTGGAACAAACTTATTTTAAATTAGATATATTATTTCACTGAAAACTTGAAATTTAGCACCAGTAAAGTTTTTTTTTTCCTGACATGACATGGAAAGCAAACCCATCATACCACGTTTTGTAAAATGTCTTTTACAAAAAAAATGAAAAAAAGATAAGCATCTCATTGCATAAAGTGAATGAGCAACCAATAAAAGCATGCAAGCATCAGTCCATCCTTGGGGCACTGAAATTCATACAGACTGCTCTGCACACTTATCAGAGAACTGATCAAACACTATTGTAAGATTCATTAATACGTTCCAGGGCTCACGCTCACAGCTGCAAAGTATTAAATACAGTTAATCCAAACTAAACAAATTCTTAGTGTACAACACAAAAACTCATATACAGGTAACTTACTTTTAACCTACACAACTACCATACAGACTTTTCATCAGTAGAAATAGACTCTTAGTAACACTGGGGAGTAAATCTAGAGGTTCAGTTTTCTTATGACACAGTCCATCAGTCTCTGTCTCTGATACCTTAATGGCAGATGGGTGGTTTGTCATATAAATGGGTGTATATGACACCTGGTTTCACAGATAAGTCTATGGATATCTGTGCTAGATTACTGAAAACCATGATTGACATTGTTTCTGATTTTGCAAATCTAAATTGTTTGATGTACTGCTGCTAATAAAATATTTTTTTGTTGATTATAATATTTAAAGGTTTTTATTCCTATAGAACTTGAAAAGTCTTGTGATTTTAAATTTGCAGTGTGTAGAGTCAAATGTATGACTGATGTATTAAGTAGGAGCATGCTTGCTAGGGAACATCCATATGTGTGTGCATGTGTGTCAGTTTGCAAATATTCTTGTTGCTGGGCAATTTGGAGGAATTCAAATTAGTTGATTTTTTTGCACTAAATTAGAAAATTCTATTTTGTTATTATGATGTTGCAGAAATGCCACCAGAATACTTTAAACAATAAAAGCGTTAATTTCTGGGCAATCAGAATAAATGCATTACTTTTTGCCCAATGTGTTTTAAGTATTGGGTTCTGAATGACAAAGAAGTATTTGCTTGGATGTTGCTGTATTGTCTAGTGTGAAGATGAGATTTCAGACCTGTTTATGGATACTGCATCTACTGAAAATGTTAAGTTTACTATTTCTGTTTACAATGACATTACCCCATTTATCACACAGAATGCAGGTAGCTTAAAAATATCATCAGTCATGGTTTCTCCTTTTTCCTTGTTCTTTTTTTTGTTTGCTTGCTTGTTTTGTTTTTTAGTCTTTGAGTCTTAATTTCCATCTCTCTATTTTGATATATCCAGACACTAATCTTTCAATTTTAACTTTTCATAGCTAACATAGCTTTTTATCTTTTTTAGAAAACTTACTGTTTTCTTCTTTATATGACATAGGATTTGTTTACTGTCAGAAATCAAATCATTGTGCTGTGAATGAGAGAGGGCACCTTTCAGAACTCTATTGATTTCTATGGAAAATATCTTCAAGAATACATCTCTTCAAATGGAACTTCACATATTTAAGATCCAATCTTTTTTAGGATTTTTCAAAGTTAGAAGACCACTAAATAATTGCAACTATTTTTACTGATATCTCAAGACTGTGATCCTACCCTCCCATCTAGTCTTTACTGAAGCCTTAAGATGATAACAAGACAAATCATGCAACTACATTTATTTTATATTTTGATAAAAAAACAAATATGGATACTAAATTGTTACAATTAATTTATGAGCCACTGATTTATATAGCTGAAAATATAAAGTTAGGAGCTTTAATGAAGACTTCAAATGCCTAGTAGATGAAGAGTTGCTTTTGAAAGCACGCTGTACTTAGAGAAAAATACTAATCAATTAGAATCACCTAGATTTTTTTTTTCCCTGATTAACCCACTTTATGACTTTCAAAACAACATTTCACTTGTCATTTCATATCATTCCAGACATCACAAACTATTTCAGTGATGCATATTCACTTGTATGTATTTGAATAGTGACCAACATCCTGACACTAATAAACCCTGTCACCAGTGAACTGGCAAGCAACACTGCAGAAGTATTTTTAAAATACCTCATTCTCTTTTTCCTTATCTCCACCATCCACTAATTTGTGCACAATTTGACTTACTTATTCTAAATTT
Organism: Anser cygnoides; assembly: GCF_040182565.1. Taxonomy (NCBI): domain Eukaryota; kingdom Metazoa; phylum Chordata; class Aves; order Anseriformes; family Anatidae; genus Anser; species Anser cygnoides. The sequence goes on along the minus strand of NC_089873.1, from coordinate 10,211,436 downwards.
GTGTATCTCAATGTTCTCAGAACACCATAAAATCATAGCACCTGGTATATTTTGTTGTTCCACAGTAGCAACATAGTAGAAAGATTAGCAACATGACTCAGTTAACACAAAATAATTTATTTTGCTGTAGTATGCTGACCATAACCTAAGTTCTGCAATTACAATTTTTCTTGTTTTCCTCATTATGGAGATAATAAAGATCAGATTGCTGCCAATCTGTTGCTGCTGCTCTGTTCACAGGGAAATTCATGAAATCTTATCATCTTTCTACTACTTAGTTGAGCTCAGCCATTAGAGTATAAACAGCCAAGATTTACTGGAACTGTTTCAGCATCTAGGCAATGATTAGATTTGACTCTCAAAACAAATGTCAATAACTCCCTATATAAATTACAAGTAAAAAAAAAAAAAAAAAAAAAAAAAAAGGGCAGAGAAATAATGAGTAACTTGGAGCACACCAGGCATTTGTTTGTTCCTGTCTTTACACAAAACACAAAAATGTAAATAAAGTTTGAAAGGATAATTTTCCATTATAAAAGTAAACAGAATTGCAGCACCAAATGCAGGGCCTGATATTGCTTAATTATTGAGTCCCATATAGAAGAAACAACTGCACCCCTGTCTGAGAATGTAGCCATGTGACCCAGAAGCTCTGTGCAAATACTGTTCATGTGCTAACTCAAACAAGTATTTCCTTGGGGCTAAATTTTCAAAGCATGAAACCATTTGTCTAATTACATGAGCAAAGAAAGGAAAGAAGCAATTAGAATGTGCAACAGATTTTTCAGTGATCACACATGAGTTTGTGTGAATTGGCATAGGAAACTCTTAAAATCATTAGTAGCAATCTCACTCTTGTCACAGCTAGATACAGAGATACATGATTTTTTAACAGACTTTTAGGTGTCTGAATTATATATATATATATACACTATATATATATATATGTAACACCTATTGATTTGGATAGCTAGTGCCTAAGAGCATGGCCTTTGAGACAGTAGTTAAAAATCACTAGCTATTTCTGGAAAACCATGGTCTTTTTACAAACATCAGATGTTCCGTGCTTTGAAGCTGAAACTTTATAAAAGTGAAATTAAAAAAATTGAAATGGACTTGAACTGAAAAATGATGAGGAGGACAATGATACATGCCCCTGAGAAATTTGAAATGGAAGATATATTTAAACTTGAAAATGCATATTGAGTCTTTTGGTTTGGGTCCGTGAGCCAAAGCATAGACATACCACCAATGGAAGTAACTACAGAAGTCCACATTTATTTTGCATCACTTTCAAGCAATGTATTTAAAAAAAAAAAATAATAATTATATATATATATATATCAAAATCAGATGGCTGAATCATAGAAAAGCAGGACAACAGTGACTTTTTGGGGGGGGGCGAAGGTCAATGGTAGGCATTAGAAAAATGCATGAGGATAAAGAATGAAAAGGAGACATTAGGCACAAAAGATTTTTCAGTGTGACAAAATGCCATGCTACAGCAATGAGAACAAATTAACCAAACCGAACAATATGAAGTCTTCCAAGTCTACTTGGCTGTGGACAGAGACAGAACCTTCCTCTTGTGTTCATTTACTATACATTATCTCCTCATTCTTTCTCTAGTCTTATCTAGCTCAGACGTATGCTAGGGTGCTGGTAGGCACTTATCTGTGGAAACAATTTTACACCATGTTCCATTGTCTATATGAATAGAATTGTGAGTCACAGAAAAAAGTGATGAAGAAAAAACAACTGTCTTTTGAGAGTTCAGATTGAAAAGTGAATAAAAGCTAACTATTTATTTAGATATCACAGTTACGGTAAAGCAATCTGGAAAGTCTGGAGAACAGATGGAAAACAAACATGACAAGGCAAACAAAACCAAGTTAGATCAGGCACTTGGAAAGCAACAGGAAAAGTAATGTGTATAATCAAATCCAAGGTAAATTTTTATTTGCATTATTATTACTATATGATTCTGTGGAATACATAATATGATGGTCCATATTAAAGCTTGGTTATCTGGATGGGTACAACATTTTGAAGATTGTTTGCAGGAAAATTGTTTTTTGCACTTTCTAAACTAAATTAACTTAAATGAAGTTGTTTCCTAGAAACATGATTAAACCTACTCAGTTATTCCACTTCTTGGCTATTGGCAATTAAAGCATAAAATATACATGAAGCCAAATCCCGAGCAGATGAAATTCAGATATATTCCAGTTGTTTTAATAACATAACATTGATTTACGTCAGCTGAGAAACTGCTTCATGCTGCTTTGCACACTGGCTATCATCCTGAAGGATCATAAAGTGCTTTACAAATTAGCATCCTGGAGCACTTATCGTATCTACTTGAAAACAAGATACAGGCTTCTTTTTGGATGGTCTGTCACGTCAGAATAAGATTAATAAGGTTAAGGTGCCATTAATGGTAGACTTCTCTATTTAAAGCTATGGTAGTTTTAAATCTATACAAAAACTGTCAGCACTGAGATTCATCTGTGTTTACTGATAGATGCCAGTGCTCAATAGATGCCACTAACTTACAGCTGAATTCAATATTTTAAAATGTTTTGAACTCTCTCATCCCTATCAGCTTTGGCATTTAAGAAACAGCAATGCATTTAGTGTAAATATGATATAATAAGTAAGATATATGTATACAGTAGCTATAGTATAATGCATAAACAAAAGCCATTAGGAAGAGAGTAGATCTCCATTACATACAAAGAAGCAATCACTGCTTCATGAAGTGGCTGAACCACAGACTGCTGGAAGGTATGAGAACATTGCACTGTGCTTACTCTGGTCTTGTGTTCTTATATATTTTCTACGAGAGCCATGATAAAGATCTAAATAATGCTTATATCTGACTTAGTACAACTGTTCTAATATTTAACACATTTGGGAGAGTTTTGCTATCTTCAATAAGCAGTATATACAACTTATACCTGCTAAAAAGGTAGATGTGTAGACTTGTGTGCAGGTAGATGTGTAGACTTGTCAAATATAAAGTTATGTTCCTGGTAGCAACACAGGATGCTGTTAGCCTTCTTTGCTGCTAGGGCATATTGTGTTCAGCTGGCCTCGAGACCAAAGAAATATATCTAATTTCTCCCCGTCCACCAAAAAATAAATAATAATTAAAAAATCAAAGACCTTCCCCAGGGACCTCTTCTGCAGACCTGCTCCCCAGCTAGTCAGTCCCTGGCTTGTGTCGTTGTACAGGGGTCCTCCTCCCAAGGGACAGGATTAGTACTTGTCATTGTTGAATTTCACAAGGTTCTTGTTGGCCCATTCCCCCAGCCAGCTTTGGTCCCTCTGAATGGCAGTCCTGCCCTCAAATCTTTCCCCCTAATCCAGTGTCATCTGCAAATGTTATGAGTTTACTTCATCACCTCCTCCACATCACTGATAACAATATTAAATGGGGTAGGTCATAGCACGTGTATTATGTGCCTGCAGGAAAAGCACAATCCATAAATCACTCCCCTCTAAATCCAACCATCTATTTTTTTGCTCATCAAGTTGCCCAGCCATCCAGAATACCTGGATGTAACAGGTAACATCCAAACATCCAGGCCAAAAGTTACAGTAGGAAAATACCTGAAGTCTAGAGTTCATCTCAGCTAACAGCAATACTATAACTTCAGTCCAGTTTCACAAAATATTAAAGATTCTTACTAGGATGAATCTACCCCAAAAGACATGCTTTAATCTGTTCAGCCAGTATGTCAGCCAATTGTTTATGGCTTTACTGTAAAAAAAAAAATCAATCTTCATGACATTTTTAATGCTACAGCAGTTGCATTTAGCGTAAGCTTTTTGTTAATGTTCTTCTTGAAGGGGAAAATCTGAATAGATTTTATTGATGTTTCCAACATAGTATAAGGCAACCCTTTTATCATAGGAAAAAGATTTATATAAAGGATACTCTGCTGGCATATTGCAACTTTGCAACTTAATTGGTATGCTACAAATCTGGCGTTTTAGTGATGTCTTAATACAAGGTAAATAATAGATCAGTCCTACGTGAATGATATCAGCTATCCTAACATCTTGGACAAAAACTTGAAACCGTTCAGCTTTATTTAACTATTTTGCAAGTGCCAGTTTTGAAGTTATCTATATTTTGTTAAGAAAGTAACAAGAAAAGGCTTGACAATTTAGCATGCAACTTCTCTTAATTACAACTTTGTGCACTGCCCTTGTATTATAGACATCGCATAATGTCCTGGTATTACAGATTCATAGAAACTGTAGACAGGTGTTTATTTATATAATTAATCAAACTTTTGTTGTTGTTGTTTCAGTACACTTATTAGAGTAGAGGGAATCCATGTGATATTTGTGCAAATGTGTGTTGGCAATGGTTAAACAGAAGCTACATCATTGTCTACCAGTTCCTGTCTACCTCTGGAACAGGAGACACATTGGGGAGTGCACATGTAATGGAGAGCATTTATGGCTCTTGGTCAACATTTTGAAATGTTGACCAAGGAATCTTTAGGAAAGATGGTAATGCCTGTGCTTAAAAGGTACCCAACAAAGCCTCTGCACACTTGATAATTCCTCTTGAAGGAAAAACAAAAGAATATCTGACCCAAATGGCTGTCCTGCACAAGGGAATCAAGTGACATAGTCTTGCATGGATTACTGTCATGAATGAGGAAAAACTTGTGAAACTATTAATTGCAAAGTTAAAACTTCTTTCAAAACAAGTAATACCTGCAACCATCTAATTCTTTGTAAAAAACTCTGAACTTTCCTTATTTTCTCAGTGAAAAAGATAGTAACCTTTTTTCTTTTTTTTTTTTTTTTTAGTGTGTGTATATAACTCATTAAAAAATTACTATATGCATGTAAATTACACAAAATAAATGAAGGAATTGTAGTTCCTCTGTCATTAAACTTTTGACTCATTGCCTGGAAAAGAGCCTAAGCTAGCAACAGGACAGAAGCTTATTGTTTATTCTCAAAAGTGTCACAGTGCAGCTGTTCAGATTGTCCCACTGGAAGAATTGTGTTCGCCATTTGACAGTTCAGTTCTTGCAACCACTCAGTCTATGGATATGGGCTAGCTTTGTATAATTTGTAAAATATGTATAAGGGAAATGTCCACTAAGACACATGCTGAGACCGTCAGTTCATTTCACATGCTCTTTCCCTGGTGACATCAGTCACTACTGAATGAGGTTAATAAATGTATCCAGCAATTTCTCATCTACCTTGAGTTTACACTCATGTCTTTAAGTAATGAAGTCCCATTACTGCTGTTGTATCTAACTTAAGCTGGTTAAAAAAAAAAAAAAAGCAAAAAAAGCATATATATATGTATATTTTTTGCATTTTAAAATGGGTGAGTTGACAAAGTGATTTTTAGTTGTTTTCTTTATGTATATATATATATAGAATCAGCATAAATTTAATGAGACTTGATATGTCATCTTATTTCCGATATACACATTTCTTGTCACACAAATATTTCTTATAACAACTCAGCTATTGCAGAAGAAAAACAGTTTATAAATTCAGTAATTTACTAATAGATTGTTTTTTAGTGAATTTAACCCCTTAAAACACAGTTTCTGTGGCAGGGATAAAGGAAAATTGTTTATCTGCATTTTTCCTTTAAATGCGTCTCTCTTCATTTCTGTATCTAGGGGATTATATATATATTTTTCACTCACTAGATGTAGTTGTCAATTAGGGAAGTTTTCAGTCTTTTCTGAATAAATGGTATTTGTTTAAGCCCATGACTACTGCCCTCCAAGTCATCAACAGTCAGCAGAACAAAAAACATTTTCTACAGAAAGCAAAAAGACAACATCTGAACTAATATGAAAATTAGCACCTTGTTTGATAAATTGTAATCTTTTGCCTCCTTAAACTGTAACACTTTTATGAAAAAATGATTATTGTAGTAAGAATGGGGGCTGATATTTTTTGGTGTGGGGAGAAATTATATAATGTTTTGGGTGCCTATCCTCAGACAGCTTTGTCTTCATCAGCCTTGACTGTCTAGCATCAGCTTCACTCCCTTTCTTGATGAAGAGATTTTTTCAGGAACAATAACACTTTCTGGCAAACTTTATGTTATTTAAATGAAATTTTGCAGAAATTTTCCCTACGTCTTTTTACCAAAGTAAAACACCAAGGAAACATGCAAGGAACGAGTGCATATTATCTGTCAACAATGTAAAAACAACAAAAGTAACAAACAAATAAAGAAACAAATAAATAAATTCAGAAACAGATAAAAATAATAGATTTCACTTGATAAATGCTGCACCTCAGCAGGTGTAATGATGCTATGAGACAGTCACAAACTCAAATTTCCCTATCCATCCACAAAAGCCATTTTCTCCATGTCAGTGACCTGCAGAATCCGAACATCTTAACCAGAATTATCCTTCAGCCAGGCTGCCTGGGAGCATAAAGCCAGCACACTTCAAAGACCTGTACAGTCTATGATGAAGTAAATTGTGGACGGAAGGCAATCATTCTCAATATGGTACATCACACTGCTCTGGAGAATGCATCTGACTCAAATAGACATTTGTCACTTGGTGATAAGGAGCAATGTAGTCCTTTAGACAACTAGTCCTCTGCACATCTTTTGATTGTTCTATAGCTTCTTTGTACATAAGCAATATACACTCATCTAATCTAAGATCTCTACAAGACAAAAATCTTAGTCTATGTCACATCATGCTTCCTCCATAATCAAGAGAGGAAAACAGATGTATCCAAATGGTGATTTAAAGTATTTCAACATCCAATTAATTGCCCTTTGGAACTGCCTCGTTCTAGCATAATTATTAAACCTATTCACATTTTTTATAGCCACTATGCAAAGAAGGGAGCACAGGGTCTTCCTCTGAGAGTTGCTAAGATCATTTATGCTTCACCAGAGAACTGAAACCCTAAAGGCATTTCTGTGCCTTTAACTTTTCTTTTGTTAGAAGGACTTGGTCAAGGACTCTATTAACTAGTCATTAACAAGTCATCTGACCAATGACAGATGTCCCTGAATGTCTTGTCTTCTACTTATTCAAGAGAAAGTGCTGACGTGGTAGATGCAGTTAGAGATTGACAGATGCTGTTTCAGGGGCTGTCAAGCTCATTCATATGCTCCTGCTTTCCTCTTGGCTTTCCATGGGAAACTGGGGGCCCAACTGAACTCTAGCACTCAGCATTGCAATGGTCTGCTTCTGCAGAGATATGAAAGCAAATTGGAACTTTATTATCAGTAGACACGTTGAACTCTTAATTACCTCCACTCATCGTATGATATTATTGTGCATTCTTAAATGGGTGTTCATACACTGAAAAATGCATAAACCACTGAGCTGCAAAAGAGAGTTCATGGTAAGTATTTGAAATACATATGCTAGTGCATTTCTAATGAAGTTAGTTTAGAGAGAAGGCACATAAACATGGCATATATGGTCTGTATCTCTACAAACTGTTTCTAACAAATATGAAAATGTTTTATTATTATTATTATTATTATTATTATTATTATTATTATTATTATTTAGGAAGGTCAAATGTCACTAAGTTCTTTTTAAGATCATTAATAAGACACAAAAATACATCTCTCCATTCCTGTACTTCCATTCCTGTCCTCACCTACTGCTATATGACTTCACTGGAAAATCTCTGAGGTTGCTTGTCTATAACAGCTCTGCACCTTTCTGTTTATTGTTGTTTAACTTCTGTGCCAGGTCTCTGATAAGGAGAGAGTACTTGAGGGAATGATGGCTGTTAATTAGGGATTAGATCCTTCCCCAGTAACAAGTGAGTGTTAGAGGGGGTTACGTTTTGTGCAAAGTATTCCGTTCTTCACAATGCTAAACTAAAGAAACAAGAAAAGCAATCCTCTGAGAAAAGTCTGAGGGCAAGAGGTGAGTTACATTTTTACTCTAGGTCTATGATGGTTATGTCACATGCAACATGGACTGTGACTATATTTCATACATTCTTTCATTGATTAATCATCACATATTCACTGCACTTCAGTATTGCTGTAAGAACTGAAGTTGCTGAACTTGCAGGTGAAAAACCCTAAATATATAGGGTTACATGTTTAGAGACTATAGCAGTGTGGACTTGGTACAGAAAAACACTTCTAACTCTCTACTTCTCAGTCTGAATAGCCCATTAGCTGGCATGGTTTAGAGGTGTGTTGCTGCATATAGGAATCCATAATCCTTATGGAGAGTATGAGGCACCTCTGACATGTGTAGCCTTACAGCTACCCTGTCATCCTTCTAGCAGTTTCGCTGATATTACTGCTGAGTGACACAGTCTCCCACACACAGTCCAGTTAGCTTTTTTGCTCTAGTACAAACTTCACAGCTTTTTTTGAATTACCTTTCTGCTTTCTTCTCTTGCCTCAGAATTGAATAGGATGTTCCACAACATGGACAGCCTGGCTGCCTACTGGTACATTTTGCTCCATGGAAACACAGAATATGGTACATTTGGAAAGGGGAGAACTACTTGTGTCTCAGTCCCACGCAAGGCAAAGCAGCAAGAATTACTTTGACTTAGATGCACTCCTTGACCATACACGCCTACTGAGATTTGTCTGCCTTGTTGAGGCTGTTGAATGTGGGTTTTCCTCCTTGCATTGACAATGCTTTGCTGTCTTCAATAGTCATACCCTCCCTTCCCTTCTTCATATGTTACTATGAAGTGTTAAAAAACAGAAGAGAAAACGCTGGCAGAATAAAACAGTGCTTATGCTGGTTATGCTGAGGGATCCAAAAGAAACAAGGGATTCTCAGTGAAAACAAACAGCGAGTTTCTGGAGCACTAAATACTGCTACATTATCATTCACTGATCACTGCCATCATTGCTTTGGCACCTCAGCAGAACCATGATGCCAATTCTTTTTTTTTTTTTTTTTTTTTAATGCAAATTATTCATCAATCTTTGTAGAGAAAATCCTTGGCAATTCCTTCCTATCTATCAGCACTGCCTGAGGAGGGGAGAGTGAATACCTTGAAAAGAAGAGCTGTGAGTTCTAGATGACGGCATATGCTGAAGAAACAAGAAACCTCCAGAGACAGGCCAGCTAGCAAGTATATATTTATTTTTCATTCAGAGCTACTATTCTCTTGCCATCACAATTTTGGCCTAGTCCCTCATTCTTAAACACCTCATTCACATGCTAAAATTTGCATTAAGTATTTCTGTGCAAAATTATGTAAGAGGCACCAAAGGCAATCTGTACCTCAAGTACCAGTTTTCATTAAGCAAGAAAACAAATAAGCAGAAAGCATATTCACAGAATATGCAGTGAAACAGACTGAATTTTATACAGAATCACAGAATGGCCGAGGTTGGAAGGGACCTCTGAAAATCATCTACTTCAACCCCCCTGCGGAGCAGGATCTCCTAGAGCACATTGCGCAGGATGGCATCCAGGCAGGTTTTGAATATCGCCAGAGAAGGAGACTGCACAACCTCTCTGGGCAACCTGTCCCAGTGCTCTGTCACCCTCACAGTAAAGAAGTGCCCCCTCATATTGAGCTGGAACTTCCTGTGCTTCAGTTTGTGCCCATTGCCTCTCATCCTGTCGCTGGGCACAACAGAAAAGAGACCAGCTTCATCCTCTTGACACCCTCCCCTCAGATATTTATATACATTGATGAGATCTCCCCTCAGTCTTCTCTTTTCCAGCCTAAACAGGCCTGGAAAAGAGCCTCTTTCATCCTGTTCTCATGCAACAGGTGCTCTAGTCCTCTAATCATCTTCATCATCCTCTGGACTCGCTCCAGCAGTTCTATGTCCCTCTTGCACTGGGGAGCCCAGAACTGGACACAATACTTCAGGTGTGGCCTCACCAGAGCTAAGTAAAGGGGGAGGATCACCTCCCTTGACCTGCTGGCAACACTCTTCCAAATGCATCCCAGGGTACACTTGGCCTTCTTGTCCACAAGGGCACATTGCTGACTCGTGGTCAGCCTGCAGTCCACCGGGACTCCCAGGTCTCTCTCTGCAGAGCTGCACTCCAGCAGGTCACCCCCCAGACTGTACTGGTGCTTGGGGTTATTCCTCCCTAGGTGCGGGACCCTGCGCTTGGCCTTGTTGAACTTCACAAGGTTCCTCTCAGACCAAGTCTCCAGCCTGTCATGGTCCCTCTGAACGGCAGCACAGCCCTCTGGGGTATCAGCCACTCCTCCCTGCTTTGTGTTGTCAGCACACAAATTGAGATACTATTGATATTCATAATGTGACAATTTCTGGATCCCTAAACAGGAAGTAACCTTCACTATGTTAAGTATGTGGTGAGATCTATGGGATTCAAATTATAATAGTAATATAAGTTTGAAATCTAAGTTTGCCCTATAGTTATCTCTGTGGTATAGCTGGGTACCCATGACATTTGCTTGTATGCCTACAGGTATACTGTTTGCATACTTAGGATGTGTTAATTTATTCTCCCAGTTGAGAATCTGGCAGTATTGGGAAGGCAGCTCACACTATCAAGGCACCTCAGCTATCAAATTGACCAAACTGCACATAGATCATTCAAATGATCAGTAGAAACTGTTCTTGCATGTGTAGAAAAGCTCACACAGGACAGTCTTTGATGCACAAAGACGGGATGTTTTGCACACACTGTAAGATAATCACAGACAGTGGATGACACACATGCTTCTGTGGTCACACAGGACCACATTCCAGTTACTTCAGCAACACAGCAGTTCAGGGAGTCTCATCCAATACAGCTGAAGAGCCTGCTGCAAGGATCTTTGACCAGAGACTCCCATTGCCACCTGGACAGTGCCTGGCTGAGCCCTGGGGAGATCTGGCTCCCCACATCAGCATTATCGAGGTGGTTTGTTTTAACATACACTCTTCCATTGCCTATGCAACAAGTATAAGGCAATCAGTTAAATATGATGATTCAACAAATCATTTGGTACTTTTGATAAGAAAGAGCGGGAAGGAGAAAGAGAGAAGAGGAGAAGAAGGAGGGGAACAGAGAAAGGGTGAGGAATAGAACAAGAGAGAGGGAAGAAACCAAGAAACAGAGAAAAAGAAAGAAACCAGCCAGCCAGCCAACCCTGGCATCTAGATCAATACCCAATAATCCTACTTGTGTCTTACTGCTGTAGTGGGGGTATAAGTGAATATATTGTTTAATGTACCAGTATTTTAATTAACTTATGTGTATCTAGACTTGGATTTCTAAGTGTGCCTCATTGTCTGGTTAATAAGGACATATTGCTATAAGTCTGCAGATACCAAGTAATAAAAATTGAATTTTTAAACAAACAAAAAAAACCCACCTGTGTGAGGCTCCTGGAGAGTTCATTTTGAAAGCCTGATGTTCAGCAGAAGTACTGCACATTTAAAGAACTTTGCTATCTACTTTAATTCTTGGGCACTGAGAGGAGAGGGAGGGATGTGCAAAGCCACAGATTTATAGTACCTCAAAGATATACAAGGAGCGAGAAATATAACAATTTTTTCTGGCTCAATTCCTCCCTATTGGTACCCCATTCCACCTTTGGCTCTTCTCCGTAAAATCCACATTTCAGCCTCCTCATGTTTGTAGGGAAATCTGTATATACACCAAATAGAAGTATGTCTCTGTGGGGCTCCAAGGATTTTTCTGGATTACAAACCAAAAGTATTACTGCAGCATGCACAGACATAGCCAACTTTGCTTACACCAAGGAGAAGTTATGTACAATACAGCACAGCTACAGCAGCAAGCAATCCCAGCATGGGCTATGAAATTTTGGCAGGACCCTAAGTGAATATTCAATTCAGTGTGATCTCACGCGGAGCAGTGAATTTATAAATGGGAAGTCAATATCTGCACCTTGCCTGTGCAGTCATCACTTACAAGGTATTTCCCCTGATGCACAGCACGTGTGCCATGACTGCCGGCAGCAGAGCTAGTCGAGAATTCGGAACAGGAATTCTACATTGCACAAGTGTAAGTAACTTGCTGTAGGAGAATCAAGCCTTCAGCAACATTAAACCATGGACTACATACAGTTGTGTTGTTGTTCCTCTTGTTCTTGGGTATGAGAGCAGCTTGGATAACAGCATTACTCATCACCCCACAGGACAAAAAATCTCCACAAGGATATCAAGGGACTCCTGCTGAATGCAAGGGCCCCAGGCAGGGAAGGCTGACAAAACCATGGACCTGGCTGCTTCTTTCAAACTGTACTGTGTGGGCGAAGGGGTCCTTATGTATTCCAAAATCATCAGTGGGTGTTACACCAACTAGCAAGAAAATACCTCATAATATATACAGAAAATTCACGTAACGCCCTAAATATGAGGTGGATGCTGGGGGCGGCAGTGATCAAGATTTTACTGCCAAAAACCTTGTGAAAACAATATTTAGCAATTCAAGTAAGTTCGTGCCACTTTCTACTTACTGCTCAAGGGAACACCAAAGCTGGCAGTCAGTAATTGCTTCTGCACAGAAACAGCGTTTGACACATACTATTACAATTTAAACTTGTGAAAAGAAAGTCTGATGGTTTCATGACAAACCCACTTAAAGCATGTGCCTCTGAAGGAAGACAAACAGCATATGAAAAAAACTCTGAGTTCCTTGTAAATATTAGATATAAGAAAGGGTGCGATTCCAAAAGCTCCAACAGACAAACCTTACCCTTGCTAGACCTTGCAATTGGCAGCCTTTTACAACTTGATAGGTAAAAAGATCATAAAGTATTCCTGCTCACAGTCAAGGGGTGAATAAACATAACCTCTGCCACTGTCTTCTCCTTTACAAGTGGAGTCAGACTTATGTGAACATTTATGTTAGAGTTATGGAAAGGAGAAATCTGAAATCCTGTAATAAATTTCTCTGTGTGAAGATATTACAGAAAAACGGGATCTTATTGTTCTGCTAATCCCTTCTGAAGAAGAGTCCCAGTAGCTCTATAGAAAGAATATATTTCTCAGTTCTGTACATGTTGAATACCTACACAAGCCTACCTGTTTTTCTAATTCCTCTGTTAATCTTTATGGAAACTTCTCACGCAGAGAATGTAGAGTTATATAAAAAGCAACAGCCAAACAGACTGCTGTTATGTATAACACAACAGATTTTACCTCTGCTTTTAATGTCTGTATAGCTTATATATCTGGAACAGATGTTGTGACCTTTTTTTCTGCACTGCTGCTTTCTGTGACAACCAAACAGCAAAATTTAAAATGACCACTGAATTTCCTGCTGCATAGGACACAGGAACTATTTTTAATGCTGCAAATTGTTTTTTCATGAATTATGCTAATGAAATTAATTATTATGTCTCATAGAGAGTTGTTGCTGTTTACCTGAAACTGTGTGATCCTTTGGGTCTCTCAGTAGTTTGAGCCTTGCATGAGGGAAAATGTACTGCAGGGGCTTCCCATTTATCTGAGGAACACAAATATGCATGTCATAAAAAGATAAATAACATATATAATATATAATAACAATAATTTTAGACAGTTGAAACAGAATCAAGCAAATAAACATTTCATCCAGGGAAATACCACAACTTCATGACTCAAACATCCCCTGACTTTCAAGATATGTTTGTCAGACTAAAAAATCCTTCTGCAGGGGAATGAAGATTTGCTTCCAGAAAAACAGATTCAGTTTGAATATGGCTTTAGTTATGTTTTTATTTCCTAATGACTGGAAGGTGATTGCTGTTATCTGTAGCTTTTCTTCACATTAATCCTTTGTCCAAGTGATGTACAAGAAGAGAATGAAAGTATATATGATTTCTGTAAATAGTACAAAATACTGTTCATATAGACCTGAACAAAATGGTGGTGAACATGTAAAAAGCCATGGGTTACTGCTCTAGTTTCAGCAAGAATACATACCCTAACTTAGAATCATAGAATCGTAAAGGTTGGAAAAGACCTCCAAGATCATCTGGTCCAACTGTCCCCCAGTGAATGTACTTCATAACCAGATCTTAAAAGCCTTTTGAAATACCTGACCTAAAACTTGAAAGGTTATTTTTACATGATCATGTGCAACATTCACTTGGGCTACTACTGCAAAATATCAAAGCTGAAAGCAACGTGTATCTACAACATGCATTCAAAAGCCAGGGGTCCAGCTGGGATGACTCCACCTGCCCTACGTTATGGGCATGGAAGAGGCCATGCAGCATGTACGACCTCATTTGTTAGAGATGATCGCCGCATGTCCACACCCAAAGACCTTTGCAGAAAGACTGTCGCAACACTCACACACCTCACACCCACCGCATGCTCTCTTTGCCTGCAGTCTTTGTCTTTCAGAAACAAAGCAGAAAACATCAGCTCTGCCACGTTCATGCCAAGCCCGAGCATTGTACCCTGACCAAGCAATGGGAGTGTGGCTGCCTGGGGCTCGTCACCGCTGAATGCCAATGGGATGGGACTGGGGGTGGAATTCAGGAGCTGATGGGCCAATGTTAATCAGCAGAAGTCTGAGTGTATTAGAAGCCTGCTGTCAGGAGTTTATTACTATTATTTATACTTAAGTAGCATTTAAAGGGATTAAGCTCCTTCTGAACTAAGCACTTTAAACTCAGTCTCTGCCCTGGAGAATTTATGATGTTAATGGATAGCACACGTAAGTGACAGGAGAGGAAACAGAGAAGTCAAGTGGCTGGCTTAGCTCAGTCCCACGGTGAGCAGGAGTTCATACATCATTTGTCATAATTCGGTTTCTTACCCAGTGGATGGCATTGCATCTAGAAGGCTGAAATCCTCCCACAGTACACTGACAGTAGCATTGGCCAAAATTTATCACAGACGAAAAAGAGATCATGGATTTGGTAGTGGACAGGTACTCCAGAAGAAATCAGAATTGAGATCAGGCAGACTTTATGACTTACCGTGGTATTTTGCCAGGATATAGGGTCTAATATTACCAGAAGTGTGTAAAGTGCCATGAGATGCCCATGCTTATAAGTGGATAGGGACATTGATATATTTTCTTAATGACGTTATTAAAATTCAGCAAGTGTAATTTAACAGTAAAATTAATGTGTTTGTCATGTGTAACTTACATATAATTGTAAACAATGTGAAAAAAATATTTTAATTAAATAAATAAGAATTAATACAAAGTAATAAAGTTCAAGAGAAACAGTATGAACATATTAGACCAGTTCTGTAGCTGGGATCCTTTTCGGTGAATGCAATTCAAATTAAACTGAGGAACACTGCAGCTCATAAACTTCAATTTACAAATTGTTTATGTATTTTAATCCTCTATCCTATCTTTCTTTAGCAAAATTAACATTTTGAATAAATAATAAACCAAGAATGTTCAACAGCATATTGTATATGATTTACTGACAAATATATCAGAAAATATAGACTGTCTCCTACTTTAGTCTATTACTTTCTCATTATTTTCACTTCCAGAATTTTATGATAAGTATAAATCTTAGTGATTCATAAAGTTATGAATAAAAGCATTAAAGTTTATTAGTATTCAGGGTAGTATATAATTTTTTATTGTTTGTGGGAATCAGTACTTAAATCGAAGATGACATTAGGCATTTACCTTCAGAATGATTTGTGTCTGAAAGTGGCAGGAGAATACACAGGAAAAAACAGGGGTTGCTGTAAACAGATTATGCAAGGAAGAAAAGTTATGTTGGTTTTGATGGTTTTACTTTAACCACTAATGACCGTATTTATCTGAAATCTAGTATATTCAAGACCCTTCAGAATACAAGTCATTTAGTCCTTCCAATTGTTCACACCTTTTTCTAACTTTATCTGAAGAAGACTTAATTCACAAGAATGTATGCCTGGGGGTCCTTCTTGCTGATTAGTCCCCCAGTTATCTCCATGAACACACAGAGGGACCCCACTGCAGACACACAATCACTTCAGCATACAGCTGAGCTATGGTGCAGAAGGGCAGGACCTTCTGTAAAGGTGCAGGAATGGAGGACGTGTAAATTCCCAAGCCTAGATTCTAGGTCACAGGGCTGAAGGTGACTCGACCCCTTGTTTATTCGGTACAGAAAACACAGATTTCTGCCATACGTCCTTGCTACAGAGATCCTTTCCTCAGCTCTCTGGGAGCGCTCAGTACATTTGAGCGCTGACTCTTGTTGTTCAGCACTGGCAATGCCCTCCTCTTCTGATCACAGGCACATTTCGACTCTCCAGTCTATCATCCCCCCTAAT
Organism: Anser cygnoides; assembly: GCF_040182565.1. Lineage (NCBI taxonomy): Eukaryota > Metazoa > Chordata > Aves > Anseriformes > Anatidae > Anser > Anser cygnoides. The sequence goes on along the minus strand of NC_089873.1, from coordinate 10,195,238 downwards.
GTGCTGTCTGAGCTGACATGGGACTCAGGTCGCATTTTTCAGCACATTACTCAGCAGGCCCTTGGGGGTTGCAACCCAGTGAGTTAAATGAAAACTAGAGTATAAAGCATCTCCTCCAGGAATTTAAGCTCTGGTCACGTTTGATGTTATCAGTCAGCTTTAAGCCATTCCAAAAATGGAATGAATAGCAAATAAATGTGCTGAGCTTTTCTACCAGTGTTACAGAAAATTACACTTTAAATGTGGACTTTATTTTCCTTTTGTTGTCTTTATGCTTTTTGTCTGATAAAGAAATTCTATGGAAGTCTCACAGAAGCGAATTCTATGAGGTAATGAGAGCAATTAAGAACACTAAATTTCTGTAGTGCTTTATTTAAGTAGAAGAACTAAAATGCAATAAATGTATTTTAGTATTCTAGGCAAACTCCATCATAACTGCTACAAAGTATTAACTGGGCTTTTCAGCTGGTCAACACAGCCACTGTAGTCTCTGTTTTTAAACGGTGCTACACTTCTCCTTCCACCAAAATCTAAGACAACCCGATAAGGTGAACCTCAGCAGATATGTCTGACTGTAGTCCTTTAGGAAATACAGTATTCAAGGGAAATTCTACCTGAATTGTGTGTCCAGGAAGAGGATGGTGGATGACCAAGGTGAGGGGTTAAAGAGTATCAAACCTAATTTCTGGATACCATAGAAACTTGCATGAGCACACAAGTCCTGTGACAGCCAGCACCAGAAACTGCCACAGCTAAGGTAATCCTGCTCCTCTGAGCTGCTGCATTTCCTCTGTGTAGAGCAAGAACACCAAGTTCTCTAGAAATCCTAATGGTGGTAATTTCTCTCTACATATAGATCGCTGATGGAGATAACTTGCAAAAGAAGTATTTAGGATTATTTTAACAACACAATGCTCCTGACCATGAATGAAACGCAAAGTGAGTGGTGTTTGTTTCTTCACAGAGGTCAATACTGAACTTTTGATCTAGAAATCACTCTCCCATGCAGTGAGAATTATAGTGTTGGGTAACAGAAAAATGAGTAACAGCCTGCTAAATTCCATCTTGACTTGCAGTGAGGGGGCAACAATTCACTCATTATATTAGATATTCTAACAATTACACTAGATTTAGAAATTTCATATTTCTCATTGTGTTTCTAGCGAATATATATATATATATATATATACAAAAAGCCTTAAATAGAGAAAGCAGTTTTATAGAAATTTAATGGAACCTCTTTGAGAGTTGGAAAACTATCACAACCAAAGTTTGCAGGTAGCCTTATGGATCTCTTTCATAAACAGTACTTTATCATTTTAACCCTATTACTCACCTTACAACCCATTTTTTCATCATTTTAAAACTGAATATTTCATCATATTTAAATAGAATATTATTGAATCCCCCTAAAAATATATGTTTTAAATGTTACTTTAAGGAAATTGTACAGTCCCATGAACAGAGATAAGCATATACTTTTCAGAATGGCTTTAGAAATAGGGAATTGACATTTAAAAATACTGAATCTCTAGAGCCCTAGCTTTCTTTATTTTTATTTTTGTGTGTGTGTGATTAGAAAACTGTTGCCAAACGGAACTGATGACAATATACTTATGATGAGTTTGTGATTTTATCAATCAGTTAGAGCTTAAAAGACCATCTACGATCACTGGAAGTTCTGTATTTATTCCACCGATTAAGAAGTTTACATCACCTGTTGATGTACTCTCACTGTTCATCTCCTTGGCACGATCTCTTACTCCCCTGGCACCTCTTCCTACTGTTCTTTCACAGTCTCTTTGAAATAGTCGAATTATTTCAGGGTAAAATAATAATTTTTCACAGAAAATCGTCATTAAAAGAGACAATCTCTGGAGATTAAAAGAAGCATCTGATCAACTGGCAGTCACCAAGTAAACTGCTGAGGTTAACATGGGTCAATAAGAAATCTGCAATAGATTACGTATTGATTAGGTCTAAGCTCTGCTTACCCTCCTCAGTTCAGAATTACTATAGAGCTATCAAGATACTAAACTACTCTGCAATTTAATGTGATTTAGGAACACTATGTGGAACCACAGAAGTTGCTATAGAAACAAATATTTTAATATTACTAATACGGTATATATGAACTTAATCCCTAAATTATAAGAAATCCATGGAAACCATGAAGTTCAGGGTTGTCACTCTGTGCATTCTTGTATAAAAAGCATAGGGTTGTGCTTTATTTATTACCTTTAATTACACAAGCTCTGTGGGACATAATTGAGCAATTCTCATTTCATCTAGTAAGGAAACTGATGTTTCACATGTGTGAAACAGAATCTTCTGGAGTACAAATATGATAGTGGTCAATAAAACATATTTATAAAAAGAAAATATGACAAATTTACAGTGGATAAGTATATTTGGAAACTCTGACTGATGTGACAAGAAGATTAGTGCTACTCATGCAAATACTTCCTTCTACAGTTGGTTTGTGCTCAATTTGGGATTTAAAAGAGTTGCAATGGCTTAATTAGTGTTACTATTAGTCCTAATTCAGGAAAGCTTTTGCAGCAAGGAAAGCTCCGACTGAAGTTGGACATGTTCACATGGACAGGATGAAGAATGATTTGTCATTTTGGGCTCCAGTGTACATTGTGCCTGGACACTACAACTCTGTGGATACAGTAGACAGAAAGCTTGGGATAATATTCAGTTTTTGGTGGTGGTGGTGATGTTTTTTGTTGTTGTTGTTGTTTGTTGTTGTTGTTGGTTTGTTGTTTTTTTTAGTCACAAAAGAGACAGGACTAAAAAAGCCTTTGCAGAGTGTTTACTTTTTCTCAATGAACTCACTGCCTTGAAAAATGTTTATTTTTCATGACAGCTTTAAATCATAAGATGAATGCTAAAAAATAAATTCATTAATAGTGATTTACTTGCTTCTATTGCTAAGTGTTCTATTTTCAGAATTCATTGTGAAGCTAATGATTGAAACATTTTAAAATGTCTCTGACACTTTATCTTGTCTTAAAGTAATTTCATAGCTAGATGTGTCTGAAAATCAGTTTTCTTTGTTATTGTATCAAATGCTCACAGGAGATTTTCAATGTGCAAGATTTCTGACCAACATTTTGACAATGTACGTGATGCTGAGTTCATGAGAGCTGGCATTTCTCACTTCTGCAGACACACTGAAATTATCTTGTATCAGTGGGTGAATGACCATAGCTAACCTGGACTGAAATAGATAAAGAGGGAATTGTTGAAAAACCTTTTCTTCCACATCACTTTTCTTTTGCAGCAGCTTTATATTTTTGTTCACAGAAATTACACTAGTAAAGGCACCCCACAGAACTATTCAAAACGTGCACAATCAAATTTCCAATTACCAAAACCTTAAAAAATGCCCTTGGCAAGATTTTAAATGCAGTATCTCTATTTTCACATAAACATGGGGATACTGCAGTAGCTTCAGGAAGAATATTTATATGTATATTCCTTCTTGAAATAATCCAAGAACACAAGAACTCTCAGCTGCCTTAACTTTCCTGCCCAAAAATTATGATCAAAGTCTTTCAAACAATCCTATTGTAGTGCTATTTAAATGACAAAACAAAACAAAACAAACAAACAAAAAAGCCACAAAGATCAGACCTTTGTGATTAGTAAAACCTTGGAACTTTTCCCAAGGGTAAAAGCACTGGATTTCTAAAAGTTAAATACATCTTACTGACCACCTCCATATCAGGATAACAGTAACCACGTTCTTGGACAAACCTGATTTTCAAAGCAAATTTTAAACTTTATGCCATGATGCTGAAGTGATCAAATACAATTTTGTATGTTCAGAATGATAACATAATCAGCATATTTCTCAAGAGGATGAAAGTGCTCTGGCATTTATTTTTTTCTTTCATCCTTTATCCTGAAATAAAGCTGGTTTGTGGTGAGATCTATTTTAATAGATTCCTGTAAGACTGTATCTTGTAAAGCCCTCTTTCTCAACAAGAAATGGCTAGGCTCGGTATAACCTATCCTGTATAAATCTATGAATATGCTAAATTAGAGATAGGCAAAGGAGAGAAAAAAATTAAATAACACCTTGTATTGTAACATATTTGAATGCTTAATTCATAAAACCTATGTTCTATTGTCAAATGTCAGTGAAAATGTTCATTATCCAAAAAAGTTTCTAAGGCTGCATGAGAGTAGGATAGTCCTGCTTGGATGTTATTTGAGGAATTAACATAGCACATTAAGCTATTAAGTAGCATCAAGGGGCCATGCAAGACATCTTCCTTGCATTGCACCTTATGGAAAAAGAGTATCATTACAGTCAATCAGTAAAAATGATAGCTTAAATAACCAAGTGAATAACTTAAAGATAACACATGAGATACGTAAACTTCATTTATACAAAGAGGATATGTGATGGTATACTAAGATGAACTAGATTTCAAATCAGCACGTTTGGAAAAAACATATGGTATTTTTCTTTCTCACCATGATAAATGAGACATTTTAATTATTAGATTGATGAAGTCTTGTTTATATATTCAGTACTTGATTACAGGCTCTTGGAATTACACTGACCAGCTACTAGTGTGAGCCAATGTCAACAGGATTAAAAATAAAATAAAATAAAATAAATCTTTTCCTCAGACTACTGTAAAAGGCTTGAAATTGGATCAGATAAAGCTGGTAAGCTAAAATCGAAACAACTGTGGTTTTTCTTAATAGGAAAACCTAATATATATATGGTTTTGGTTAGTAGATTAACTCCTTCCAGATATGTTTCAGAAATTAAAAAACAACCTGAAAAATTAATACTGAAATGCAGAACAATTCTCTTCTAATGCCATCATCCAGTATTGATGGCAAATACAGGTTCAACAGCACTTCAGCTGAATGCTGCTGGAATTTAATTAATCCCATACTCTCTACACTATTGGACAGCATGATAGTTATTTTTTCAAACAATTATAAAACTAAAGGAATGGCTTACTTGGCAGCTAATTTGATCTTGGTGTTGACTTGGTGGTCGAGAGTGGGACAACTTCTCTGGCAGCCTTCTGTCCAGGCCATGTCCATTCTCCAAACGAGATTCCCTGGGCTTGTCAAACCAATCTGTTTCTTCACGACGCAGATGATAGGCTTTGAAAACCAAGGACAGGTCAAATGCTCTGATCCAGTGCTGGGCAAAGGGCAATAATGTGCATTGTGCATAGCAAACATGCATAGTGGTTATCAATTAATTGGCCATGCAGCTAAAGCAAAGTTACAGGTGAGATTTGAGACACTGAACTAAGGCATAATTTAGCTGTAAGTGATAAAACAGAGTGAGAAGATTCTGTTTAGGTTATATCTATGGATATTAAATATCGGAAGAAACACACTGCTGAGTGTTATAGCCATTTCCGTCTTTCCAGCAGCTCAGAAATACACTGCAGACTTCACACAATTCTAAAATGTTTGATTAAAAAAATAGTGAAAATAGTTACTCTGCAGTAGGCTAAAAATAAAACAATAACAATAATAATAATAAACACTCAAGTCCCGACTTCCACCAATTCCCAAACTTTGGAACTAAATATTATTCAAAATATTTTGGAGATCATATAAAACTACTTACATGAAAACTGAGCCTGCTTTATGAAGAAGATATGAACTAAAAGCTATCTATATTTTTCGTAATTCTAAGCAGAAATATTGCAGGTGTTCTCACTTTGAATTCCATCCCCCAGTTTTGCAGTATGGACTTTCTGCTCGGAAAGTTATCGAGAATGTTCTTCATGAAATAACTTGCTAAGACTAATGTTCTTATATTTGCAACAGTAAACTGGTATAAAATCTGTTGTATTAGATACTCACTGGGGATTAAATAACACTGTTTTATTTAAATCAGTTTTGCAAATACATAGATTAATGCCTACTGACTATCGGGACAACTGAAGTAGCTTTCACACTAGTAGATTTCGCTAGAATCAGCTTCTATGCACTTAATAACATTTCTACTACGTAACATACAGATTTTCATCTATATTGCCCATCAATGTAAACCAAAGATTTGCAGCTAGTTATAAATTTTTTATTAGATTATGTTTTAATAAGAAAGATAAACTGGAAGATTAGAAGAAAGATGGTATTTGTTTCAGCAAAAATATCAGAAATTGCAAACTTAAAATAAGGTCAGCTGTTGCTATAGTAACAAGAATGAGTGCAATTGTTCCACGACATGACAGAGAACTTAAAATGCAAAATGGTAGTGTGCATAGTCTTATCTATTTTTTTTGTTAAACGTAATTAAATTGGTTTAATAAATTATTGGAAAAAATGTTTAATGGAAAAACAAAGTTGTGTTTTTTCTTGACTATTTCTTTAAATTAATTCCAAAACAGGAAAAGTATATATGCATGATTTTAGAAAGTAATAATATTCTGTATGTCCTCTATGTGGTAAAAACAACCATCTGATATTATAGCAGGTCTTTGGACAGATCTTAATCTTGGTTCTGATGTTATGCAGTCTTTTCCTTCTTAACCATGCATAATTTGATCTATTACAAAATGGTTTGAAAATATTGTTCAGATTAGCATATAAGAAGTAAAGAAACATAAGTAAAGGTTAATACTTGTATGGCTAGTGATCAGTTACTGATTAATTGCTCTCAATAAAACACTACAACCTAATACACAGATCCTTTATGCTTTACACATTTGTGCCAGTTGGCTAATGCTTGCATGTACCAGTCTGGTTCATAACTCATCTTGTGAGAACTGAGGCTTATAGTAAGAACCTAACAAAGTTTCCTGATCCCATATACTAATGTTGACTATCACAACCAGTGTCATCAGCTGAACAGAAAAAAAGAAAGATTTTTTTTTCCTCCTGCCATCTCACCTGAAATAACTTTTGCTGGACTTCTTCCTTAAAAAGCCAGCACATACTCAGAATTTCCATGCTGCAGTTCAGAGCAGCCTACTCCCCCCCCCCCCCCCCCCAAACTATGATGAATGTGCATATTTTATAGGAAATTTCAAAAAGTATGTGTATATAAACATACACATCACACTCGTATGTACAGAATCACAGAATCATCTAAGTTGGAAGAGAGCTCCAAGATCACGCAATCCGACCTCTGACCTAACACTAAGAAGTCCTCTACTAAACCACACTACTGTTTTTGGCTTGATTTGGCTAAGATGAATCACTAATGGTCTTAGAGTCAGATTGCTCCACTTGTAAAAACTTTTGCTGGAGTCAATAAGGTTCCATGCTGTTAATTAAATAATTAAAAAAGGAGAGATTGGATGCCAGGTTGTGGATTCCAAGAATCCTGATCAGAAAAATCCCTGATCTAAATCACTCACAGATGAAATCACTCGGTATTCCATGGATGAACATTTACCAAGGGTCAGCTGTGCTGTAGTGATCATGAGAGTTAATATAGTTATAGATGCACAACAGATACTACTGTTATTGGCAGAGTGCAAACCTGAGCTTTCACAGTAATTTCATGTCATCAGCAGAGACTATCACTAAAGATATTGTTTTATATTTTCAACTGCTGTGTGCATGGTGAAAAATCAGTGTGCAGATTCAATTTTCTTGATGCTTTCATACCTGAATTTTAAGTTACTAAGCTCTATGATAGATTCAACAAATCAGTATTTAAAAGAAGAAAAAAATCCTTGAGGTGAGAAAAGGTACAATTTAGATATACTGAGCTGACCAGCAGGGACTATTTACATTCATAAAATTAAGCAATAAAAACAAAAGAAATTTGTGTTAAAAAGTTGAATACAAATGGCAAGAGTAGCTGTCCACTGTCAGGGCACTAGAGGGAGAAGTACAGTCCTGAGAAAAGAAGACCATAACTTTTTGAAAAACTGTAATCACTTTTCAGGGATATTTTGTATCTTATACCCAATTACATGGATTATTTTCAATTCAACGTGCTTGAAGTGCTTTTATTTACTAAAACTATACATAAAATGGTCCAGCCAGAAGTCCTCTCAGAAGGAAAAAAAAAAACACTTGAGAAAAATTAGAAAAAAATATATTGCAGAAAGGGGAAGCCTGAGCCTGGTATTCAGAGACCTGTCAGTCTAATAAGGAACATTTGAATTGAGATAGAATGCTTCTGAAAGAGTCAAACTAATCAGAAACTAAGTTAAAACCAAACCAGATCTAACCTAATATGTAAAATGCATGCCTTGTACAAATATATAACAGAGACGTAATGCACTGTAGTGCAGAAATACAATTCCCTATGACCTGCTTATATGAGGTGGAATAGTACCAGATCATCTTTTTGCAGTCCAGTTTGGTTATCCTTATTTTTCATGGGGAAAGTCCTGTGTCTTGCACAATGTTACCCTTCAATTACTCTATAATAGTCACAAGCTGAGTCGAGACAAGATAATAATTAAGTTGCAACTTGGGGGGGGGGGGTTGTTCTTTCAAGTGACTTCTGGTTTAATTATATGTCTGTGTGTGTGTGTTAAGAATTTAAGAATAGTGAGAATACTTAAATTTGTGATGAAAATCAAAAATGGTGACACTCTTGAACCTCCTCTAAAACACAGACTTCGTGAGGAGGTTAGTATCTAAGAAATATGAAAAGAAACAGAACAAAACACTGCAATATATTGTAGCATCAGGACAGCAAACAGATTTCATTTTCTAACCCTTATGAAAGATTCAGCTTTTATAAAAAGGCAATAACATACAAAGGAACGCTGAGGTTAATATAAACCTAAAAAATAAACTGTACTACTTCATAATCATGCAAATATGTCTTTTGAGACGATCATTGCCATTTACAGACAATATAGCGCATGCAAAGTCTCTTTTATTGTGCAGTAAATACACATAAGAAAAAGTTAAGGGAGTGCATACAATTTTAAACATTAATTTCATTTTCTTTCAAATTGTCTTTATGATTTTTAAACAATTTAGAATATATTAAGTCTGAACTAATTCAAACAAAAGTGATACATAATCTGCAATTATTCAGTACTTAACATCAGTTTTAACATTCTGCTGTACTTATTTAGAAGAAACATTTTTAATTGCACCATTTATTATACATCAGAAAGGTTCCTTTCATGAACCTAAGTGAGAAAAACTCTTGTGCTTATTTGGCAGACATATTGTATGTGGTGCATATAAAAACAGCTATGCTGCATACTCAATCAATAGAAATAAAATACTTTATGGAAGTTTATTGAAGGATGTGATTGTCTTGCATCATCCATATGACAAATTATCTTACATCATCACAAGTCTGAATGCACAGAACTCCACATAACAGGATGCTGTCAACAAACCATATGTAGAATGCTATTCTGCTACCACGTTAAGTTCTATATGGTTCAAACATACAATATGTACTTAATGAACATACTATTTCTATATATATGTAGATTTAAAGTGGTGCATCAGGAGATGGAACTATCAGTTCTTGAATTCTATAATGAAATTTCATGCAATTAAAATTACTAGATATTTTTAGAGGATTTGGAAGATTATTTCCAAATCCCAACAAAAACTATTGCAGGTAAGTTCAATGATCCACTGTCACTGGAAAGGGCTCCACATAAAGACTGATGGTAGGGTATGAACTGTACACAGAATATTCTACACACCGTCATTAGAAAAGTAGGTATCAACAAAAGAAAAAGAAAATGCACAAGCAAACCAAAAGGAATGCAAATCAACAATACAGTGAGCATGCTTGAGTAGCTTAACACCATCCAGAAACTGCAGTTAGGGTAAAATAAAAAAAAATCAAGTAAAACAAAACAAATCAAACCCCAGAAATGTAGATATACAGAAGATGCACCAAGGAAAAGTAAGAACAAGTCTTTGCGGTATAACAAAAATTAGACACATGCATAGAAATGAGGGTTTGCGTTGTGATAGTAAGATACCAGTCTGAGGCCTAATTTACCTTCACTGTCTGACATGGCATGCTGGAAGTCATCCATGATGAAGGCTATATCTCGATCATAGCCTCGAGTCCGTGACTCCTCCCTCATATGTTGCTGGACCTCAGGTAATGAATGGCTCGATCCAAACTGGTCCCTGGTATCTGCAGATATTGGTGGCAAGGGTCCAGCTGCTGCTCTTGCCATTCCCATTGGCTGGCCAACGGGACTTAGTGGGCTCTCTTCCTCTGAGTTCTGCGCTACTATTGGGATCCTTCCCCTGCTTTGGCTAATAGGTAGACTGGTGGGTTTAGTTCTTCCAGAAGGTGCTGCATGGCTAAACGAAACATCTAGGGGTTCAGCTTCTTGGGCTTTCAGTCTTAAAGAAGAACTGGAAGAATCCCTTTTCAATGACAAATCAAGCCCATAAACTGAGGAGGGTCTAGATGAGGGCCTAGATCTACTACCACTGCTATAAGACTTGTCTGCTTCATCTTGTAATGTGGATCTCATTGTTGGACCTAGTGCAGTCCCAAGGCCTGCTCCAATGGATGAAGTCAGTGGTGGCCCCATGTACTTCTGTTGGTCAGTGATGTTTTTTCTAAGGCCAAAAGTGATATCATCCTGAAGAAGCCTTGCCCTAGTAGTAATTCCCCCAAGTGATGAAGTGCTTGATGAAGTCATGTAGGTTGAATAGTCAGGCTCAAGGTCTCTGCTTTCTTGGATGGGTGAAAACTTCGTTAGTTTGGGGTCTATCAAAGCTTTCTTGTGTTTTGACTGCTTTTGGTAGAGGAGGGCTGCTGGAAGCTGCTTAGCAGCCTGTTTCTCAAGGGTAAGCCTACCTATGCTGTATTTCTCAGATTTGGGAAAATGCCTGTAGCTGCCCTCCGCATGGTAATACTGTGACAGGCCAGCCAAGTGATCAAGACTTTCTGCACCTCTACGGAACTCTTGCTTTATCTGATGTTTCAGAAGTTTGAGCTCATAAGGGTCCTCCATTGGGTCTTCATCAGCTTTAACATAGGAATGTAACCTAGAAGAAGTCTGCAGTGGTGCTAGGAAGTCTGATACTTCTTGTGCTCTCCTGGCCTCAGCTGTGCGAAGTAGTCTATCTGTTTTGGTAAGATCTTTCTCATGGAGGCTAAAACTGGAACCCAGTGTTCCTGTTCCCTTAGTAAGTTCTCCTATGTCATCAATCAGCACATAATTTCGGGGTGTATGGTGGTGGTCTATATCTGCATAGAATGAATCTGCAGATATGCTTGATATAGGGCTGCTTGCCATGCTGTTTCTCTCATCTAATCCTAACCTTAAGTCCAAGGTAGTGTATTTACTACCTAGTTGGGAAACTGCATAACTATTGTCAGTTGAAACTGGTGCTATCATGAGAGGCTGATTGCGAATCACATCATAGTTCGTTGTTATCTTAGGCTCCAAATATAATGGAGTTTGTCTCGGCTTTGGCTGTATCACCATCATCTGTGATGGGAGCTGGTATGACGGCTGTTGAGTTGGTGGAGGTTGAGCCTGCGGAGTAAAGGACATAGTAGCTCCTGTTTGGAAAGCTGTTTGGGTCTGATAGGGTGAAACCTGCTGGTGATACAAAGGCTGCTGTTGTTGGTAATGTGATTGCTGTGTGAACTGAGTTGGTGCTTGTGTAGGCAGGGCAGGAGATGAATATTGATATTGAGCATATGGACTTGTAGCAGGGGCAAACTGTGTTTCTGGCTGGGTTTGTGGTGGAATAAACTGATTAAATTCTGTTTGGGGTGCAGTACGTGGTCTTTCCAAGCCGTGTTGAGTTTCTATTCTTGTTGACCTGGTATTATTAACTTCACTGTCTGACATATAATCCCGTTCTTCTGCTACTCCTTGGAGATAGGCACGCTCTCTCTTTTCTCTTTCTTTTAATAAGGCCTCTTTCCTCCTATTAATGCCCATTTCCAAGTATCTCAGTTTGGCATCTATTTCTTTTTCCTCCTCATCTAGCTCTGCTTGCTTTTTCCTAAGCTTGGCTGATTCCCGTTCCACCAGATCCAATTCCCTGTCTATATCCTGAAGAATTTTGGCTCTGGCCATAGTGGTGGTCCTGCAAATCCTTCTGCGTGAAACGGATCCCACAGAAGTATATGGCGACTGAGTTCCTGCTGTTGCTTCCTCTGGAGGTGGGTTGGGCAGAGTCCTCTTCACCTTCTTCTGAGTGCCAGATGGAGTGATGCTTGAAGAACCTTTTGTCTGCAATAGAAGAAACAATACTGAATCACTGTTCTGGAGGCTTGATTGCCAATAGATCACAAGGAGTTTTAAATTTTTTCATTGTATGGATTTCTGTCTTAATCACATACTTTCTGTAACTGAGAGGGAAGCTTGTGGTATCTGTGAATAAGCAGCAGCAAACAGCATGAAAAAAATGTTAGTAGTCTGCTAAAGGTCAGGAAGATGAGAAATCTATTGCAAAATAAAGTAGATACTCACTAGGGCTTTGTTTAACCTAAGAATGAAAAATCTACTTTATATTCTTAAAAATGAATTAAGATGGTAATTTATTTGTTTTAATCTCCATGTACATTTACTTAAACACACACAGTGTGTGTATATGTTTGAGGGTAGTAATATATAGACCTATGCACCTTCCTTCTATATAACATTTAATGGAAAGAATATATATGTATAATTATAAATGCACATGTATACAAATTTATATATATGTGTATATATATATGTGTGTATAATCATACGATATAATAGAAGCCTCTTAGCCAGACAACAAGACATCGAGTGCATACTGGGCAGTTATAGCTTGTACTAGAATCCAGACACCAAAGCAGGATTTTCTTGTGCCACCACACTTGATACAAGAGGTAGTCCTCTCGGTCCGCCTTGCCATCTTTGTCTCACTACTGCTGCTACACTTTAAAACTTAAAGTTAAACAATATCAAAATACAGGAATCCACTCAGGCCAAATGTCCAGACTTCTCCACAGTTAATGGTATGAGGGCGATTCACTCTGCCCTAAGAGAAGCATCTACCTTAGGCTGCTGAACCATTTTTTTGGAGATGCCTACTGTCTTCAACTAGGAAAGCAGGCACCATAATGGGTTAGATGCAATCTACATTGCACTCAAAATTACTAGTGCTTTTGAATGATTTATTTTAGTTTTGAAGTAAATTTAGGCTCCTACTCAATGTAGATACACTAAGAAGTGGAACTTTAATAATTTTGAAATTGTACCATAACTCCCCAATAGCTTGTTATGGATTTTTACGTTAGTGAAGAATAAAGGATTGGTCTATACAGGTACCCAAGAATAACCACATCAATCAGTACAGAATGCAGATTTGTTGATAGAAAATTATGGAAACACTTTAGCACAGTTTAATAAGGGAATTAAAAAGGATATTAACTAACTCATCTCTTCTGCCTCCGCAGGCAAGCACAGCACTTTAGCAAGCATTAACTGTTATTAATTAAAAATGAAATTTCTTCTGAAATAAATGCTACTTCAGATAAGAAGTCAACAAGATTAATTTTAATTAGCAATAAAAAACACTGTTTACCTAGTTTATTCTAACATGTTGTCAAGAAATCGTAAAAGTTTTTAGAACAAGTTGACAAACATCTTTTGCTGCTCCCCTGCTGGCTAATCTTAGCAAATCACAATAATCAACATTTGTCATGGATCTTTAAAGAAATATCCACTACCTTTTCAAGTGCCATGTCAGCTCTTTTCATCTTCTTCATTTCAATTCCATCAACTTCTGCATTTTTCAGATTTCAATAAATGTAATTTAATTTTGTTTTCAACTTCTTGTGGCCACTTCCCAAACTCATGTTTTGCCAATAAATCAAAGAAACTAATTTTCTCTAGCTCAGTGTTTAGTTATAATCAAAGACAAATTAATCAACTACAGTAGGTCTAGCTGGCTATTAATTTATATTACAAATTCAGTCCAATACCACTGTTATTTCCCCCTCCCAAATTTATATAGCAATCACAGACGGTGAAGCAGTCACAGATGGTCACCAATATTGGGGAACAGCTATTAATAACACACTCATTAAAAGGTCTCTAATGCTTTACAGAATTATTATTTTCAGATGCTAGCTATGTTGCTGATGAATGATTCCCATGTCAGCTAATAATGTATTTTATTAAAAAAACATATCTCATTTTAATATCTGTCTACATATAAATATCTTTGTCAACATATCAGACTGATAGACACTATAGGAAGATATACCACTTGCTTTTGAAAAAGCATTTATAACTTCTAGTTCTCAGCTGATGAGGAGGCAGAAGACCAGTCTTAATTATTTTTAGTTGCTATTTACACTGGAAATAGAAAAAAATATATATGATTTTAGTACTATGATAAAATGTGAGTCTTTATTCTTGGATATTCTCATCATCAGTTACATTAGCATGCTACCTGTGAATACAGCATGCTACCTGTATTAGTAGTTAAGGGAAATTCAACTTTAGTATTTTGGCAGATAAATACAGAATAGTATTTAAATTTAGTTTTTTGTGTTTCCTTCGAATTTGTTAACAATCAATCAAGGAAAATAGACAAACTAGGGCTGATTTTCACCAAATTCTAATGTCTTTATAAAAACAAACAAACAAACAAACAAAACTGGAAGTAGAAAGGAGTAATTGTGCTGTCAGCTCTCTCCCTGTGTTACCTTTATAATATAAGCTCTTTTTAAGCTTATTGAAAGGAAACAGAGAAGAAACCTTCATGAAACTATTGCAGAGACAAATCAAAAAATCATCAAATACAGACGGGTATTTTTAGGGCTTACAGTTATGGTTAAAGGTTATGTTGGATGTCAGACAGGTGACCTTAAGTGAGTACTTTGACTGATGAAGTCATGGTGTTTTCTACCATATTTTGTCACATTTTCCATCTTTCTCATTCTAAGCTATTTGCTTCTAGTCATCTACTATCATCTTCACTAATTTTTTCTTGTTTTTTTTATGTGTTTAGCAAATGACAACTCTACCTGCTGGCTTTAAATATCAAGAACTAGAAATAATTTATTCTGCTTGTTTCACCATGACAACCTTATAAAAGTATTACTTTATTGCTGAACCTTATATATAGAAAGAATTTCAAGCTACTCCGGGACTTCACTTCAGGATGGATATAATGGTAATCATATCTCATTCTTAGGCAAAGCTGAACTTCCTAAAATAACTCCAAAGGTTGTGTTTGAGATAAATGTACAGATATGTTATCTCCAACGTTATAAATTAAAGAACTGAGGAAAAAACAACCTTTCCCCACTCCCACCAATGTGTAAGGTTAACAAGGTTTTGATAATAAAGATAGGAGATGGAAAGATGCATACCTATGTTTTAAAATGTGGTAAATAAAATTACAGGGAATGCATCATTTGTATCTAGGAAAGTTATCAAGCAACAGAGAAAGACAAATCATTCATCCATTCTGAAAAGAGGTGACTTTAGGTGGGGACTGATGTAGGATACCAAGGGTAACCAACAGGTACCAATGGGGTGGAAGGAGAAGCCTGTGCTGTAACTGTCTGAGCATAACCCTCACATCTGAGAATTTTCATGTATCAAAAAAATCCCCAATGGCAACCCTGTCAAAAATCCATAACACTCAGTAAAAAATGCAATGAAGCAGTTACACTCGTAAAAGGTTGGTATGGGTTATTCTTTGTTATGGTATGTGTTATTCATCTTCAGCAATATATCAGTAAGAATGGTTAGAATTTTTGGTAATTCATTGTTTTAAACACTCAGTTTACTTCAAAGGATCTGTTAAAATCAGTTATCATTCATTAAGGACCTTGTTATAATTTATTAGCATCTTTAAAATTGCTTGTAAATGAAACCTGATTCCAAAGGATGCATTAAGATAGGATACTATTGATACACTACTTCATTTTCAGTATGGAATCCTTTTTTTTTTTTTTTTTTTTTTTTTGTAGGATGCAGATGGTGATATTGGACAATGTTTTGTAGCAAATATTTTCTCCTTAAAGATTTTGTGGACCCTTCTGGACCTATAAATATTATATGGTAACCAATGGCTAGAGGGAACCAGCTTCACTGACCTTTGGTAATGGAGCAAGAATACTGAGAACCTTCTCTCCACTGCCTGACATAAGGTACATTTTATTGCACGAAGAGCCACATAGTGTGGGTACCCACCTCTGAAGCCAAGAGGCAGAAGGAAGCAGAGGAATTGTGCCATAAGGAAAATGTATTAAAAAGTGTAAATACACTTTTTATTACATAAAAGTCTCATGATCAGTATTGACAGTGGATATATAGGCTCTGAACAAATTCTAACCATCAGTTATAACCTACCAACCAGCCTGCACTATTTTGCCTCATGTGCCATTGCTGGCAATGGAGTTGGAGAGGTGTTTGATGAGCTGAATTTGGCCTTGTGCATGGGAGGGAAATACCCTGCTTCATGAGTAAAATGACAAAGCTTTTCTTTAATGTAACTCTTGTCTTTTTCTTTTCTGCAAGTATTTTGCTCTGGGGACTGAGCAGTGAAGCAGAAAACTAGTTTTTAAATCACTACACAGCAGCACAGAGATACCAGTCAGTCTGATTTTCTCTCCTTTTTTTTTTTTTTTCCCACTCCTCTTCACTCCTTTGGAGCCTCTGTAGAGATATATTTCTCTGCTGTTAAAACCAGTATAAAATTTTCAGAAATAGTCTATTCCAAAACAATAGACATTTCTCAGAGTTTTTTTCCTTTCATTTGTGTCAGAGTCAGTCTTCAAATAAGCACTTCTGTATTTTTCATCCTCTTGCTCCTTTCATTTTCTCTGTGAAATTGTTCGAAATTGCCATTTTCACTTCAAATGCAAGGGGAAAAGCACAGTGCACTTCCTAACAGCTGACGTGACATGAGATAACAACTTCTTTCCTAGTTAAACACATAAAAAGCCATATGCTTCTTTTGATCTTGGGGGAAAAAGGAGAAATTCAATGAAAATTTAATATACAAACTACAGACAGATGTGGCCTGTACACATTGATTTTCAAAGCCATCTAAACCTCTGTTTCATCTACTTTATGTGAGTATGCATATTAGTTATTCTCAGTCATTTACAGGGAAGATGACTGTTTTCCACAGATTAGTCTATTTGTGGTTCATTTGGAACAGGAATGAACATTTTTCTTATAAGGGCAATGGGGCAATTCCATCCTCAATTACACTGGCAAAAAATGAGGTATAGCAATTTAAATCAGCAGAGATACATCTTTGAAAAAAACAGTTTGTGAGAAGAATGAAATCCAATGTTTTGAAACTTTGACTCTAGATGTTGTAACTATACCAATACTCCATGTGTGTGCATTCAACTGATTTTAGACAGCAACATACACACTATTCACAAGGTTATGTTTTCATTGCCTCAGCTTGTATCTGCAAATGATAACTACAGTGTCTGCTTTTTCTGCTCACTGAAGACACAGCAGTCTCTTTACCCCTTGGAAGACGGACAATACTATACAGACATTCAATAGTCTATAGTATTTTTCTCCTATAGCTTAAGCCTTCTACAAAAGGGAAACATTTCTGGCTGAGTCAGTAAGAGCGTCTTCAAAACTCACATGAAAGCAATTTTTTATTTTTCATTTCCCTTTTTCTCTGCTATTCATCTTTTTAATTATATTACTCGTCTTTGCAAAGTAGTCTGGAATACAAGCTGATGTGAGAGATTTACTGTCTAATTACATGTAATTCCACATACGTTAAATATATCTCAGTTACTTTACAACAGGGAAAAAGTTCCTGTAAGATTGATCCAGAGAATGGACATCTGTCAAGCTAACAGAGTCAAATGCTCAGAGTTGAGCAATGCTTATGCATCCAAATTACTGTACCAAATGGGATAAATAATTTTTCCCCACTACTCTAAGAAAGGAAAAAAAGGGAAAAATAGGGGAAGATGAAGGGGAAGAGAGAAAGGAAGAGGAGAAAGAAGGAAGAGATCCTGTCCTCAAAACTGAAAAGACCATGGGAAGAATTTCTGCTCTGAATGACAAAGATTCCACACATTGCTATAAAATTCTTGAAAATATTGCAGGACATACATAGCTGCTATGTAGGAGATATTACTGGTGCCTAATAAATGCTTATCCTTATGTGGTTTGTACCAAGATATGTTGAATATCCTTAAGTATTTTATTTATATATATGTATGTATATATGTATCAGCATATTAAAACTACCAAGGGACTTAACCAAAAGAAACTACTCTTTGCCCACTGCTCCAATACTGTGTTTTTACTATCACCGTTAGTTAGTACTCTAAATGGTATAGTACAATAGACAATTCAGAACTGAAGCCTGAATTTGATAAAGAATTCCAAGTAAATACTTTCGACTGTGAATTAAAGTGTTTTCCCTTTTGTAAATTTGTGATTTTTCAGAAGACAGTCTGATAGGATCCAAAAAATGGAATCTGATGATTCATATCTGGATGATATCCTTCTCATTACTCATGTTCTTCACAAGAGGGTGGTTTCCTGAAGAGGAGCCTGGAATTTAAGAAGAGATTGGACTGCACTTAGTCAAAATACTCTACTTCTTGATGATCCTTGACTCAGGATATTCCTATGATTCTAATTCTATGATTACAAAATACATGACAAAAGAGGATAAGGTAAAAGGAACTCTCTGCGCTGCATAACAGCAAGTCAGAGAAGAAAAAGATTCACCATCTGGAGAAACATTAGTGGCAAAACTATAATTTTGCTATGAGGTAGGTGTTTAATAAGATCAAGAAGGCTGTAGACTTAGGGTGGTTATGTATTACATATACACACACACATAATAACATAGTATACTACACCATAACACAATTAATGTTTCTTAATCAATCATCACTTCTTTCTTTTCCCCTATTGTTTCAATGACAGGCATTTTATGTAAGGAGGACAGAACTGTAGATATTCAGAACTTCCCAGCCTAACCTGTGGAAAGTTACCAGGTCTGTGAAGCAAACGGATTATTTGATGCCTGTGCTTGACTAAGATACAAACGTTGTCTGCACATGATGTGCTGTGTCTCCGGCACACCCTGTTTTCAGATTAACTAATGACACAGAACTGTACCTCAGTAACACGTTCTGATACAGAGGCTATGTGATTCTGTCACTGGTAATTCAAGTCTGTTATATTAAAGGATATTGTACCAGAGGATTAATTGCTAATTTCAGGATTAGTTAGTTGATCATGAAGCTGTTTGTGGCAGTAGAAAAAGGCACCACTTATCCTCTTCAACTTGGAATGATGAAGTCCTTGCAATAAATCTTTTTGCATGCTATTCAACATTCTTAACATGAGCTCATTCACTCATAGTAATTAATAATACACTGTTTCTCATCATGTAACCGTCACATCATTATATGTCATTCCCTTCAGTCAGAATCATGAATTTTGTTTGAAGCTCAGATCTCATCTATGGAAAATTTTACTGGATTATGAAGAGTCTTTTCCCAGTCAATGAGAACATACTTTTAATTCTCTTCCTTTGCAGTCTGAGAATCCTGGCCAGAAAATACTGGTGAGAAAAATTCAGAACAGTTTATACTTATCAGTAGGATATGCATATGCTGAATTAACACCATCTGTTTTCAACTGATATGAGACTACGTAGCAAACTTTCAGCTGTGATTCAGAAAAAGCATCCCCTCTCCAAAAGAAATGAAGTATTAATCTTGTTTTATAGGAAAAAACAAACAAACAAAAAAAAGGTGTGAGGAAATCTTGGCTTTTTCTGCCTATTCTCTGCTACGGACTTCCTCCAAAGACTGGTGGCTGACAAGACTCCACATGCTGCTCCACAGCCTTGTTTATTTGCAAGAGCATGGATTCATCTGCCCAAATGCAGACATAATGTGCGGAGCTAATCTGAGCTACTGAATTGAAAGAAAGCACAATTTTTCTTTAGCTCACTCAAGAATTGCACCTATTTCTCTTACTTACTGTCGAAACAGCCTCACATAACATGGATGTCATCTGTGAGTGTCTCAAGACAGAAGAGGTCAGTCCCACTCCTAGCAGCTGCTGCAGTTTGAATTCCTGCTTTTGGCTTTTCATGCAGGAGCTGTTTTGCAGCAGAGTTTTAATCATTTTCACCACACAGGAATCTTACCACCTCTGTGATTCTTCAGAAATGACACCTCTCCTCAGCAGTCAGAGGTTCTGGGCTCAGTTCATTTTGATTGTTCAGGCAGTGTTTATTCTCTTCTGCACTCCTGATGGTTTGTTTCCCTGGTCTAAAATGAAAGGTGGCAGAGTGAGCAGAACCCTGATTAATCAGTTTCTCTAAAAGGTGGCTCACACTGGGGAACAATGGGCATGTAAATCCTGCTGTAAAGCACAGATTAGACAAACACACCAAGTGCCTGACTGCATAACGTAGGTCTTTCTATATGCATCACAGCTACTTCTCTTTGTGTTTCCAGCTCAGCCGTGACTTCATTCACACTGCTGTGTACCTGCAGAACAACTTGCATCAAATTTCCTTCCTCCTTTTTCCAAAAGTGCCTTAATGTTTACCAATGCAACACATTAGAAACCATAGAAAAACACACTTCCGACTCTGCTTTTGTACCATGTATAGCTGTATAAGGCTTTTCAGATTCTTAAGAATCAACAGTTCTTCATGGTGGTGGCAACAGCTGTCAAAATACCCAGAATTACGCGCTATTAATTAGACAACTATATAGTTGAAGAGCCAGCTCAGTACAACTGGTACAGAAATAAGCCTATGTTATATCAAAACGTAAAGATTCTTTAAAATAAGACAAAGACCTTACTCTGAAACACGTGTTCACATTGCCTAATTCTAAACAACTGATTAGACAGGGAGCCTAAGAAGACTAATGGTGATTATCTTTCTATACCTGTGTTAGATGGCATGACATGACCCTAAGTTCAACCAGAGCCTCATTGTGAAACTGCAGAGATCTCTCTACAGAGGACATGCAAAACAAGGAGAAAAAGGGCTTTTAAACTCAGAGCTAGATTTCATATGAATACTTACATGTAACAGTTTAAAACAGAATTAGGCAAGGCAGAATGGAAACAAAAGGTTTATGAAACTCGCCTTGCCTGTTGATGCCTTGCTTCCAGGCTTCATTCCATTCCAACAACTCAACAGCTTTCTGATCTGCAGCAAGTTCTGCATAATCCCCTCCGCCTCAGCTGGACAAGTTGATTTCTCCAACAGCTCAGGTTGTAAACCCATT
The DNA here is from genome assembly GCF_040182565.1 of Anser cygnoides. Classification (NCBI taxonomy): domain Eukaryota; kingdom Metazoa; phylum Chordata; class Aves; order Anseriformes; family Anatidae; genus Anser; species Anser cygnoides. The sequence continues at coordinate 10,174,063 of NC_089873.1, read as the reverse complement.
CCTGTCACTTCTCTGCAGTTTCTCAGTATCTCCCTGAACTTCTGCCTGCAACATATTTTCCCCCCTGTCTCTCCAACCCTCTTGCTCTGAAACAGGAGAACTCCCCCTGAAATATGCTCTGTTGCTCCCAGGGTAGGAGCAATCTCTCTCTCTCTAGAAGCTTCCAGCCAACCCAATCCTCTTCCTTTTTAAAGGAATGTAAGTGAACCTGACAACAAACACACAGAATAGATCATCTGTCACAGATGGCTAAACTTATGAAGTGTGAAAACCACTCACAGTATGTCCAGATTTTCCATTACATTTTTTTTTCTACAAAGTGTACTAGCCAGACCACACAAAAAACATACCCCTATTCTTGTTTTCATATGAGAATGGCATTTCCAGTTTTATATAAATCCATTACCAAGTGATACAAGTTAAACAAAACCAAATTAACTCCTCCTCCACCCCACCCAAAACCTCCAAAAAGCCAGCCTTTCACAGGTAGCATTAATACTGGAACAAATTTATACAGAAACTTGCTAAATTACTACAAAACAGAACATCTTCTCATGGAAGAACAGTTTCCACTATGTTATCTGTTTACATTTATACTATGATTTTTTCCAAACTAAAACCAAAAAAAAAAAAAAAAAACCACAGATCTCTAACAGGTATGTAGCTTTTTTTTTTTTTTAAAGTTTACTTTTTTTCCCCCATATATTTCTTCCATATGTTGTCTGCAGTCTGTTGATACTAAACCAAATTCAACCCATGGAGGTGGGAAAGAGGTGTCAAATATTTCATAATAACATTATTATAATAATATTTAAAACCAGACTGGACATCAGCATCAAGTCTTCACTGAAGAAGTCACTCAGGTCACTCACCTCACTCTTGATCAGCACAACTGTGAATAAAACTGGGAGAAAGTCCTGATTTTAAGAATTAAAAAAATAATAATAATAACCTTTATGTATTTATTTATTTATTATGTATAAATGAGTGTAATTTTTACACTTGTTAAGTGTGGTTTATATGACTAACTCTGAAATTTAGATTCATTTTCAGAAGAGCACGTGTTTCTTTCCTGGATAAATTCAATCAGATGACAGCCTTGTAATCAATGTGATATTTAATCACACTGTGTAGGGTTAGGGAGGAAGAAAGCAGTAACCTTTAATGAATTTTCTTTCTACTGTTTTAATATCAGTTGTACTATTTTAGAATCATGACCTCTCTTTTTTCATTCATGCTTACTGTGACAAGCAGAATGAGAAGACAGAAATTTGACAAGTTTACTTTTAAACAGTAATGTAGTTGATTCTTGGATTGGAAATGGCCTTAAAGATCATCTAACTCCAATCCTCCTGCCATAGGCAGGGATGCCATCCACTAGATCAGGCTGGCCAAGGCCCCATCCAGCCTGGCCTTGAACACCTCCAGGGATGGGGCATCTACAATTTCTCTGGGCAACCTGTTCCAGTGCCTCACCACCCTTACAGTGAAGTCTTTCCTCCTAATGTCTAGTCTAAATCTATCCTCTTCTAGTTTAAGACTGTCCCCCCTTGTCCTATCATTGTCTAGCCGTGCAAAGAGTCCTTCTCCATTTTTTTTATAAGATCTCTTTAAGTATTGAAAGGCCACAATGATGTCTCCCCAAAGCCTTCTCTTTTCCAAACTGAACATGCCCTGCTCTCTCTGCCTTTCCTCATAGGAGAGGTGCTCCAGCCCTCTGATCATCTTTGTAGCCCTCCTCTGGACTTGCTTCAACAGGTCCACGTCTTTTTTGTGCTAGGGTCCCCAAGGCATTTCAATATCAAGGTAAACAAGACAAGAACAATTATTATTTAATATTTAGATGTTAAACAGAAAAAAATAAATGGATGAGCATGAAAATGTTTCTTCTAAACCTTCTTTGTAGAACATTACCACTGCATGTCACTATTAAGGATAAACTTTAGCTAGATTTATTAAATTCAGATTGGGATGTAGTCTATTACCCACAAGGCAAAAACCACCCAGGAAAGAGGCCTTGGATTTTGAAAAGGAGAAAGTCAACAGATGAAAAGATAAGAAATATAAATGTTAAGCAGCTGATTTCTGAAAGTCACCATTCAGTAACAGGTAATAATGTTTAATAGAATGCTTAATAGTATACTGTACTGTATACTGTAATTTCAGGATGCCTACCTGAAATACTAAATAGCTAGGTGTTACTCAGTGATTAATGTAGAAGAAAAACTAGTGTTGGTAACCAACTCACCTATATAAAAACTGTGAGTGTAGTTTTTGTTTCAGTTTTTCTCACTGTAAAATAAATCTGTTTTTGTGGAAGCCTTAAGACTATTAGCATTCAAGAGCACCTAGATCTAAATGACAAACTTCATAACATCATTTTTAATTTGCATTTTGAAAAGTATGAATAGTTTGGTATTTGGTATTCAAGGCAACCAAAGTGACACCACTTAACTGAAATATTTTGATCCTGCATCATAGTTAATGCTTTAAGGGGCTTAAGCTTATTTATTTATTTGCCTCTGAACTAAGAATGACAAAAGGTTATTGTTCAGTGTCAATCAAGCACTGATTTTAGAACCCTGTACATATCAGGATAGAGATCATCAAGTCATCACCCATGATACAGATTTCATTTCTGGATTATCGACTCAGGAACCTAACATAGTTTTTACCGTATTTTCAGATGACAGTATTTATGTTCATAGAACCTTGGTAAGCACATAAACAAAAATAAAGAATCTTTCTATAAGCTTTACAGAATATGTAATGCTTACAGAACCAGCTGTTTCAATATTTCAGCAGGAAACATTAAATCCTTTAATTCTCAGATATCTCTTATGGAATCTGAATGCACAGTAATCATTATAGTACCTCAATGTACATATAGCAGACAGGAGCCAGGCTGGCTGAATAGTGGTGATGATTATCTTGACTGATGAATTGTCAATGCTATTTACCTTACTACGCATTATCTAGGAGCTCTGTGTAATTCTTTATTGTGTTGTTTGAACATCAGTTTTCAGATAAACACTAAGTACTGTTAGGATGATTTTTTTTTCCTTCATCTGCCCTGAAAACAATAAATTTTATATCTGACCATAGCCAACATTTTTAAACTGCATTGCTTTTCCACCACAATATCGATCCCTTCTTATAGCATTTTACAAATTACATATTCATGAAATATAACATCTACAATGCTGTAATACAGTAATGATTTCAGAGATGTAAGACATCAAAGAATTAGAAAATGGAATATGTATCCAATATATTTTAGCATAAAGTAGCATAAGAATAATGTTTTTAAATTGTAGAACAATTGAAACTCAGGACCAAGTCATGAGAAATACACTGGCACCAGGGTTTCCTATAAAAGCAAACCTTGAGCTCTGTGTAAGAATTAAAAAGATTTTGAAGAGGACAGAAACGGTAATGCCATTACTTTCTTACATGTTCATATATCTGGGCCAGAGCATAAGATAAGCCTGTTTCTTTCAAGAGAAATTTCCTCAACACCTATGCTCATGGAGCAAAACCACAGCACAATCTTTCTATGCAGCAGTTCTCAAAGAACATTGGAAAAATGCTACACCATTTCATATACATGGGTCTTATACATGAGGAATGCAATCTGTCTTGTAAAAATATTGTGTTTATATTGAAAACTTATGAGTTTTCTTTGTGGAAATTCTCTTCCTTACCCCAGTGATCCAGGTGATTTGTAACCCACCTAGCTATTTGAAAGACAGCTTGCTTTACACTTTGAAGACATACAGTATGAGAAATCTGCTGTAAAGAGCTTTAAAAACAGAAGGCAAACAAAGTGTATGTCTATAGAAGCAGAATACCACACACTCTCTTAACCTGGATCACAAGTCATGTACCACACTTCTGGTGTGCAAGCCAGAGTTGTAAATATATTTCTGCTAGGAAGTTCTGCTGATCGTAATTTTGATGAAACAATTACACGGCTTCAGGATAGAGCTAGTTCTACCTCAGCCTTAATGTTTGCCTATCACACGCAAGTGCTGTCACTTAAAGTTTACTTATGGCTGTTGGATCCTTCCAACCTGTGCCTGTGATAGTGTCTGTGATTTTTAGCTGATACATTATAATGAATAATAACTTTAAAAACAACAAGAAAGATACTTTATCAACAGTGACAACAGCAAATTCAGTTACTCAAATTAAAGAAATGAAAAACCCATGACAGGAAGATGCAAAAGAAAATCTATATGCATAATACATTATTCTGGTAGGGTTTATGCATGCGAAAACATGGTCCTTTCATCTGCTTCCAAGGTTAAATATGCAACACTTTTCAACATAGTGTTGGTCACAGAGCTTAAAGCTCTCTCAGGGACATTTTCATTGCCCCTGTTACTACAAGACTTAAAATAAGAGAACATGGACAATATAATAACTGTGGCTTCCGAATGTCATAAAATATTCAGAGATCAGTTCTGACTACTTCTTATATTGCTTGCTTTCTTTAGTTGCTTTACTGCTCTTCTTCCTGTCATCAATACCTTTCATGTGTCCAGCTGTAAACACCTGTTCCCTACTTTGATTGTTCATTTTTAATTCAGATTATGTGGGCTTTTCACACCGCTTGGAGAAATGAGGAAGGAACAGAATGAACAATGATGAAACAACTCATCAAGAACAAGGCCAGGCATCTCCTTCTTCAGGTCTAACAATAAGGAAAGAAAGGTTCATAAAGAAATGCACCTTTGTGGCGTGGGAGTCCAAGAGGTCCTCAAACAACATGGGCTGAGAGAATATAAATGAAAACCTCTTTGAGTACTGTCAGTATGTGGGATAAAAAGTAGTATCCCTATAATGGCTAGGAGCAATAAAAATGAAGAGAGGAAATGGAGACTGAGGTCAGGTTCTAACTGGGACCTTATTATTAAACCTAAAGACAGAAACTAGTGTATCATCTTGACAAAAACAGGAGCTACAATGATAAATACAATAACTTTATATAATAACTTATAATAACTTATGTCTTTATAGCAGTGTTCATACAATAACTAAAACTTTATACCTGATTAGATCATTGCAAGTGGAAGCAATAATAAATAGTAAACAGTAGTACTGACTGGAAAATAACAATAAAATGGTCTATTAGATCCTACCTCCAGGCTGTGTGTAAATGTTTTCTTATTTAAAAAAAATAAAAAATAAATAAAAAAGATGAGAAGACATATACACTCATTCTAATGTTCAGAGAAATGCTAAAAAAAAAGAAAGGTAAAAATGTTTATAAGAGCAACAAAACCAAAACAATATCCTCATTTAGGAGAAATATTTTTAGATTTCAAAGTATACTGAGTATTCTTATAGGAGAATATACAAGAAAATAGTCTGTTAATAATGATTTATGTTTTGTCTTGGATCAAGACTTTCAGGGAATGTAACGTTGTCAGACTAGTGGTTAGGCCTATCCCTATGGAAAATATTATGGAGAGAGTGGGAAAGGGATTTATTCAGCAAGACAATATTTCACAGAATCATAGAATCATAGAATCATAGAATCATAGAATCATAGAATCATAGAATCATAGTATGGTTTGCATTGGAAGGGACCTTAAAGATCTTCTAATTCCACCCCCCCTGCCATGGGCAGGGACATCTCCCACTAGATCAGGTTGCTCAAAGCCCCATCCAACCTGGCCTTGAACACTTCTAGGGTTGGGGCATCCCCAGCTTATCTGGGCAACCTCGCCACCATCAAAGTAAAGCATGTCTTCCTAATATCTAATATAAATCTACCCTTTCTGAGTTTAAAGCCATTACCCCTTGTCCTATAACTACAGTCCCTGACAAAAAGTTCCTCTCCAGATTTTCTGTAGCCCCCTTCAGGTACAGGAAGGTTGCCATCAGGTCTGCCTGGAGCCTTTTCTTCTCCAGGCTGAGAACCCCCAACTCCTTCAACCTGTCTTCATAGGAGAGGTGCTCCAGCAAGTAACTAGAAGAATTATTTTTATTAATAATACATATTATTTGAAATTGCAGCATCAATTATAAGAAAATTGAATAATTAAGGAAAAGAGATTATGGATATTAGAAAAAATATCTTTTAGTAAGATCTGTTATGTTGTGAAATAGTCTCCCTGTGAAGAAACTACTTTTAACTCAAAATAGGAGAAAAAAATAGTAAATACAGTTAAAAATAATATGACTTGCAATAATAATTAAAATAATGACTTGCAATTTTGTACTGTTTAAAGATCAATTAATAAAGCATAGTTTCCCAATAGAGTATTTTTTCTTCTTAGGATTCTTAATATTTCTTATGGATACTTCATATTTATTAAGTCCTTTTTTTTTTTCTTTATTAGATAATTACCATGTTTCTGTCATATGCCACTTTGTTTTTTAACTATCAGAACTTCATTGTATTAAAATCTTTCCTCTTAATTTCACAACTTTTAACTTTCATAGAATCATAGAACAGCTTGGGTTGGAAGGGACCTTAAAGATCATCTAGTTCCAACTTCCCTGCCATGGTCAGGGATGCCACTCACTAGACAAGGTTGCACAACGCCTCGTCTGACCTGGGCTTGAGCACCTACAAGGATATGGACATCCACAACTTCTCTGGGCAACCTGTTTGAGTGCCTCACCATCCTCTGAGTGAAGAATTTCCTCCTAAATCTAAAAAGACACTTTCTAACATATCAATTTAATCTCCAGAATACATTTATACATTTATAACTGATTTTGTCTCTACAACGACATCAGATATGTACTTGTTAGTTTCTCAGAATTCTACATCACACACACATTAGATGTCAATAAACAAATGCTAGCTTTTATTAGGAAAGGATGGTGTCTCAAAATTTCAGTTTATCAAAAAAAAAAAAAAAAAGGAAAAAAGAAAGACAATATTTTAGTGGAGAAAAAAAAATCAATCTGTTTCCCAAATTACTCCAGTCTACTGGGTTTGACAGGTTAATGGGGGGCATAGGATAGTGTTTCCTGAACTGTATACTTCTTTATAAAGCAGCATAGAAATGCTTGAGGGAAAATAATTTACTTCTGATGTGAACCAGTACAACAGCTTGATGAGTGTTATATGACAAGAGTCTAAGGGAACTGCTGTCTTCAACTTTCAAGTATGGGATTACTGAGCACAGAACCACATCCTTCTAAGAGATGCACAGTGGAGGGCAAATATCACAAGTCACTTAAGGTAAATTAAGAATTCTTCACCGTGGGAGCAATGAAGTCCCAGAACAGGATGCTATGAGAGGCTGTGAAATCTCCATCCTCAGAGATTTTCAAACTTCAATTGGACAAGCTCTCTAGCTACCTGACCTAACTTTGAAATTAGCCCAGCTTTTAGGTGTAGATCTCCGCAGATTCCTCCCAGTCTAATTGATTTAGTGATCCTTTTCTCAGTCACTGTGATGGCTGAGGAGCTTGGCTAGTTAATGTTTTCAAAACATAATATGGACACCAACATTCTGATGGATTTATTGCCAAGATGCTGTGGAAGGTATAAAACAGTAGGAACTGCAGTATTTATTTTTATTAAATAAAAGCTTGAATGTAGGCAAGAGCATTCTATAACTGAATGTAGCTGAGATGAAAAATACTGTTAGTCATGTCTGCAAAATACCCTTCAAAAAACCACTCTGCTTTTATTTATATATATGCATATGTATAAAGGAGAGGTATTACTATACATATATATACATATATATGAAGTAAAAAATGTTACTTTTGTAACTTTGTCACAACTTTTTGTTTTGATCAGTGAGCTCTTGGAACAAATGATGAAGAAATGGCAAAAAGAGGTAACTGCCTGGGTTACAGTTCTCTCAGACAGACAATGTTCAAACAGGCTGTAAGAACATAAGGACTCAGAGCAGCCTACACTACTGCTGTCAAAAAAATGACTTTTACTGCCTAAAGAAATATCTGGAAACATTACTATAAAACTCTCTATTCTACTATATCACTGATGAAATGAGCAAAGGACAAATGCTGTGATTCCTCTCCACTATTTCTATAAGGCCATGATATTTCTGCTACGGATTCTAGCTTTGGTATCATAAAAGGAACATCAGTATGATGTAAGTGATTAACAGAGTCAAATTTGTGAAAAAGACAGTCATTAGTTCCAACTTTAACTCAGACAAGAAGTATCATTTTATTTCTGTTACCCACGTACATTATATATATGTATATGTGTATACATATACATGTGTATATATATATATAGCAAAAACACTATGCAAGAGGATATAGAAAATGTGCTCCACAAGCTTATGGAGCAAATACTATTTATAAGCTACTTTATTATTTCCTGAGGCTTACATCATTATGTTTAATGAATGCTATACAAGACTTGAAAATAAACAACAGGGCTCAAATTCATCTGCTCTATACGAGGCTTAAACTTTAGATGGGTAAATTTTGTTATAATTCCCCCTGTCCATCACCTTTCCTGACTGTCTTTGGTAATTGCTGAGTACCTAAATCAAGCAGTTGTCTCGATTTAGAGAAATCAGAAAAATTAAATTTCTTATTGCACAAAGATTGAGGAAGTCCCCAGCATTTAATCCTTCTTCAGGTCTTCCTCCATAGTAGTTATTTATTTTCAAACCCTGCTTTTACTTTTAGTTAACGGCTAGCCCATTTTATGATCCTACACCAGGGAAAAGGCTTGCCAGGCAGTGTAAGAGCACCAGCACACTCAATGTTTGAGTCAGATTCAACATTAGTGAATGAATAGCTTGCCAAGTGAGTAAGGTGATATAATAAAAGCTGTACTTCACTAGGAACCACTTAGACTGGATGAGAGAACGTGTCAAAGAGGGACCGTCTGGGAAATAGAAGTAGGGTTTAGCAAGGAGATTAGGTAGAAGATATGGACAGATGGGGAATATGAACAGAAATTGAACCAAGACCCGAATTCAGTCTGTACAGAATGCAAGAAGTTCTGAAGGAAGAGAGCCAAGAGACAGGCTTCCTCTTTAGTCTCATACAGAAGGAGAGAACGAATACGGAGAAAGAAATTTCAGGCTCTGCATCATTTCACAGACATGTCTAAGCCATATCCTGCGACAATGTTTCAGACTTATTCCTCTATTTGGAGTTTCTAAATGGCTGAATTAGGCATCACGGCACTGAGCATACTAGCTACTGTTAATTCCTGTCTTGGAGCCTCATTCTAAATGCAGGCACTGTAAGTACTTACCATGACTTTACAGATCCCACTGTCTGAGCTGAACATTTTCAGCAGGTAAAATCACTTTTCATGAGACCATGGAATTCAGCTGACCGAAGGCAGTTTCAGTGATTTAGAAGATTCTCTTTGTAGCTGAACTGTAATAGAACAGTTCTACTATAGTAGAACTGTTGTTCCCTTGGAATATTTCTGTCTGCAGACTATAACAATCTGTTATAGTGACCAGGTCAGGTGTGACTTTACACCATCAATATCTAACATGAAACATGATCTTTCATATCCTTCCTATGGGAAGATGCTAGACCTCTCTAGGCTTCTGAAGAGAAATGTAAAGAGGAAAGTAAAATGGGGATAAATGACACTTCAGCTAAAAGGAACAAGACAGGTATCATTTAAGTTATCTAATTACAAACCTATTTTCTTCATCCCAGCTTCCTATCTTATCAATAAAAGAACTGTATCACTGAAGTCACTGAGCCCCACTAGGCCTTAGTGGTTAGTTTATTCAAGCACTCTGTGACAAATACTGTATCAATACAAATTGACAGTAATAATGTAGATATCAATGTGTAGTAAGAGTCATGAATACTAACAAAAGGTGTATTTAATCTTAGAATTCAATTTTTAAAGCTAATTCTATTACTCACTGCTCAAAATATTCTTTGCTTGAAAGGGAAATAAGTCATGTAGGTTATCCTTCTATGATACCCCCAATATTCAGGTAACTGTCTCACTCTATATCTTGATTCTAAAGTATATGTTACTGCAGTTAGGGCTTTCTTTTTATCTACTATATATCCAATATGACAAATTGATATAATCCTTTTCCTGCCCTCACTGGACACAAAGAGTGGTTAGGAGCTGTCCCATTTACAGTTATGTTTAACACAATGAAAGACTATTATCTTGTACAGCTTTGGTCTTCTTCTTTCTAGACCAACACAGCCAGATCCTTCAGACTTTTATCCATGGTCTTGTTTTCTAAATCTTGTATCCTTTCTCTTTCGCTCAATTCTGACCTTTTTTTCCCACTCTTTCTAACTCTTAAATGGTGCTGACCTAAACAGCATGTAGTATCATAGCTGAAGTCTCACTAACCACTGACTAAAATCTGAAAAAGGTACAAAAATTACTACACATCTTATATATTGGAAAGTTGACAACACTTCCCAAGGACACTGCCGCTTTTTGTGCAAGCACTTCATAGTTTTAAGTCATGTCTGAAGTCTTACTACTACACCTGAACATTTTCAGTACTAGAATTGCCTAAATAGGCACATTTCTGAATATTCGATTCTTTTATATTTTATTTTTTACCTGTAGTGTCTGTACCATTGCTGCATTTGATTTTGAATCATTGCTCTGAATTGCAATTCTGCTTTCTGAAGTGATTGGGATTCCTGTACTGAATTGATCTGCAGATGGTATACGAGTACTTTTCCCATACTCTAAATTACAATTAAATTATTAAAGAGTCAAGTCTATGACAAACATTTTTTGCCTCACTTAAAACTACCTACCAGCTTGACAGTGACCAATTTGACCTGAGATATCTACTTTCAGTTGGCAGATAGAAAGTTCAGTTCCATTAAAAAATAGTAATTGCTAAAATATTAGCTTATGAATATATAATGTTATGCTGGAGTAAGAAATTAAAGAAGTGAGATAGAATGAACTATTTGAGTCAGAATCTCATAACACTTTGATTTTTGAGCATCAATATGTAAAACCTTATGCCTACATCTAAAATCTTAGTTTAATTCATAATTGTATATACAGTTATCTTAACAAATTCCCTTCAATAGGAAATCACTGATTCAAAAAATCAATGTCAAAATAAAAGCATAAAGAGCTTTCAAGTTTAGGTCTGAAATAGGCAAGCCTTATTAATTTCAAAAAATACCTATGAGATGTTCTTAGGCCACATGGCTATGTGAAGCACTATGGCAACCCAAAATCTGACCTAGCCAGTATTTCTAGAGACGAAATGTAAAACTTCAGAGCTCTGTTTGATGATTTATGAAGTTAATAATGCAGCAATGAGTATTAACAACACACATGTATCCAAGACATTATGGACTAGCCTCATTTCATTCTTCCACATTTTTACTTTTTGGGGTGATCATAGGGGCATACATGCAAAGCATATATTGCTTTGCATATACATATACTATATATATATATATTTAGGGGACAATGCAGAGGTTTGAGATTTTCAGTAGCTCATATGCTACAGATAAATTAATCACAGACAAGCATGTCCCTGGAGAAAATATCCACAGCTATCAGAATTTAATCACATGTACCCCTTTAAATTCTAATGAGTTGATTACACAGAATAATGTTCTCAGTACTGGTAAAACATGCATGGTTTCTTAAACAAAACAAAACAAAAACCAAAGACAATTTTAAATTCATCGATTTGTGTTAAAGGAATTTCCTAAAAGTTTTAAGGTAGCAAACATCTTTTTAGTGCTCTAAATGTTTTTTTTTGTTTGTTTTGTTTTTAGCTATCTTCAAATAGGACATATAAGAAACATTTTTTTTTTCGAAGTAACATTTAATCACATTTGGCTAATCAAGACAATATTTTTTAAAAATATCTTAATGATGCAACAGTAATAAGTGTTGGAATTAAATAAGGCATTAGGCTAATACTTTGACAAGAACAAACTCCTTGGTTTTCTCCAGTTATTGCACATTAGTATATTTTGCAGGGAGGATTTTGTGCATGCCAGCTAGATTTCTTATGGAGAAAACTAAATAGGAAGCTCTGTTCTAAGTGTATCTCAAATGTGCTCAAATCCCAGTAGGGGAGACCAGTCCAAACCAATGACTGTTTGGACAACATCAAACCGCAATACAAAACAATTCCAGTGTTAGACTCCCCAGCTGCATAAGGTATACTTGTAGGGGCTTTATCATCAGCTGATGGGATCTGTTGTTCTGCATTTAGTATACCAAATGATTTGCTAATATAGCACACTCAGTGCTTCCTTTGTAGGTAGCTTTTGTAGATGCTGGTCTTTTGCTAAACAGTCCTTCCTGAGGATGTATATTCATTTTCTCAGTACACTATAATTTTCCTGAGCTTCTGTTAAAACTGCTCATAAGAGTCAACAGAATGAAATGCAGGAAGTCAAACTTGTCAGCAGAACATTTGAGAGAAACTCTCTTGAATTCAGTCAGGTTATTCCCTGGCCATCTAGACAAGCAATGAATTACACTAGTAATTTTTTACCCTCATCCTATTTATTCGGATAAACTACTGTATTCCATGTCTTGATAAAAGAAAAAAGTCTGAGGCAAAACAGAGTTGAAGTAGGTCAGTTATACATTCTTCTGTCATTCATCCATGCCTGCTTGATTCTGCTATATATATTTGTATGTTGTATTCATTATTTTAAAGCAGGAAACACTGTATTGGTCTTTCACCACACCCAAAACTCAAAGAACTCCTACAATGGAAACGTGGGTATATAAAAAAGTCAGCTGGAAATGAGTGCTAAGAGATTACTGTACTTTCATTCTTTGTTTTTTATGGAAGACAAAAGATTGAGGATTGGGATTTGTGGCCATGGGTGCTTTTTCAATGTGTAAATGAGAGCTGGCTAATGGGGAGATGGATGAACTGTCAGCACATGAGAAAAGGCCCACGTGACAGAAAACCTAGGCTCTTTGTCAACTCTGCCATAAATCTCAGGCTGTATTACAGATTGTGAAAGATCCTATTTGAAAAGCAAGAGATTGAATGTCATAATAATTTTCTATTATGAATGAGTGTCCCTTCATTAAATAGAAAAGACTTGAAATCAACTAATTTAAAAGTAACAGACAATTCAGAGTGACCCAGTTAAATGCTCTTTAGAAAATAATGTTTATAGGATATGTTGACCAAATGTGGGTAGTTTTTCTGTTTTGAAGATGAGACAGATGGAAAAAAGAAGATGGCTTATTTGAGTCACACAGAGGTTATTCCAAAGGATTTCAAATAGAGCACAGAAAGCAGTAGCTTGAAATGTTAACAGATTTCTAAACTGTAAATACATCAAAACTTCAGTGGAAAAAGTTATCATAAATCTAGCTAAAAACTTGTAGTTAAAGGAGAAGATAGATATTTTACTAATTGCATAGGAATAAAAGATGATCAAGAATTGTCTTTAGATGTGAGTGAGATCCTAACTTTTCAAATCAGTTTCAGGCAATTTATTTTATATTTTTTTTTGAAATGCAGAGGAGAAGTGGTGTGCAGGGAATGCAAGAATCAGTGGCCTTTGTCCCCCTGTACATTGCTGTATCGGACTGACACTGCTACTTTAAAAATGCCTTTTTAAAGAATATCTGAATGTGAAGAAAGATTAGTTATATGAATATGAAGCAGGAAACCCTTTTGAAAGTAATTCAAGTGCTAACGGAGCCTAAGTCCCATTAAGAAAAGTAATTAATCCTTCTTCAGGTGTTAAAGGTCACTTTTGTAAAATGAGCACATAAACTACTGAGAGATTTAGGATCTTTTGAACACTATATCTGTCCAAGGAAGTGAGGAAGAAAAAAAATCTGTCATCATGTGTTTCTACAATTTATTTGTCAATTTGGTTCAATAGCAGAGGAATGATGAGAGAGTGTATGTCTGTTTTATGTCCATGAAGAACTGATAGGAAGAACCAGTGCTCTATCTCTCTACTACCTTCATGGTTGAGAGAATGCAAATGGTGCATATCTAGTAAATTATTAATCTCTTCTCTTTCTTCAGCAAAAGTAAAGGAGGGATGAGAGGGGAGAAGAGTGGGATGTAAGGGATAATAGGATAAAGAAAGCCAGGCTTATACATATTTTTCTGCAGCTCGCATGAGCCCAACTAGGCTCACTAGCATTTGACTTGATATTCAAGCACAAAAAGAATTCACTGGGTACATCTACACCTTCTCTGGCCTAAATTCAATCTCAAAATATGATCTGACCATAAGCAATGAATCAGCTTCATACACAAGCTACAGGGCACACTTTAGGGATGTAGAAAACTACACTGCGTGCCTATCCAGAACCAGTGACTTAGCCTGTTGCTAACTGTTAACACACTGTTAAGCTGACCCAGGTGAGCAGTTGATGAACTGCATGCAAACCATACAAACCATGCAAATCAGGCCACTTCCAGACTATGCTTTAAGACTGGTGTATGCACAGCCAAAATGAAGGACCAGTTGTCACCAGTGCCTGAGGAAGAGTTTTGTTAAACCACAGCCCACAGATGTCACTTAGATTTCCTGGAAGCAAAGGAAAAAAAAAAAAAACAACCAACAAAAAAAAAAAAAAAAGCTTGCTCTTTAAATCTAGGTTACTCTTACATCATTACCAAAGCCAGTTCCTCACACAACACACTGCTATACTTAAACCCAAATAACTGCTGTTTCTGCATGAGGTGATGGCCATGTTATATTTAAAGGTAAATTTCAAGGAGAAAAAAATATTCTTCCTTTTTCCAGACCAAATCATGGGACTATACTGGAAAATTAAAAGTCACTGAATGAAGCCTTCTGCAGCTGCAATCACGTGACCACATATCTCACAGACCACAAATAACTTCTAAGTATTTTACAATAAATACAAGAGCTATAACAAACTACCACCCAAGAAGCATAACTACAACAAGAAACCAACGGAAACACCTATGTCCTGGTAATAGCAGAAATTCTGTTACCTGAAATTCTGGAACAACACTAAGAAATGAACCTAGTCCCTGCTTCTGAGGAAGGCAAACAAACAGAAACACCCAACCCAAAACCATGCAATTATCCCAATGCTTTATCTCTGTTCATTACCCAAGCAGAACTTTCTTCAATATCATACAGATCTGGTTATCAGTTTAGTCCAAAAAGACAAGCAAAGCATCATAAATATGATATACAGAAGGTTTTAATTCTACTGGGAGCCACTACTTTGTTTCCCCTCTCCAGTGCCCAGATGTACAGCACATCTGATGTAGGAAAGGACAGCCCAAATCACTGAGGTCCTAACCTTCAGTTTTAAAGAAGAAAACAGATGAAAACACACTCCTTGTAGTTAAAAACATAAAGTAATATCAAGCATGGAATGCTAACAGCACTATTAAAAATAGATACAGTTCATCTAAAAGTAACGTACAGTAAGAATCTATCCAAAACATTATGTAATGTTACTGATGAAAATGAGGAATTATGTTGCAATTACAGTTTCATGATCAAGGCGGAAATGTCACGGTACAACATGGATGTTAATAAGGTAAATTCCACTAACTTGATTTTAAACTGATGACAGTGATAGATTACAGAGAACAATATTTTCTGTAATTTACTTTTCTACTTATTACGTACACATAATAACAGGTGCTATGTATCTGAGGCAACACTTTTAGATCTGTCACTTTGTGTTATTGAAATTAATTATCAGTACAATACTATAGAAGATAAAACACAGATTACTGTGCTTTGTTCTTATTACTTTTAAATTCAACATTTTAAAAAATTACACTTAAAATTGGTATTAAAAAACATTTCTGCTCTGACTAGGTCAATAGGTGAAGTTCTGTAATTTTTTTACCTACATAAATAATCAATCTTTGGAGATTTTTCTTGAAATCATTGTCTTTTTTTAGCATAGCATACAGATTTGAATTATATTTGCCCTACAGTAGCAGCACCTAACATCGGACGAAAAATCCAAGAAATGTCTTTGGTAACTCTCTTAATAAATAGATTGATAGAATTTGCTCAAACTGTGGATGCTTAAATACAGAGTTTCTACCCTGAAGCTGGCAGGCTGTTGACAGATGTGTCTTTGCATTAGTTTCACTAATACAAACACTTCTTCTGAGGCTTTATGCACTGCTTAAGCTGTAGATGTTGTATGAGTGTGACAGTTCATGTGCAAGATCTTCTGCCATTTGCTTCAGTTTAGCTGAGCAGGCATTTTACATCCAAAGGCAAAAGGCAGACAACTTCCATCTTTGATTATACATATACAACATGTACAAGTGCTGAAGTTGACTGTGACTGGCATATGACTTGATCTGTGATGCACTGGTATAAAGCTATTTTTTTATTAAACTAGTCAGGTACTCACTTTTTTTAGTTTGTTGTTGTTGTTGTTGCTGCTGCTGAATAGATAAATTTGAATCACTGCTTCCAAACTCTACTAAGACTTCCTAGTGCCCCCATGGAAACCACTTTTATGGCATCACACTCCGTGGAATCCTACCATACAGGGCTGCTGGACAGCCTATCAAAGGCAGCACCAAGAAGGTCATTTCCACTTGGAGTTCAAGTGGCACAAAGCTTCCCAAGGAGGAATAATAGGTATTTTTGAATAGTAACAATTCTAGATGGGTGTCTTCCATGAGTCTTTTTTCATGCTGGCAACCTATATCGCACAATTTTTCCTTGACACAGCTACACTTGATTACTCACAGAACTGCACATTATACAAGAACCATCAGAGGAAATAAAATGGAAAGAAATGCTTTTACTTCAGATTAGTAGGAAGGTATCACCTATGCTCATTCTATGTTCATGGCAATAGAGGCAATAACTACTATGGACAGTAATGGAAAATGTAATGTAAACATATAACTTGCTATCTCAACATTAACTGTGCTGTCACTGAAAGCAATATTTTTTGATACTTGTAATTACATGATTAGCAGGCAGATTATTTTTCAGCCTTTCACTTATACTAGATTGGATAAAACATTGTAATAATTTCCTACAAAAGGCAAATTAAAGAACATAAAGTTATATTTACAACAGCAGTTGTAAAAAGCAGGGATATCATTTCATCATCTTATTCACAGTCTCCGTATTCTCTTTCCTGATATGTTATAATAAATGCATTTTTAAATGGAAGAAGGACATGAATGATGAAAGTGTATTAACTGGAGGACAAAACGTCATTTCACTGTAATCTTTAGAAAGGATTTTAAGACCAATTTTATTCCTACCCTTTTAGGCTCATTGATTGCATACGGATAAACATTTTTGATAAACTGTCATAAAATGAAGCCTGTGAAACATGCACATGAACATATGAACACCCTTTTCACCTGCAGCATTTATACATGGAGACAAAGACATAACCCTGACACAAGAACTATTAAAAATGTGATAGGATCCATGCAAAAAATATTCCTGTACACACACCATTTCCCAAAGGTAGTGAAAGATCAATCTTTCATTTCCATTTTTTACCTTTACATTCAACATTGCCCTCTTATTCTGAGTGAATTGTTTGACAAGTTTTTCTGAACTAAACTTCATTGTTCTGAATGATGTATCTGATCCCCTCTACCTTTTCCTTTTACAATTAGGCGATTCGGTGCTCTCCAGTTAGGAGGCACAAAAAGGTAAACATTTACACGAGAACTTTAACTGCTACAGACACTGTACAAAGAATGAACAAAAAGTTGCAGTCCCTAATATATTTCAATGTTGATGAAACCTTGTAGTTTCAGAACTAGTAGGATAATCCAAAAATGATCTTGTATTTAAACTCAAGTACAACAACAGTATGTTGTCGCAACAACACAAATCTGCAGCTGAAAAAATTTCTGATTCTGTGATTCTGTGAAAATGTCAACAGACTATACACTTTGTCAACAGTGCCACTGCATGTACACTAACTCTCAGGAGGAACTTCTCAGGGAGGGTATTAAGGCACAATGGAAGAAATCACTGTCTGCCAAGATGTTAGAGTCTTAAAACCAGGTTCTCGGTATCAAAAAATGTAGTTCTGCTGGAGAGAATACTGTAAGTCTTATGGAAACTGAAGATCCCTGTTTCCTACCATAACTGTACTGAGTAACTGAGAACTGAAACTGACAAACTTCCAAAGCAAATTATCCCAATATTTTCAGATTCTGATGATGTCATTAGATTACTCTCTGAAACTTTCTTTCTATGTATTCTCTTGTTTATCATGTATCTCTTCTGCTCCTTTATTTTTCATCTGATCCCAGACAAAGCTAACTGAACGTAAGAACCTGTATCAGAAAAAAAAGGGGCAAAAAAATGCTTAATGCTTTACATAACATCAGGGCTGAAAGCTGCCATGATGGTCACGGGAGGTTTGCAAAGCAGCTTCCCCACCATATGCCACATGACACAGTTAGTGCAGCCCACTTTAAACTATGGAAGATTTTTACTTTCCTTGTGTTTGTCTACTTGCACTTCAAATTCTATAAAAAAATCTGTAAAAAGTCCACCTCTTTCAGTTAGAGTACAATTGCTTTGAGACATGGACTATTTCTGCTTGATGGCTGCGTACTAATAAGAACAGCATATCTCATTACTGTTTGCGATCAGGGCAAAACTGTAATAACCATATGAGTAAGTAATGAACAGTGACATACAAGCCCTTTGTTTCTATGTCTTGATTAATAAATACTGCATGTGTTCAAGCTCTAATGTAAAGGCCTTTAAACAATCAGTGCCTCATAGAATTTATCATCCACCATCATACAAACTATACAATTCATATTAAATATATATGTATCTATAAAATAAGTGAACATTTGTTATCAGTAATAGTTTCACTGCAATGCCAGTTATTCCACAATATTAATACCTACTTTCCAAAATCTAGTACAACCCAACATTTTCTAACCTGTGAACAACGTTCTTTAAGATGCTGTTCCAAGGCCTCTATATGAAATGAGTATTTGTGTTACTGTTTCTCACGCTGTTAATCCTGCAATAGGGATATGGAGTTGATATGGAGTACCAATGCCATGACTACTGTTTTCCCTTCAAACTTCAAAGAATGGTTTTCAAGCAGTAACAGCATAGAAAGTAGTTAATGTCTGTATAAATATGTAAGGCTGCAGAAACTGCTTACAATAGGGGTCTTGAAGGGTATAATCAGACAATCCCATAGCTGAAAGTCACCACAAAATATCAAACAGGGACAAACCCGCTTTATTCTATCCAGTCTGTACTAGAAAATATACTTATGTATTCAAATATAACTGAACATAAAAAGTAAAAATTACTAAAGAATTTGAATGGCAGCCCTCCTAGAGCTCTCACAAATAAGATACTGAGCCTGCAGCTGACAGAAGGGAATAGACTCAGACAAATGGACAGCCAAGAACATGTTAAATAGTGTGGTGGGTTTTTTTTATTTGTTTGGTTGTTGTTGTTGGTTTTTTTTTGTTTGTTTGTTTTTCCACCAAGACTACTTCCTTTCATTCATAAATAATGGATTGATTCCCAAATCAAAAATCTTACTTCTCAAGGAAAAGGAATACTGCAGAAATAGCACATTTAAATCCTGGTGATGTTAGTCCTTTATTATTCAAAACTTCCTCTATCCCAGCTAAATCCAGCATCCTTCCTCTAGCCCTGTCAGAAACAGCCCCCAGCACTTGTATAACTTCTTGATAATCCTCCCTATCCAAAACAAAACAGCAAAAAATGGATTTGTGGTCTGAAACCTTTCACTTTGGAAGAGATAAAAGATGTATGTACAGACTGGGACACAAGATTATCCACAGAATCATAAATGGCCAAAAAAAAAAAACAAAAAAAAAAAAACCACAAGGATCAAAAATGACAGCTGAATCATGCAACTGCAAATCTGCTTTCAGCTGCCTCTCAGGAGGTATATGCAGTAATTCCAATGCAAATACACTACAGAGTGTGCCACAAGAGCTGGGTGTTATATTACTAGAGAAGAAAATGTTTTTAATTTTCTGAAGAATTGGTAGTAGCTGTTTTATTGCCAATTAACTACGATATAAAATGTAAAGTGCCATCCAAATTCTGAATAAGGATTTGTTGTGTGTTGTATTTTTTTTCTCTTCTGAATCTCACTAAGACTGTAATTTGGATTCCTCTTTTTCCAGACAAAACGGTGAATCAACAGACCCTTGCTTTAGACAGCAGATTATTTCTTGTGACTTTTCAGTAAGATGTGCAAAAAGGCTGCATACATAGGAATTTCTGATGGGTGTGTCAGATCTCATGCTGTACTGATAGTCAGCTGTACAACTGCATACTGAAAAAAAAAAAAAAAGAAAAAAAAAAGTAAGCAAATACTTCTTACCATGAAACCCTCAGTGTACTGAAACTGAGCTCTGGAACTGTCTTCTGCTGTGGGACTCAGGGGCTTAGGATCAGACATAGAGCGTTGCATCATCTTTGCCGCCTTTGGGCTTGATGGAGGAACCTTGGCAATGTCAGCATGCAGCATCTTCTGAGGGCTGATGTCATCACTGATGGGTTTTTCATAGGGTACAAATGCTGACTCTATAACTTTGCTTGGTGAAACAGGTGAAATGGGTGAATAGAGAACTTTGGGAGATTTGGGAGGGGAAGGGACTACCTGCAGTGTAGAGTCTGGACGAAGGTGGGCTGAGTAGCCTATTTCTAATGGTGTAGGGCGTTTTTTATCTTTCTGGGGGGATGAAGCTGACAGATATTGGGGACTTTGAGTATCTGACTCTGTCTCTGTTTGACATCCCAAACTTTCTCCTTTATATGTCTTTTCTGGAGCTGAAATGTGCTTTATGATTTCAACCTTAGCATCCAATCGGGCCCTGATTGAAGGTGTTCTTATAGTTCCTACAGGTTCTGTTTGTACTGAAATCTCTGCTACTGTCTGAACTGCAATACTAGATACTTTGGAGAACTGTTTAGCTTTGTCTGCCTCAGTGGTACTCTCACTGTATTTCCCTACACGAGGCTTTCTTCTGGATCTGCTAGAAAGGTCCCATTCATCTTGATCTTCATCATCTGTCTGAACACTTGTATCAACACTCTTTTTAGTTCTCCGTCTCCTGTTTGTGTAACCTCTGTCTGCTCCGTCTTCATCATCAGTTTGCACTCCACTGTCTACTATCTTTTTGAAACACCTGGGCTCATCTTCCAGAGTCTCATCCAGCTCCTCATATGGACCACGTAATTTTGGCATAGAACTTCTCTTTTTCAATTGCTTCTCCTCTCTAACATCAATATCCTTAAGAGACATTTCTGAAACAGAGCTTAGGATACCAGACCTAGGTATATATTGGGTAATGCCATCTGACTGAACTGTATACCATGTTTGGCTTTGTGGAATTTCAATACCCAGCACTCCTGAAGCTGTAGTGGTTACATCATCAGTAGGCCAAAACTGGCCATTTTCTGTGGTTGCATACTGTCCTTCCAAAAGTGCTTGATCTGTGGTTGTTTGTGGTGAGCCAGTTCCTGAAGGGTCATAACCATATTGATATATTTGACGAATTTTTTGTTCCTCTAACTGTTGATGGAGCTGTTGTTGAAGTTGTTGGAATTGTTCAAGTTGCAACTGTTGCTGCGCTAAAGTCTCTTGCCTCATCATAAACTGAGCTTGCCGTTCCTCCTCTTGCTGAAATAAGAGATGATGTTTCATGGATTGCAACTCCTCAAGCTTTTTTTGTACCATAAATTTCTCCTGTTCCCTGAATCTTTGAATTTCCTGACGTTCCCATTCCAGCTCTTCAGCAAAGCGCTGTTGCTTAATTTTCTCAAGCTCAAGAAGTTCACGCTCCAAATCAAGCTGTTGCTGTTTGCCTTCTTCAGGGGCAATGAGAAGAGCAACCTCATCTTCGATTACATCTGTATAAACTTCAGATGCTGTTGCAGGTATTAAGTTAGTTGGCTCAGTGGCAATAGTTTCTAGAGTAAGAGGTGGCAAGCCTGTCTCAATATCAAGGGCAGTAATTGCATCTTTTTCAGTTGCCACTGTTGTCAAGAAACTGTACGACCTTGGGAGAGGTTGATTCTGTTGCAAAGTTGATAAAGAGGGCACTGAGTCAATTGTTTGGAGAGTAGGTAAATCTCTGACACTTGTACTGAAAATAGAACCGGGTTGTGTAGTGATGGCAAATGTGGATGGGATGGGAGTTGCTACTGAAGAATAAACGACACCATTGGATGATCTCAAAACACTTCCAACGCCGAATGGGGAACCCAGAGATGATACCATTCTTGCTTGGGAATACTGTGGTGTACTTATCCCGATGCCAGAAATTACCTGCCGAGTCTCTGGGTAAGGACCAGTGGTCTTGCTTGAGTAATCCATAACCTCACCTGAAATTACAGGGCAAAATTACAGTCCAGTCCCACAAAAGAATGATGCTTTGTGGATTCTGAAAGTCATCCCATCTTGATGAATTAAATGGGAAGGGGAAACTGCATGCAAATCTTCAGGTAACTGATCTACTTTAGATGTGAAGGAAGCATTTCTGAACATGCAGGCACATGCAGGCACCTCTGTGCAAAACATATATGTAAAATGAAGAAATGAAATACACGTGTAATCCAGAATAATTTCTCACACTGTCCAAAAGAAAACAAAACAACAGAAGGGGGGGAAAAATAAAAATAAATTTAAAAATCATCCTGAAATGAGGTGAGGAACATCAAAATTATATTTCAAAGAAAGATCTGCTGCTGTGTCATACTGACCTGTAGTAACTCTTCCAGAAGTAAGATCTACTGCTGCATCAGTTGCCCCAACTCGATAATCAAAGCTATTCTTGCTTTTGTATGCAAACAGTCCAGCTTCTGATAAATTTGTGTCAGACATAGATGGTTTCATACCTCCCATTCCTCGGTAGCCATATGACCCTGAACGATCATACTGATAATGGTCATCTCTGTAACCAAAGCGATCTTCAGGAAGCGTAGTTGGAGGCTGCTGTGCTGTACAGCTCCTACCAAATGGTAATTTATAAACCATATCACAGCAGACAGCTCTTCTCCCTGCAGTGAGATCCACAGGCTTTTCATCATCTTCTATTACTGTAGTTACGACACCTGAAGTAGTTTCATCCATTGTTACTATTGTTCTGTGGGATTTTGTAGTGCTAAGGTCAACTGCTCCACTCTCCACTGGCTCCTGAGAAGTCGAGAGATCAGTCCAACCATTTGTAACACCAACAGGTGGTACAGTAACAGGCTTTGTAGTAGCCCATGTCACTGCATGTGTTGAAGTACCTAGGGATAAATTTATTGGCACTTCATCTCTACTTGCAGAGAACGCCTGGCTGTCTGTTATTCTGTATGCAGGCTCAAAATGTTTTGATGTTGTTAGCTGCAGTGGAGTTGTCATTGCATGTCCCAGATCCACAAGGCTGTCTGTACTGGTAGTGTAGCTTACAGTGGCAGTGCAGGTCATGACAGTTACTGTCTCAGTGACTACAGACAGAGAAGGATCTGCAACACATGCAGTGCTAAGATTTATTATAGCTGGCTGGACAGTACTTACTGGCCGCCCGCATGTGTCACTTGCTGGCATTAGCCTTCTCACATCCATGGAAACAGCAGACAGATCCATACAGCTGTCTCTCATTTCAATATCCATCTTAGTTAAAGTGCGAAGATCAATG
Source organism: Anser cygnoides (assembly GCF_040182565.1). NCBI lineage: Eukaryota > Metazoa > Chordata > Aves > Anseriformes > Anatidae > Anser > Anser cygnoides. The sequence goes on along the minus strand of NC_089873.1, from coordinate 10,150,475 downwards.
ACATCACCCAAAGGATGGAATCTTCCATTCTCTCTATACCTGGGTTGATCTACTATATGTATTGGTTCTGGAGGTATTGTAATAGCGACGCTACCTAAACCAACACTGGGCAATGGGCCCTTCGCTACAGACACCGTAGTCATGGCTACCTCTGTTGTTACTGCTTCTGATTTTGAACTAGGTACTTTTTCAAAAGTTGATTGTGTTGTGACAGGGATAGTTTGCAAAGCACCTGAAATATACATACTCGGATCTGCCATACTTGGAATTTCCATAGCTTTCATGGATGGAGTGAAAATTGGTTGCATAGGCTGGGGAATCTGTTCTTTAGAAGGTGCTTCTAAAGGCCAGCTGGTAACAGCCTGACTAGTGATAACTTCTGTAGGAGTTCCAGGCTCAGATGGCAATGTGATGACAACATAGGTTTCCTGTGAGGGTTTTGTCAACCTTGGTGATGATTTGTTAGAGTGTGGAGACAAAGGGGATGTGGGAGATGCTATTTTGTATTCAGCTGAAGAGACCAAATTCAGAGTCATAGTTGAAGTCAATGACAAACCTACTGGTTTCGCCTGTGTTTCTGCTGGCTTATGAACAGCTATTGGGAGTGGAGGAACTGCTGGTTTAGGAGCAATTGGAGGTTTTGTTACCTCAGTGGGCCTGTGACTGAAAATGAGCCCTGCTGGAATGGAGGATGGTTTGGGTGGTACAGGAGGTGGTGTTGGGGTGAATGTTTTTGTGATAGGTACCACATGATTCTTTAAAACAGCTGTGGACTCCAGTGTTGCAACACTTGTGACTGAAGGTACCATTGTGGGTGCTGTTGCCACTGGAGTCTTAATCTGTGACTTCTTTTTGGGATAAATGGCTGGTTTGGGTAAAATAGGTGGAGGTAATGGTGGAGGAGGTGGTGGCGGAGGAGGAGGAGGTGGGGGTGGAGAAGGTTGTGCAGGAGAATCCAAAGAAGAGCTTCTAAAAAGTGAAAATACTTTGGATGTTGGAGCAGGAGCTGAGGAAGGCACAGAGACCATGCTGGTCTTACTTACAACACTGGGAGTAGGTACAGAAGATGTTTCTGATGCAGGCTCTTTAACTTGAACTGATACTATACATGTGGGTGGTTGCTCAGATGTAGCACCAGTCAAATTAATCCTTGTCATATCAACGCTCAATTCTCTGTTTAAATCTTCATGATGAATTTTGACAATGCCAGCCTCTACTGTACTTTTCATTTTTCTAGCTGCAACCTTTTCTGCTTTGGAGGTATCAAATGTAATGGTATCAGTTGCATATTGTTGGGGTTTTATAACTGTAGTAGACACCAATGAAGGTGCAATTTCAGGCAAACAAATTGCAGCTTGATCCACACTCTCCATATCTGAGGCTATAGCTGGCTTTTTAGTGGCTCCAGCAACAGATTCATAAGGCATGCTCACCTCAGAGTACTCTTTTGTAGATATTAAGGGAATTTGGGCTATTATCCTGACATCTTCAGAATCTGCTAGTTTACTTACAGCATCTGCTGTATCTACATAACCTGTGGTTGCACTATCTATAGGTGATGAACTATCTGTGGTACAAACCGAAGATGTAGATGATGTTAAGGAAGCTGTATCAGAGGGTAAAACTGATGCAGCACCTTCTGATGTTTCAGAGTATGTCAACATTGATGTTTCATGAGAAATTATTTCTTGAATTTCTCTGGCATAATCTGTTAAGTATTCATCTTCAATTTCCTCTGCTGTAAAATGCTGAGTTATTTTAACATCTGGAATAGAAAGTGCTGTACTACTGAGAGATGATACATCTGAGATTGCTGAAGTAGTGCTTGATGTTAAAGATGTACTATCCACTATTTCTCCAACACTAGATATCTTTGTATCAGATGTAGGAACAAAACCTGAAGTTGGCTGTGTTGGACTGGACCCGGGGGTTAGCTGCATTCTCTGTCTTTTCATAAGCTCTTCATAAGCAGCTTCTGCATCTAACAACTGCTTCTCCTCAGTAGTGGAGTTCACTGTGCTGTCTAATACAACTATTTCATGACTTTCTGGAATAATAAAAGAGCTAGAAACAATATCTTCTTGAGGCACAATTGAATGTAAAGGCTCTACACTATAGTAGTCTTCCTGTAGATCAGTAATTTTCTGTGGTTCTTCATAGATCTGTTCTGAAGCTCTTATTTTTTTCTCTTTTCCTCTCTGCTGTATATACTCATTACTCTCATCTTGTCTCATTACAAGATTAGTATCAATAGTTCCATTGTAAGTATCCTCTACTAAAGATTCATAAATATAATCCTCTATTAGCATTCCACCATATAATGATTCTTTTTCAAACACCTCATCTTTTTCATTTGCAATTTGAAATGGCTTGGCCTTATGGGTCTTATGTATCATTTCCTCATATACCTCTTCAGCACTTTTCAATGTCTTTTGACCGCTTTCTTCTTTTGGAACTCCAATTGGTTGTTCATCTGTTGGTGAGTATAGAGAGACAGCAGTAGGCAACTTGTAAACTTTTTGAACTTCTATTATCTTTTCTGGGCTAATTTCGAATCCTTCAGGATCTGACTCAATACTAGGTGAATATTCAGAACAGGAAGATCTGTGAAGCTCTTCCATTTCTGCTGCCTGTCGTAATTCTTCTGTTGGAGATGCATCTTCAATGGGAGAAAGATTACTTGGAGGAGTCTTTGGACGTTCCCTTCTTCTCTGAGCTCTCAGCTCGTCCTTGTCCTTTCTAGATTTCTTGCTAGAACTTTTTCTTTGTTGCTGTTCTAACTCACGCTGTTTCTCCTGTTCCTTTAGCAATTCTTCCTCTTCCCGTAGTTCTTCTTCTTCTGAAGAATCTTCAATAGTTGGGAGAAGAGGACCATGTGACCTATGCCTAGCTTTGCGCTGTTGCTTGCTCTCCCCTCCCAGTTTTTTGTGACTAGGACTGCTGTCGCTGTCTTCATCAAGTGATGACACTGAAGTGGGAGATGTACCTGGTGTGAAACTCGAAGCATGTAAACTAGAAGACCCTTCTCCTCTAGATCTATCTTCTGGTGAATCTGTAAGACTCTCCATCTCTAGCTCAGGTTCTTCATCAAAATATAAGATACCTTTCTGTTGTTCAGAAGCTTCAGAATATTTGTTTGTTATTGTACTATTTAATTCTATTGTTTTGAAACGCCGAAGACCTCCTCCTCCCGTTACAGCAAGTTCCTCACTGTCTTGACTTTTAGTTTCCCTGTATTTTGGTTCTGGACTTTCATCAAAAGTCTCATCATCATCATCATGCCATGAATGTCGTCTTCCTGCATCCTCATCATAGCCTGCACTACTTTTCCGTGCCATTCTTCTATGTTTTCCAGCAGTTCCTTTGGCTTTGCTTTTCACGTCTTCTTTTTTTTGGCTTTCAGTTACACTGATCTCTTTGAGCTGATTTCTAATGAACTCATCATCTTCAGAACCTGAGGCATCTTCATCAGCACTCATCTCTATAATTTGTTTTCTAATGAAGTCTTCCTCATCACCCGATCCCTGACTGTCATCTCGTTTGTACTCATCACTGCTTGAAGAACCAACACTAGCTCTTCTTTTTCTCCTTGGGACAGGTGAGTTTTCGCTCTCACTGCTATCTTCCACAGAATCATAGCGTTGCCTTCTTGCTGGTATGTCATCTCCTCCGTCTCCTTCCTTGTATTCAGCTTGGGAGGAAGCGCTTCCTTTGCCATCTTCTACAATGGTTCCTTCACCTTCTTGAATAGCTTCTAAGTCTTCCTCATCTGAACTGTAAGATTCTGGAGTGACTGGCAAAGGCTTTGTTTTATGCTGATCCTTTGTCTGTTCACTGTATGTTTCATAAAGTTCTTTTTTCTTCACAGATTTTTCATCAGAAAGTGTACTTGCCTGAGCTTCCAAAATAGACAGGACAGTACTTTCCAATTTAGCTAGATCCGAGGGGCTCGGTGGACTTTCTTGTGAAATAGTGTCTTTTTTACTAGATTCTTTGAGTAAATCCTTTTCATCACTGGGGATATGACTTGGAATTTCACCAAGTGAACTTGATATCCCATCAGAAGAATACCCGGTGTCACTCAGACCTTGTGGACTTTTCTGTTGCTGAGAGCTTGATGTGTCTGATTTGTCATCCTCCTTTTCCTAAAAAAATAAATACATATGCATGTGTATATACTTATATATACATTCTTAATGTCTCCAGGCAATTAAATACGTGTCTTTTTTTTTTTCTAAAAGATGAGCTAACGTCTCAGATGAAAAAAATATTCTAAATCAAATTATATTAAACCATAAATGACTGAACATGAATTCTGTTTTGCAAAGCTATTAAAGCAATACAAAAAGATCCTTAAATTCTGAGTTTTGACATTTAGCTATGCTTTACATGACTGTCCACATCAGCAACCAGTTTCATTAGTTGTAAGATTATCTTTTGTTTGTAAATACAAACAAATACTGTAGTTAACTGTTTTCAGAATCCTATCTAATTATAATCTATAATTGTTCATATATACATGGGACATTTTTTTTTGTGGGTTAATTTAAATTAATAATTAATTACTTATGCTTCAAAACTGCCTACACATTTCTAGATAAAAATATAGCTTGCCAAACATCATCCTGCAGTATTTCTGGGGCTTGCTCTTTTTTTTTTTTTTTTTTTTTCATTTAATCTTTTACAATTCCCTAGAAATATGTGAATCTTACAAAATTTGGAGCTATGGTTTCATTTTCTCAATTTGAATGTTATGCATTGCAACATGCAGTGGAATACACGGAGTACTAAAGCATGAGTTAATACAATCTGGAAAGTCCCCATATCTTCAGTTCAGTACTGTACAACCATTTTCTGAACATCTCATTAAAAAAAAGAAGTTTCTCAGGAAATTTGTAATGCAGCGGTAAGCTGCTGCTAGGGAAGTGTAATTGAAGGGTTAAAAGCAAAATGGTCAGCTACTGATCAAAGGAAATAAAGAAGAAAAGGCAGGCACATGCAACTGAATATCACAACCAATAGTTTCCTTCTTATTCCTAACTAAATACACTTAGTCTTTCTCCGAGTTTAAAGATCCTTTTATACCACTCTGAATGACAAGTACATCTATCTCCTTCTTTGGATAACAAAAATACCAAGAATAGCCTACAGCAAATATTTCCACATCAGAGTTTCCCTCATCCCAGCTATGAAATGCCTCCTCCCAGTTTCTCCCAGATGTGAAATGCAATATTTTGTGAAAGAATATCATGATTCTGCTAACAAATTAGCTCACTCTCCAAAGGACAGGTCATCTTAGCCGTCATCTTAGCTGACAATCTTATGAAGTGTCCCTGTATCCAATAGTAATTTGAGAACAAGCATCCCAAAGTCTTCTGATTTTAATGATATGATGTGATGTTCATATTTTTTATGCCCTCAATAATACACATGGTGGTATTTGTCAACTTTGCTAATCTAAGTCAATAATTTCTGAAGTAGGTCTAACCTTCTATTTAAAGCTTTGATTTATCAGCTTCCTTAGCAATATATTGAGTTAAAAGAAAAAAGAAAAAAAAAAAAGGAATAAATACACTAAGAAAATCATGACAGTGCTAATTATAATTTGAAGGTACGTTTACAATTTTCTCAGTTTCTGTCAATTATAAGTATTTTCAAATGTTTATTCACACTAAAATTACATTTAATGGCAAATTATCATAAACAAAATATTTGTTATTGACAGGTTGTTTTTTAAAGAACCATTCAGTTGTTTTTTGTTTTTTGTTTTTGTTTTTAATTATTTGATTTTAATGTAAAATACCTATTGTTGCCTACAGGCATGTCACTGTGCATATAATTATCCATTAAAATGCTAACGTTAATAATAATAGTACACTATTCTAGTCATTAATATTTTGTTAAGTAACCTCCATTTCACAGAAATTATTTATTACCTGCTTTGCAAACTCAGGTAATATCCTGAATATAAATCACATTTATCCTTACCAATAGTGTACCCAATCTGATAAACCCAAAATCCTGATATCAGAACAAAAACATAGCATTTAAAAATTAAATTTGATAATAAATATTTCTAAGGACAACTCTAATGATTAAGCTGTGATTAATCATAATCATATTGGACAAAACTCCAATAATACTCCAAATAAATTTGGGAAGTCACCACTACTTCAACACTTTAGCACTCTTTAAGAAAAAGGTACACTTGGATATTCTTCAGCCCATAATGGCAGATTTTTTTTTTGTATCTTGTATTTATATATTTGTTCCCTCTACTGAAGAAAAAAATATTTAAGGGACATTTATTAGAATATTTAAAAAAAAACATAACCAAACCAAAACACAATCCATTAAAACCCAAGTTATTTTTGCATCTAGAAATATGCCCCCCCATTACAATTTCAGCAATGATAATTAATCATTATTTTATTTCCAGTATGTCCATTATTTATAAACACATGTCCAATTGCATACACTGGGATCAATTTGGACTAGCTTCTAGAAAATTCAAACATTGTTCAAGCTCAGAAGGTCTCCTAGGAGTTGATGGACTAACTGTGCCCAGGTAGTGAAAGTGAATCTCTAAGGTCTTAGTTCTCCATAGAGAGATGAAGTGGTAAAATGACTTGTAGAGACAAAAGCATCAACAAAATAGTTAAGATCAGAAAAAGATAGGCAACAATTGGGCAAGGAACAACCTTAGACATTCTCCTTCTAATCTGTAATGGTACCATTATGTCTGAATCCAATGTGTAGCATCCAATGACCAACCAAGAAGAGATGGAAATGAGTATTGTTATTGCCTGCCCTGTTGTTGTTGAATCTCAGTGTATGACATAGCATCACTGCTATTAGTAACAGGAAACAGTGGTTTGAAAAAATGTTATTTGTACAGTAATGAGAAGAAAAAGTTCTACAGTAATTAGAGACTTCCTTTATCACTAGTAATAAATGCAATAAGAAAATCCAGCTTTCTTTTTAAGACTACTAAGATACAAATATGTTTTCTACTATTTTTATGTGTAGAATTATCTTTCCTGTGATTCGTCATGAAAAAATTATTCTGCACTTCATGTTTTGAGGTCACATGCATGCAATAACAATAACATGCAATAACAAACAATAAACAATCTTTAGTCTTGGTGCATTTTTTTCCCTTTTTTATGCAGCCTGAGAACTCAGACATTGTCATTAGCTGCATCTGTTCTTAAATGTAATCTGTTTTGGACAGGGTTAGCATGTATGTATCACACACACAAAGACATCATCATTGCCAACCCTGTAAACATATGATTAAACATAAGATTTTTAGAATAACAAAATACTGAGTCAAGAATATTGCTAAGTATCATACATATGTGTATCATGTATCAACTCTTAGAGATGAAAAATGCATTTAAGTCAATAAGAGAAAAGCACACTTTTGCTGGTGAAGCGGGAAGTACTTTGGTTCATGTTGAAATACTGGGCATTTCTGAACAATTTAATGGCGTTTCTTTTCTGAAAGTTTGCCTATTCAGAGTTTTTAATACTTGACAAATTTAGCTGTGATATATATGCACTGATGGAAGAATCTTCTTGAGACATGATGAACGAAAAGACTTATAAATGCTACAGGCTGGTGTTGACTATTTAGAAACAACAAATGCAATCTCTTTAACTTGTACCAATTATAAATATGATCTAATGTAGAATGAATTCATACTTTTCCAGAGACATTTCTACAGTTCCAATGACAATACAGCATGCAACTATTTTTCATTAGAAGTTTTTGCTTTAGAAACAATTTATTCTTTCAGTTCCTCACTTTTAAAACTCTTATATTAAAATAAGTGACAGGAACTGCTTTAAACTGCTTTAAACTGCTTTAAAAACTCAAATTAGTTTTCAGATTAAATCAGAACTCCTTTAAAAGAAAACCGTGATGTAAAAAAAGTCGTCAGTTTTTAAAATTATTTATAATTAGCAAGATTACATTCTGTTGCAGAAATTTTATTTTGCAGAGGAACTCATGATTTTAAAAAGGTCATTCTCTTTATAGAATAAATAGACATATTCAGTTTGTTAAAAAAAAAAAAAAAAAGGAAGAGACTGGAAGAAGACTGGTTGAGTAAACTGTTTCTACCTGTGCCCACAAAAAAAATGACTACAGACAAGCCTCTTCTTCCTTCTTCTGGCTCCCTGGTCTGTGTTTTGTCACTAATGTCACACATCAGAATTATGATGTCAATTTACAATATACTAATTTCTACCAAGTTATTCAACATTAGTACACGATTATTCTTCAAAAAACATGAGAAGGCAGTAATAAGGGCACTTACATAATATAGCTGATGTGTTGTAATTACATTTCCAACTCACCACATTGTAATGTGTTCATGTACATATGGTAAACTTCATGTATTTGGGTCGAGAGACAACTGTTTTATATTCACAAAATTATATGTCATAACATAGTGTTAGAACACCTAACTACTACTGCACATGTAATTAAAAGTTTATCAGGAAAAAGATCTGTAAATCATGAGCAAAGATAGTTTGTTCCTTGACATCTGTTTGAAGAAATTATAGATTAAAATATTACTGAAAAATGAACATTTGAAGAAAAAATGGCTTTATGATACCTACAATCTTAATTTGAGGCCCAAATCTTTAAAAATATTTCAATATTTAACTCACATTTATTTCAAAGAATGGTAGATCTCAAAATAAAATTGAGGTCTGTGGGAGATTTTCCAAGGGTCATTCCAGGGATTTTACTGTATCAGAACCTTTACCCTTTAACCTTTAACCATCCAAATGGTATCAGTGTGCAATACTTAAATTGTTCTTTATTTTTCCATTTCTATCATATGCTCTCTTGGGAAAAAATCGTATCTAGAATATTTGATGTAAAGCACAGTAAACATTAAAAAAATTTAATAAAATTCAGAAATCTTTTTTTTTTCGTTTTGCTTGAATTACTTTTCCAAGGAGCAAAAAAGGGGTAGGTGGAATTTTTTTTTTTTTTTTTTGAGGGGAGAGGCGGGCGGTAGAGAGGTGTGTTTAAAATTAGCTATTCCTTTTTCATTCATTCAGTTCTGTTTTGTATTTCAGGGTGTTCTATTTTTAAAAATACCTAAAAGTGGATATCTACGCATTTTCTTTTTGCATTAATCTGTTACGCTTTCTAAACTTTATCTAAGTGTTCTTCAAAATCCAAGAACACAAGAAAGCTAAAGACAGTAGGAACAAATAAAACATAAGAGAAACAAAGGTGAAATATAGGCATGTGAGTACCTCATAATATATCAAGAGATAATTGGAAATCATCAATTAATTTACAATAAAAATGTGTTGCAATCAGAGACAGAATCAAGTATATGTATCTTAGATTTGTCTGGAGTGCCACATGCTTTCTCATCTTTACAGAAAACAAAAATGACTGGACAGGATTGAGACTAGTACATGATGAAAACTTTTTCTTTGAACATAAAAAATAGTATTTTTAACAAGAACATCAAAAAATCTGTCTACTTAAGTTTTCTGATAAGAATTTGACAAAAAAAAAAAAAAAGCTTCAGAAGAGACATTTTGTAAAATTAAGCTTGATCTTCCTGGAAAATCCTGCAATAGTGCCTCATGTCTAATATAAAATAATCAAACTAATATTCCCTTTTGTTAGATCTCCTTGTTTCTTCCAGAAGGGAGGACTCTGGTTATGTTACTTGGAGCATAATTCATATTGCCTTGGTACAATCAGGTGTTATCCTATCTTTTGATACCATGAAGAGGAGTGAACGCATCATGTGATGGGATTTGCCTCTCAGACAGGGAACTTGATTTCTAAAAACAATAGTATTTTTAACAGAACTCGCCACAGTACAATTTCCAAATCACATTATTTTTCTGGCCAAATACGTTGGTTATCAAAAAAATAGAAAAAAAAAAAAAGTACTTATTGACTGATATTATTTGAAAACATAATTTTGGCGAATGTTAAAGTCTTCTTCAACCTACTCCTAGTTTTCTAACATAATGATCAGCACCTAATTTGCAGTACTGAAACAAAAACAAACAAGCAAAAAAACCCACATAATTTGTAATTTCTCAACAAATTTTCTATGTTACCAACTTCAGCAGGTAAGTTACTGTTTTAAGTACTTGTTACTGACTTCACATTCAGAAAATAAATTTATTAGAAATGCAGCCATCTAATACATATTATCATAAACTCATCCATTGATCTGACTTGACAGCCCACCAAAAACCCAACTTGAAAGTACTTTTTCACTTGGGATAGGCAAATGAAATAGTAAAAAGATGTAAAGGTTGCATACATTAACATACCATGCTCAGAAATCACAATATATTCCTCAAATGTTTATTACTGGGACCAGCATTATTTAACACCTTTGTTGGAGACTTGGACAGTGGGATTGAGAGCACTGTGAACAAGTCTGTAGACAACACCAGGCAGAGTGTTGCAGTCGACACGCTGGAGGAAGGGATGCCATCCAGAGGGACCTGGACAGGCCTGAGAGGTGGGTCCGTGCAAACCTCGTCAACAAGACTAAGTGCAAGGTCCTGCACCTGGAACAGGGCAATCCCAAATACAAATACAGGTTGGGTGGAGAATGGATTGAAAGCAGCCCTCAGGAGAAGGACCTGGGGTGCTGGTGGATGAGAAGCTCAACATGAGCTGGCAATGTGAGCCTGCAGCCCAGAAAGACAACTGTATCCTGGGCTGCATCAAAAGCAGAGTGGCCAGCAGGGTGAGGGAGTTGATTCTCCCCCTCTGGTTGGCTCTCATATGACCCCACCTAGAGTGCTGCATTCAGCTCAGGGGCTCCAGCACAAGAAGGACATGAACTTAGTGGAGCAATTCCAGAGGAGGGCCATGAAGATGATCAAGGGGCTGGAGCACCTCTCCTATGAAGACAGGCTGAGGGACTTGGAGGTTCTCAGCCTGGAAAAGAGAAGGCTCTGGGGAGACCTTTTAGTGGCCTTCCTGTACCTAAAGGGGGCCTATACGAAAGCTAGGGAGGGACTCTTTGTCAGGAAATATAGTGGTAGGACAAGGGGGAATGGCTTTTCACTGAAAGAGGGTAGATTTAGATTAGATATAAGGAAGAAGTTCTTTACCCTGAGGGTAGTGAGGCCCTGGAACAGGTTGCCCAGATAAGCTGGGGATGCCCCAACCCTGGGAGGGTTCAAGGCCAGGCTGGATGGGACTTTGAGCAACCTGGTCTAGTGGGAGGTGTCCCTGCCGATGGCAGGGGGTTGGAACTGGGTGATCTTTAAGGTCCCTTCCAACCCAAACCATTATATGATTCTCTTTACATTCTTTAAGGTAAAGTGGTCTAAAGAGACCCTGCAAAGTCGTGTTGACTGAGGTTTGCCACAAGAATGGCAAGCAAGAGCTCAGGTGAGAGGGTGGGTGGGAATGACAGCAGCTCTCCAGAAATCAGGATGCTGGTCTTTTCCAGATGGGACAGAAGAGAACATGCTGAAATCACTGCAAGAGGACCTTTGAAGGACCTAGTGGCAAACCAGACTGTTTTTGATACATACAATAGTACTGGGCTGTTTTGAAATCATTTCATTTTGAAGAATGCATTTCCCTTATGAAATACCTCCTGCTTTATAGCAAACTGACTGTTGTGGGCTTGCTGATCATGCCTGTATTGCTAAATAAAAGAAGGCAGGGATGGCTGCCTGGCCCTGAGCCTGGCTGGCCTGGAACAGCTTGCAGTAGAGTGCCCAACCTCCCTTCCACTGCAGAGCACTGCACTGGATCTGGCCCATCAGGCTCGATGAGCAACCTCATCTAGTGGAATGTGTCCCTGCCCATGGAAGGGAGTTTGGAGCTAGATGACCTTTAAGTTCCATTCTGATCCAAACCATTCTATGATTCTATAATTATACTTTGGTAGTGAAAAACACTGTACCTTTTACCATCACATCGTATTTGCTTTTGGGATTAAGAACAATGAAAATGTTCCCACTTCAACAACTAAACTCCAAAGCCTTGAGAGTCCACAGAAGCAGGTAAATAAATCAGAAGTATTTGAAAACTGCTTGAACAGAAACTTTGATTTACTTTCAAATGCTTAATTATTTAAACTGAAAATCATGCAAGAACTATTTGAAAGTTGCACATAAACAATAGAACTAACTGGTAAGTAACTTATTAAACAGTCACTGATTTTATCATTGAGAATCATCTTGTACAGAGAACAACAATAAAGATACAGGGAAGGAAGGAAGATACAGGGTCCATCAGAATCAGATTCTAAATTGTAGCAAAGAGGGAGGGAGGAAAGGAGGGAGAAAGAGAGGGAGGGGGAAAAAGCCACTTACCGTTTTTTCTCTCACTGTTTCCACATGGTCAGATCTTGGCACACGTGACATTTGAACGGGAGTTTCTTCTTCCTGAGCTTTTTCAGCTTTCAAAACCATTTGGGTAATCCCAGTTATCAAACCCTCTTTCTTAGCATCCTCTTGTTTCTTTGCATGCAGTTCCTCACAAGGTGCTTCAACTTCTCCTTTCTGTTCAGCAACATGGTCTTTTGTCTCAGCTATAATTTGCTCTTTTTTGTCCTCTGAATGTGGTGCTTTCTTTTCTGGGAGCAGAGGTTTTTTGTCTTCTTCAAATTTGCTTAAAGTTTTCTTTTGATCTGAACTTACTGTTGCAGGAATTTTATCTGCTGAAAGTGTCTTTGACAGCTTTTCTTGCTGAAGTTTTGATTCTTCTTTTTGAGCTTCCTGTTGGATTTTCTCCACTGACGAAGCTTTTGCAATTTTCACATGTTGAAGATTTGGGTCTTCTTTCTGAACTCCATGTTGAATTTTATCAGCTGAAACTGCTTTGGACAATTTCACCTCCTGAAGTTGTGCATCTTCCTTCTGAGCTGAAGGCTGGATTTTGTCAGCTGATAGTGCCTTTGCCATTTTCATCTGTTGGAGTTTCGGGTCTTCCTTCTGAATTCCATGTAAAATTTTGTCAGCTGAGGGTAACTTTGCCAATTTTGCCTCTTGAGGTTTTATGTCTTCCTTCTGGACTCCATGCAAAATTTTATCTGCTGAGGATGTTTTTGCCAGTTTTGCCTCTTGAAATTTTGAATCCTCCTTTTGAACTCCATGTAAAATTTTATCAGATGAGGGTGTCTTCGTCAGTTTTGTTTGCTGGAGTCTCGGGTCTTCCTTCTGAGAGACACGTATTTTATCAGCTGAGGGTGTCTTGAAAAGTTTGCCCTGCTTAAGTTTTGCATCTTCTTTTTGAATTCCTTGCTGGATTTTATCAGCTGACAATGTTTTTTCCAACCTCCCCTGCTGAAGCTTTGGAACTTCCTTCTGAACGCCTGGTTCTTCTTTAGGTTTTGCGGCTGCTGGAGTAGGCGGTGTGGAAGTCTTCTGAGGGAAATGTGAGACAGCAGGCACAGGCTGTTTTTGAGGAGTCGCAGGTGGTTTGGATACTGGTTGTGAAGGGCCTGGTTTTGGAAGTGGCACCTTGCCCATATCCCCAAGTTGTCCTGACATTGCCCTTTGGGTCTGGCAGTTTAAGCACAGCCATTCCTGTACCTGTGATACAACAAACATATGAAGTTACTTATTTGAAAACTTAATAGTAAAATCATGTTGTGTTTTCAGCTGGTACAGTTGCCATTAAAATACTTAAAATCTTTATGCTATGCACACTGAACAGGTATTTTCCTTGTCTGCTGCTCCTGCAGGATGATCCACAACACCTTTCTAAAAAAAATGAAGTATGTCATGTTCCAGAAAGCCTGGCTGAACAAAAATAAAAATACGTTGTGAAATGTAATAATTACATTGTCCCTAAGTACTGATGGCCTTTATGTACAAAGTTTGCTTATGTATTTCTAAAACCTTTTTCTTTCTTTTTTTTTTTTCCTAAAGACTCTATAATCTGCCAAAAATCTGCCTCTAATTTCATAAATCTGAGTAAAAGAAGATGAACTGGGATTCATGGATCTTTGTGTTTTTCTTCATAAATTATGTTCCTCTCTTGAATTTGTGTGTATGTATCACTGGTTAAGTTTAATATGGCAGTAACCCCAAAGAAAGTATATGTTTGCTCTCTTTACTACTTAATCTCTGCTGAATACTGTCTTTTACTCTTCTTCACAGAAAATCAGAAAAACAAGGACAAGTCTGCAAAAGATCTTGTTGCCAGTTGCCTAGCTACTACACAAGACAGTTTCCAGTGGGGTTTTGGGTACAGTTTCTATAGAACAGCAAAAAGAAATTTTAAATAAAGAAAAATACTAAAAAGAATGAAAAAGCCCAGAATTTTCTGGACAACAGAAGAGATAACAAATATCTATTTTGCTAATGAAAAATGAGCTTCATTGCAGGCTATGAGGTCTATTCTGCACCTTAAACATTTTGTATGCCTGTTTTTAATTCCCTTTACTGTGATGATGGAATTTCTCATCAAAGAGGTCACTAATTTCTCTGATTTAGAGAAGCTGGTGACCTACTGAATACATCATATATGAAAAACAGAGAAAATTTGTGCTAATAATAATTATATAGCCAATTATTGCAGATAGTGCTAGGATAGTACAGGTAACTGTTCAGTTATATATCACTGGATACTTTAGAATCATACCCAGAACATGTTACATTTTGTCAGAATAAGGGGTACCTGGTGGTAGTGAGCTACCCTCAGTAACATCCATGCATTTTTTATTAGCAATTGAATAATAAATGAGGTAATATCAAAAGCAGAGACTGTAACTCCAGGTGTGACCCCTGCCAGCAAAGAGTGCCTGATTTGCAGGGGAGTAACCATCAGACTCCCTGTTCTACTTTTGATTCCATGAATCCTGCCTTTTTTGGTGTAAAGAAGGACTTAACTTCAACAAAAGAACTGGAAGGTTTTCCTACCAAGAGTACTTAACACTTGGCTATGCTAGGATCCTGTCATTGCTGTATCATTTCTCAACAAGCACATACAGAGTGATAGATTTCACAGAATCACAGAATCACAGAATTGTAGGGGTTGGAAGGGACCTCGAAAGATCATCGGGTCCAACCCCCCTGCCAAACCAGGATCCCTAGAGCAGGCTGCCCAGGTAGGCGTACAGACAGGCCTTGAATATCTCCAGAGAAGGAGACTCCACAACCTCCCTGGGCAGCCTGTTCCAGTGCTCCGTCACCCTCACCGTGAAGAAGTTCTTTCGCATGTTGGTGCAGAACTTCCTGTGATCCATTTTGTGGCCATTGCCCCTTGTCCTGTCTCCACAAACCACTGAAAAGAGGTTGGCCATATCCCTTTGTCTCCAACACTTAAGATATTTATAAACATTGGTAACATCCCGTCTCAGTCTTCTCTTCTCAAAGCTGAACAGACCCAGGTCTCTCAGCCTTTCCTCATAGGGAAGATGCTCCAGGCCCCGTATCATCTTTGTTGCCCTCTGCTGGACTCTTTCCAGGAGATCCCTGTCTTTTTTGTCGTGGGGAGCCCAGAACTGGACACAGTACTCCAGGTGAGGCTTGACCAGGGCAGAGTACAGGGGGAGGATCACCTCCCTTGACCTGCTGGCCACGCTCCTTTGAATGCACACCAGGATCCCGTTGGCCTTCTTGGCCACCAGGGCACACTGCTGGCTCATGGCCAACCTGTCGTCCACCAGGACCCCCCAGGCCCTTCTCCACAGAGCTCCTCTCCAGCAGGTCATGCCCCAGCCTGTACTGATACGTGCAGATTGAGCCATAGTAGGGCCACGAATACCTTTTCAAGACAGGTAAGCTGAAGTGGGGCATCCCTCTATGCAACTCTAATGATGTGCTCAGCTCTGACACTCCAAATATAGTATTTCTCAGCGCAGTGGTGCTTAGGAAATTTTCTGTGCAGAGTAGGATACTGTGTTTTTTAGGTATGTCCAGAAAATTCTGAGATTATTTGGTTTCAGACATATATTGGAATTAACTAAAATTTACCAGAAACACAATTTATGAAGTCTATCTGCATATTTCAGTTTTAAGCCACATTGTAAAATGGCTTTAAAATTCTCATTTTTGTTTTCTAACTAACCTAACAACTAGTACTGTGCTACCGCTTTGGAAAAAAAAAAAAAAAAAAAAAAAAAAAAAAAGATTAAGCTAACAAGTTAAATGTAAATGACAAGAATTGCAGATGAAATGACAATTGGATGTGAAATAAAATCTATTAAGACAAGCTCGAGTAGGCTAGTTTTGTTGAAGCGCAGCTAAAGAAAGTCTATTTAATGTATAAAATGTTTTTATTTGAAGAAATTCATGTCAGAAACAAGATTGCATGATGGCATGCACTATCATTCAGGTCATCTAACAATTGCCTTATGTATTAATTTTCTACTTTTATAGAAAATGACCAAATTAGTGAGTCCTGTTACTTGACACAAAGACATATTTATAAAAAAACATTTGGCAATGCTGTCCCAATAAATAGAGTTTATGCACTGAATCATCTGTCTCTAAATGCAGTGAAGGCCCTAATAGTTACTATACCTTTTGCAATTCCTAACTGAATGCAGATCTGTATAAGACTATTAGATCTCATTTTTGTTTTTTCTGTAGAAAAAATAAAATAAAATATAACCCTCCAAAGGAGATTAACCCTTAAAATGCTACTACCTGTAATATGCCTGGAAAGCTCTAATTAGGAAATAGGAATAAAAACGGCTTCATTTGTGAAAAATGTGCAAAATAAAATATAGTTTTCTTGAAAATAGTTCTGTTAGGGATTCCCTGGATTATTTTTTTTTTAATTTTTATTTTTTTAAACTATAGCTTCCTTTCTTTTTGGTGTGGCCTGTTTAGAAATTGGAAATCAATACTGGAAACTAATTTGGCCTTAAATCCATAGAAATTATGAT
The DNA here is from genome assembly GCF_040182565.1 of Anser cygnoides. NCBI lineage: Eukaryota > Metazoa > Chordata > Aves > Anseriformes > Anatidae > Anser > Anser cygnoides. The sequence goes on along the minus strand of NC_089873.1, from coordinate 10,133,604 downwards.
AGTAGTACTATCGGGAGTTCTAAATATACTAGATAATTTTTATTATAAATAAAATACAGAATAAAGAACCAATTTCATAGTATTTTTTGATTCTTTTCTCAGAAAGACTGAAAAGGCTGCTACAGAAAGTTGACCAGATAATTATGACAGCTCATTTTTATTTTAAAGTTACCGTAGATTCAAAAAATACCAATAAATTCTCATTTCACAAAGTAAGCAGAAATATTACCATTATTAATTATGTTAATACAGCTTCTTTCAGTACAGAACATGGGAATAATACTCAAATGTTATTAAGCTTCTCAGAATCTAGCCTCAACTACCTTTTACGTCATTAAAAATAATAAATAATAATAATAATTGTCTTCTACCATGAAATAATCCATGGTTCAAGAGTTTGCTCCATTTCACATACTAACTACATATATATTTAATGAACATGTTACTTTATACATTAAATGCACGGGTTCTTCTCACAGTACCATTTGTGAATGACATTGTTTCCATTTATTTCCTGGTAATACATCTGTTTTGTAGGGTCTCTATGCTTGTACCTTTTGTACACATCTGCATTTGGCTCTTATCACTTCTCCTAGCTCTGTTGGTAAGGTAGATACCACTGAGTACCTCTGCAATTGTAGTCTCCATTGCTCATACACATGCCCCTTCTTAGATTCACACACAGTAGAGCTGAGGACATCATAGAACAAGTCTCTTAAAAATGAAAGTAATGATAATAAAGATGAACAAAGGCAGTTGATGATGAGTGAATTGGCAAATTGTGCTAAATCTTGTCATGAGATGGAAGTTCTCATCTTGCCTCTCTGCCGTACTGATGTAAGTGGTGCTAGTGAAATGACCTGGAATTGTCTAGATACACATTGATTTAACGAATCTTGCCATTGTCCTCTTGGACTTTTGTTATATTTGCATCTAATTATCACTTTTTTTTTTCGGGTTGCTATGTAGGCATGGAAAATACATCTCTCAAGCTATGTGTTTTAAAATGCAATCTAAGTTTTTTATAATCATGAAGATATTTGATCACAAAATAACCTATACAAATCTTATATCACCAGCCCTCTAGCTCCTAATTCACTGTCAGAATGGTTCTCTGTAAATTGAATTTTGTACCATGAAGTCATATGCCTCAGTTTTAGACTCAACTTTTCCTCAGTTAACCTCATGCCCTAAATGCTAGTTTTTCCTTAGGCTATCTTTTCAGTTAGCCTGTCAACCCCGATTTATTAGGATTTGGGAAATGGACATAATCTTCCTTCAGCAGTCTTCACTAGATAAATCTTAGTTCTTTACAGAAATATTCACACTCTTTGGTTCCTGAATTGGCAGTAGACATTATCCTTGGTATCACAAGCAATACCAATGTGCTTTAATATTCTAAGCCTGTGGCTCTCCCACTGTGTTTTCCTAACAAACTCATACTGCTGGACAGTACAAAGGAGCTGTGTTACAATGTCCTCCTCATTCAGTTTTATAATAAACAAATGCCATCGTGAAAAGTTCATACATCTAACATTCATTGCAACTGTTTATTTTTTAAAGTGTCATGCAAGGGCTCAAGCATGTCAGTTCCTTTGCTTTTGCAAATGCCCCAATGCCAGAGGAGTTCAAGTTGAAAACAATAGGTCTACTACTCCATCTCTGCCGTTCAAGGATTTTTCATTGCAGTATGTTGATAGATACTGCAATGTTGCTAGATAGATTACCCTCTCTTGGCAAACACCATTTGGTAAACTAATTAAAAGTAACTCAAATTACCTAATGTATTTGTTAAGGGGAAAATAAACACTTCTTCCCACAGAACATCTGTGAATTTACCTCAGAAGTCAAATGTTTTAGTTTCATTTGGAGGCCAACTAATTAATTTCTTTGTCATGGCTGGAGCATACCTTTATCCCTTCCTAATTCTTCCTCCTCATTGCTCTTAGTAAAGGAAAATCATAAAACTAATATAGGAACATAAGAAAGGATGAAGTACATCTGTGAAAAAATAAATCCTGTTAGCTTTCACTACCTAATATAATCACATTATCAAACAGAATCTTTATGGAAAACCACGTATTAATTATAACTGTGAGATATACATAATCCATCCAAACCAACTGACACACAGCTAACCCATATATAACTCATATCTGACACAGAGCTAACCCACATTTAACTCATGTCTGCTCTTATTTAACATGTAGAAGAACTGCTCCTGGTAATTACAGCTCTGTTAGTACAACTCAAATGTTTACAAAGTTTTAGATAATAATTTGAAAGATAATTGAATTGATCCTTGTGACAAAGAAAAGGGCCATATGCTAAAAGTCAATACGTATTTACTGGAAGAAGACTGTATCATATAACTTTTTTCCTTTGAAAATATCATTTGTTTTACAAGTAAAAATTAAACCATTACACACTCAACACACCTGGAATACCAGAAAAATAACTGAATCTGTGACACCATGAAACGATTAGTCAAATTAAGAGAGATGAGTAAATTGCCAGGTAGTAAAAACAGATCTCCTATGGAGGAAAATGACCCTAAATTCTTTACGTTTTAGCTACTTCCGTTATTTAAAGTAGAGCTATAAATGAGAACATAAGGATATAGACGAAGACACATTGGCCTTGACCAGTAAACTGGATATTGCCTATTTGTTCCCCAAACTGCTCTGGATTCTTTAAATTCAGTAACGATGTACAACCACTGCTTGGCCCATCCCCTCCTTTTTGTTTTTCGCCATCCTTAACATTTTCTATTCAAACTTGTACTTGCTTACTAACAGAAGCCTCCAGGGACTCTGACTTTCTGAACAGACATATCTTGGATGTTGAAATAATTATTCTGTGGAAGAAAGGTAGAGCAATCAGACAGTTATTTCTAACGCCCTAAGATTTTGCTTCATCTCCAGTAAAAAATGAAAAGTAGGTACGTTTTCAGCTGATTTGTTACTACTAATGATCCCTTCTTTTTTATCCCCCACCAAATGTGAACACTTGCAAGAGAGTTGCAAACACTGCTGCAAATTACCAGAGAAGTACAAAGAGCCAGTGTTTTTCTTATATGTCAGGATTTACCTGCTCCTCAGATTTAATAGGGTGGGGACTGTTAAATATTCCATTTTATTTTGAGCAGATGAAATACAGAGTACAACAACACAAAGATGACCTACTTCTTCAAGTGATGACAACTCTGAAATGCATATGCCCTTATACTTCAAGATACATCCTAGCACCTCCAGGAAAAGCTCATTCTTTATCTTTCTAGGAACTGCTCTGTTTACAAATTTTAATTTTAGTAATCAAATGTGATAGATAATGCGAATTTTTATGTGTATAGTGCCTGTGTATACTTTAATTTGCTTTTAGCTATTTTGCTGAAGGCTCTTAAAGGCTTACAATTATGCAAGCAATGCACAAAAAGTATCCCTATTGTATACATCATCATAGACACAAAAGAAGCAAAGATGTTGAAAAAATAACTGCTCTTTTTGGTGGAGGGGGGACCATTACCATACTTGTTTTCACTCTGAATCTACCTGCATTTTCCTATGGTGTTTTTTATTTATTTATTTATTTTTCCCATGCACTTTTATAACCAGACAACAATTTCTTTGACATTGATAAGATGACAGTCCTTCTTTGTATTGGCAGGTTTAGCTGTAGGGGTGATGTTGCCCAAATCAAAGGAACAAATGGCCTTCGTCCTCAGTCTTACACAGAGAAATTCCTATCAAGCGTTTTAATGCCTCTGGTGATCACTTCTTTTGTTATCGTGGCAAACCCAACTCCAATGAAGGAAAACAAAACAAAGCAAAACAACAAAGTGAATATGAGCTTCATCCAAAAGCCAAAGAAATCAATCGAAGAGTCTCAAGTAGTAGTTCAGTGGGGCTGGGATGATTAAGCTGTATGTATACCTTGAGAAATTCTGAATAACAATACAAGTCCAAAAAACATTATTTGAAATGCAATATAAACTTTCTTTATGACCATGCAAGGAAAAAATGTTGCGATTGTAAATCCTTTAGATAATTACATATCATACTTGCAGTGTCTGTCGTGATAATAATCAAAGATCTTCAGATGCTACCACAAGACAAATTCATTGTAGAACTAACCTCTAATTTGCATGAAATGATACCCTGTATGTCTATGGGTTGAATGTTCAAATTAGTAAAGCTCTATAAAGTTCTATGAAGTTCAGATTAGGAAAGCCTATTAATAGTCAATGTTTTTTATCAAGGGAAGGTTAAAAACATCTCTCTTATAATAATGAGACCAATAAATATCCTCTTGATTTTCCATGTATATGAAAGATTAATGAAAATATGTATCCTATTGTTGATTTCTTTAACTCAGGTAATAAACTTTCAGAAACCAAGGAGCAAATCAACATGAACTTGATTTCTTTTTCATTTTCTTTTTGGCTTTTGAGCCTTTAAGATAATTTTGAAAAAAAAGTTTTACAACAGAATACGCATGAAAATCAGATGTAGAGAGCCTCCTGTCTCAGCACATTAATGGAAATACCACCTTTATATTAAGCAGTCTTTCAATCCACAAAACCCATCCCAGCATGTGTTTTCAACAATATTTTGATATCTCATTTTCCACTCAAGAAAAACACTCGTGATTCAGTATTTACTACTAGGATAAGAAGGTAATAAAATTTACATATGTATTTCTGCACATATCTGATCATCAGTCAGAACGCAGTTGTTGCAGTGACATTCTTTTTCACCAGTACTTTTAAGGAGATTGCCAACTAACTTGACTAAAATAATTTAGATTTACTTGCACATGACAATGAACATGCTGCTGTGGATTAATTAAACAGCAGTATATACACTCTGTTTATATTACTCTTAACATGATTTAGTAGTATAACTGTAATTATTCCATTTAGATTATACAGATCAAAAATCTGAGGTTGTGTTAGTATCTGAAGTAATAATTTTATAGTAAAAGTGAGTCTTCAGTATCTTATCGTTTCATTTAGAAACTACGTCACTCTGAGATTTAAAATTGTTAGGTTATCATTATCCTTTTCAGCTATATGTAGATGCTGAGTAGCCCTAGTATGTATGCCCTTTTGTACTCTTCATTATAACAGTCTCAAAGTATATATATATATATTTTTTTACACCTTCTAGAAACTGAATCACTATTCCTCACACAATGGGTCAGCAAAGAGCATGAGTATTCCTATTCCATTACTGTTATTTGTTCTGAACTGACAAAATGTCTAGTGCTACAGATGGCACTAAAACAACAAACAATTCCATGCCCTGAAGAGACTGCAGTCTATTCTGTCCTATGTCCAAGTTTGACCTTTTTAAAGGGTCTAGAGGAAAATGGTTATTCATCTCAAACTGGGACTCAGCTATGGAACGAGATTAGAGGAATTCTGTAGTAAAAAGGACGACTATTCTTATGTCTCAGGGTGCCTGCTGCTCACTGTTTCTTTAGCACATCTAGGAAGCCGCATTTTATGATAAGCTACAAATACAACCTTTTAATCTGAACCTTAATGGTTCAGATTAACAAACACCTCAGTCATTCGTTGTAAAATCATTTTTATTTTGGTCATCCCCATAGACATACAGCGAAAAATGATAGACATCATTATTCTGAAAAGTCACTGTTTTGCATTTTGTTTGCTCTTTCAAACCAGATAATCCTAAAACTGGCGTGTAGTTCATTTCAGCAATATGCTTTGCATAAACAATAATCACTGCTAAGACAGCTTGATAGATGTCTGCGTTTTTCTCATGATTACTGTATTATTGCATGAGCAGTCTTTTTTAAAAAGATGTTAAGTCTAAGCGGCAGATCAATGCTCCAAGTGAAATGCTATGGAGGAGGATGGAAATAAATTAAAGAATGGAAGTTTTTTTTTTTAGATTCCTAGCTCCATCCAGACTAATCTCAACTAACTTTTAACATTTAACTAGGAACTGAAGTTTTGACCCTGGCTACCAAAATTCCCTCTCTAGTCTCTGAGACATTATCTCCATATATGAACACCACTGGAGGGCTGACTACTGTACCTATTCCTGAGCAGGGAGAGAGGCTGGAGAAAACTATGCTCCAAATAAACTTCTCTTCAAGGATGATTTTGAGGTGTGCTGATGGCCTACACTAACGTGCAAAGAATAACTGTTCTTACATTGATAGCCCTATGAAAGGTCCGCTAATCTGATACCTATAGATTCTGTAATCTGATACCTAAACATATGGTCCAGTTTTCAAAAGCTCTAAATACCTGACGATACTTTCACTGACTTCCATTTTTTAGTTTTTTAACCAGAACAACAGCATGTGTGATATCTTTCATCACTTTTTTTTTTTTTGATGGTTTCATCATTTATTGAGTTTACTATATTTAGTGCTGATCTACATCTTGTATTTGTTCTTCTCATGTGACTGATACATGAATCCTTTAGGTGCCTGAATGTTTTGAAAATGAAGGGGAAAGGCAAAGAAACAAACAAATGAAAAGACTGGAGAATAATTCATGGTCAAGGAAACATACAATATTCTCAAGTAAGAGGAGCAAAAGTCCATCAGAAATGAAGGAAAATCATTTACCCTGCTTTGGAAAATTATATTAATCATTAACTACAAATACAGTAGGAGATTGCATATACCATTTGCTGGATATATTTACAGCTGTCATGACAATAAAAAGGTAATACAGCAAATAAAGGAAATGGATATTGTACTTTTACACCTCTGCAGAATGGTCTTAACTTTGTGATACACATACAGTTTCTGGTGACTTCTTGAGCTCTTCTCGATGGACTTCCCACCTAAACACCCAAACTGAGGAAGTGAAAGCTGACCTCCCTGCTTTAAGACATGAAAAGTGCTATGTGAAGAGACAGCAGAGCACAGAAACGGAATTACAGCTGCCATTTGCTTTCTCTGCTTTTAACCAGCCCTGCAACAGCACTGCCTGGCTTTGCGACATGTGAGTCAGAATAACAATTAAGCATTAGGTGTGGCCACTTTCACTGATAAGAGGCAAATTCTCAAGCTGTGAGACAACAAAGTCTAAAGTCTAAGGAAAGGCAAAGGGCAAAGGGCAAAGGCAGAGGTGAGGTACAGATGGAAAAGGGGAAAAACCAAGTTTTTTTAGTATCTTGGCTCTTCTGCTCCTTTTGAGATTTATGCTAATTATGTCTCAAGAAGACTGTGGTAAACATTTTGATAATAATAATTGTTCTTGCTTATTGATTTTACTTTGCACTCTCCTGCCTAAAATTTTGCCCTTGTATAGCCACACAATGGAAAATGTTAAAAGATTGTCTTAAAAGGGAATATGTCATTTAGTCAGCAAGATAATTCTGTCAAGCATTGTAACTAACTCAGAAAAGGGGAGCATGCTGTGCATTTCTGTAATTTGGCAATTTATACTACCAAATATGTACATGAAGGATTAAAATGAAACACTTTTTCTCAGAAAACTTCAGACCAATATCCACTGAAATTACTTCTCGATATTTTTTTACAGAAATGTGCTTGCAATCTCCTTAAAAGCCTAACATACTGTAATGCTACAATATGGCTGAAAGCAGATGTTTTTGATGTGCAAATAAATACTATGCACTTCAACAATCATACATAAGCTTCAGTTTACTTTCAAGAGACACCATGAATACAATTATAACCCATACTATATAGTCCAAATAATCTAAACCAATGTAAGTCTTCTCAAAATTTATGCTGTCAACATAAGCATCAAATGTAAGAGGAAAAGACAGGTTTTAACTGCTAAACAGTAATCACAGAATCAGAATGTTTGGGGTTGGAAGGGACCTTAAAGATCACCCAGTTCCAAGCCCCTGCTACAGTCAGCGACACCTCTTACTAGACCAGGTTGCACAAAGTCCCCTCTAGCCTGGCCTTGAACACTTCCAGGGATTGGGCAACCTGTTCCAGAGCCTCACCACCCTCAGGGTAAAGAACTTCTTCCTTATATCTAATCTAAATCTACCCTCTTTCAGTGAAAAGCCATTTCCCCTTGTCCTGTCACTACATTTCCTGACACAGAGTCCCTCCCCAGCTTTTCTGTAGGCCCCCTTTAGGTACTGGAAGGCCACTAAAAGTTCTCCCCAGAGCCTTCTCTTCTCCAGGCTGAACAACGCCAACTTCCTCAGCCTGTCTTCATAGGAGAGGTGCTCCAGCTCCTTGATCATATTCATTCATATTCCTGTGGACTTGTTCTAATACGTCCATGTCCTTCTTGTGCTGGGGCCTCTGAGCTGATCGCAGGGCTCAAGGTGGGGTCGTTCATAAAATAGAGCATTTTAAAGTAATGATTTATTTATTTATTTATTTATTAATGCTGAAATACCAATTTCTTTAAGATTTAATACGTTTCAATAAAAAATCCTCAACTATATCTAAACAAAAATGTCAAATGCTTCCAAACTCTTGGAATGCTACTTTAATTACTTAATTATTAATTATTTTAATCTTCTTAAGTACATCTTTGTACATTTTTCAAAACACATACAGTGTTACTTTAGTGGTTACAAAGTGACAAAAGTATCTGCACAGTAACAAAAATTAAAGTACCCCCCCAAATGATCTCTCTTACAGTCCTAAGTTGGTCTTTCAGTTATCATCATGGTCTCCAAAAGAATAAAGAATCCTTCTGAAAGAACTATGTTACCTCTGCATTAATAATAATTTCACAATAAATTAGCAAGATAAGATGATTCAGAATTTCTCCTTGATGAGAAGACAGACAATCCCTTCACACATATTCAGAAATTTCACTAAGATGCATTTGTCACAACAAGGGTAAATAAAAAATCTTACACTCAAATGAATCAAAAATTTTACATGCTGATCAATATTGTATTATTCACATAGTGTCAGAAGAAACCATATGGAAGATTAACTCTTCTCTCAAAAGCATAGTCTCTCTTCTACCGTGTTTTAAAAGGGTATTTGATGCTATAATGTCTGTATTACAATTTTTAGATATAAAATGCTACTGTGTTGGAAGGTTAATTGCTCTTTTCATTCTATGAACAAGAATACATCTGTACTTTTAAAAGTAAACCATTATCTTTATACCTAACCCCAAAATATGTTAAAAAAGCAAACAAAACCTTTAACTCTCCAAACCTTGGATAGAATCCGATCTTTGTGTTCCTTACTACAAAAACAAACAAACAAAAAAACAACTTAATATTAATAACAATTAAGAGAAAATAGAAACATTCATTTGAATTTTTGTATGTTGTCAGCTTCTGTTTCTTCGTTATTTTCTACGTAGACTACAATTAGCTATCTACTAAATGTGGTGCTGCTATTTTGAATAGACTGATCTTATTTTCTCATTGAAAATCAAAATTTAAATTTTAATTAATCTTGAAGCATTTGCTCAACCCTTGAAACACTCTTCTGAAGACCCTGTTTTCATCATAGATAGTATAATATGATGCAGTCTTCCAGGATGAGCGATACTATTGTCAGGTTCTAATTAATTTAACTGTAGGTACTGTAGTAACTCAAGAACAAACATCTGGGGATAAAAATGACATAAAGTCAATAGCTCTCATTTGTTTGATGAAAAGTCAGAAGTAAAAAAAAAAAAAAAAAAAAAAGGTTCTTTCTTCCTAAGGTTTGTTTGATTTCTTCTCCCCATCTTCTCTTTTTCTAGCCATGTGGGGGAAAAAAAAAAAAAAGTATAAGGAGTAAAAGAGGAGACAGAAGAGAAGCTGATTAAGAGAACAGCCATTTGGGTGACAAGACAGCAACAAATGCTTAATTATTTTTTTTTTGAAACAGCTTTTTAATTTAAAAATAAAAAAAAGGTGACAAACTGTGTTCTGAGTCTTTGCCAGTTCAAATTCAGACAAAAAAAATCAGGTGATTAAATTAAAGTGAGGATTTTAACTGGCTACCACCTCAACATTTCCACGTAAAAATCTTAATCAAAATGAATTTTTGTGGCATTTTTATTCCTCTTCACAGCATATCCACATTTTTCTCTGTTATTTATAACCTCCCCCCTTCCTCAGGAGTTGAAGATATACATGCATGAAAAGTATATTACAGAGATCATAACTCCAAAGGTAAGGAACAGGGAATTCAAATTTAATTCTAAAACATAACAAAAGTAATCATATCCATATTATATTCTCTATAATCAGTTCCCAAGATTTTGACACTAGAATAATATACAGTGCATGTGCAAAATGAACCATTTATGGGGCTCTTTTCAAAACAACATCTCAAGGCAATGAAGTGGAATGTTCACATCTGTCTTCAAGGGCAGAACTGAAAGCATTTTCCAGAGTGCACAAGTGGATTTTTATACATCAGAGCAGTTACAATAATGTCCTCCAATAATCTGCATTTAATATATATTCAGTATTTCAGAAATATTCCTTTTCATTTAAAGATGACACTTTGATACAATCATTCTAATTATTCTGCAAAGAAAATTAAGCAGATTCTTTAAAAAAAAAAAAAGCTTTAATTTTAACTGCTGTATTTTGAGATATTTTTCTGTATAAATTTATATTTTCTGTTTTGAATACAATTAAAATACAGTTAGAGTAGTAACTCCGACACAAAAGCTTTTAAATAAAAGTGTAGGAAAAAAAAGGGCAAATACTTCAACTAACTTTTCATTCCATACCTGCTTTTGAGAGGTTAACCCAAAATGCCTGGATAGATTCACAAAATCACCAATTCACAATTCACAACCAGGAGCTGGTTTAGGAGATTTTACTGTTGGTTGACTGAGAAGTTACTAAAATGTGAAGAGTAAATGTGAAGATTTTGCTACTTCCCTCATTTCTAATCTTGTCAAGCTTCAGTGATCAGAGCAGACTGCTAGAGCTTTAAAAGTAAAATATTAAGACTGGGAAAAAAATTGAAAAGTATAGAAAAATTTGAGAAAAAATATAAAGTATCTATTGAGTATCTTCATGTAATCTTATTCTTGCAGGGTTTATTGTGAAATAATAATTCAAATAGAGAAAAAAAAATCTAATTCATAACCCAGACATTCAAGTAACCAAAATATAGCAAAGAAAAAGAAGGTGGAAACAATTATCTGTTTTGCTCTTGAGTCTTGCTGGGCAAGATGTTAAATAAATATTAGATTTTAGAGAAACAGCAGGATACTAATATATCAGTTGACTGAATGAAGAGTTTGCGTGGAATGAAAGAAGTGTGTCAATCTCATGATTTTCTACTTTAAGCTACATTTTACTTCATCTACCTGTGTAAGCGGCTGACTTTATCACTGTATTTGTCATTGACTGTAGGGCATTGTCAACACGGGTTCATGAAAGGTAAGTCCTACCTTAGTAATTTGATCTTTTTCTATGATAAGCTCACCCCCTTGTTGGATGAAGGGAAGGCAATGGATGTAATACTTCTGGATTTTATTAAGGCCTTTGATACTGTCCCTCATGGTATCATTCAGGACAAACTGTCCAACTGTGAAGTGACCAGGTTCACGCTATGCTGGGTGATGAACTGTTTGAACAGCAAAGCTCAAAGTGTTGTACTGAATGGGACTACAGCTGGCTGGCAGATGGTCACTGGTGCTGTTCCACAAACGCAGTTCTGGGGACAGGTCTGCTCAACATTTTTATCAATGATCTGGATGTAGGAGTGGAAAGCATCCTTTGCAAGTTCACGGATAATACCAAACTGGGACGTACTGTTGACTTCCCTGGAGGGACATGAGGCCTTGCAGAGGGCTCTAGGTAGACTGCAGCATTGGGTAATCATCAACAGTATGAAGTTCAACAAATGTAAATGCCGGGTGCTGCACCTGGGATGGAGTAATGTTGGACAAAGGCATAGACGAGTGGCTGGAGAGCAGCTCAGCAAAAAGGGACCCGGGGGTGCTGGTGACAGCAGGCTCCACAAGAGCCAGCAGCATGCCCTGGCAGCCAATAGGACAAATGGCATTTTGGGGTGCATTAAACACAGCATAGGCAGCCAGGCAAAAGAGGAGATTCTCCCACTATATTTAGTGTTGGTGCAGGCTCACCTTGAATATTGTGGGCAGTTCAGGACTCCACATTATGAAAAGGATGTTAAGGTACCTTAAAGCATCCAGAGGAGGGCAACAAAGCTGGTAAAAGGACTAGAAGGCGTGTCCTATGAGTAGAGGCTGAAGGCCTAGTCTAGTTTGGAGAAAAGGAAGCTGAGAGGCAACCTCATTGCTCTCCACAGCATCCTGAGGAGGGGAAATGGAGAGAGAGGTGCCGGTCTCTGCTCCCTGGGAACCAATGATACATGGGAACAGCACAAAGTTGTTCCAAGGGAGGTTCAGACTGGACATTAGGAAAAATTATTTTAATGTGAGGGTGGTCACACACTGGAACAGGCTTCCTAGTGAGGTGGTTGATGCCCCTTGCCTGTCAGTGTTCAAAAGGCATTTCGGTAATGACCTCAGTAATATGCTTGAACTTTTGGTTAGTCCCAAAGAGGTCAGGCAGTTGGACTAGATGATCTCTGTAGGTCTCTTCCAACTGACCTGTTCTATACTACCTCCCTTAGAATGTTACACAGGCACTAAAAAAACCAACCAACCAAAACAAAACAAACAAAAAAACCTAATGCTTCATTAACTACTTTTCCATCACAGTTTAAAATGTACATAACAACTAAAATGTGTTATAGTTAACTGTAAACAATTAAATTGTAGATAGCTCAGAAGCTACTGGCTCTTCGGCTCTTTTCAGCTTTCTCTTTCTAATGGAGCATTTGCTCAGCAAATCATTGTGCACTGCATCTTACAAAGCTAATTAGCTGAGATTTTTCAATAAATATGCTATATAACATTTCCAAAGCATTCCTTAAAAATGACTTTACAAGAAAAGTATTGCTGTCAATAATTGTTAATGAATTGCAACAGTGATGTTGATCACGTCAGTAGGGAAACAAACCCATATCTGCAACAACATTGATTATTTTATGACAGATATTATCTAGGTAAAGACAGGATAGATTGCTCTGAAAACAATCAGGGGGAGAAGAGCTAGGTCGATTTTTTTCTAGTTTTATGTTAAAGGATTCACCCACTCAACACAACAAGCCCAGTGAACTGATCTAACAAGTACAAGCACAAACACAAGTAGGGAATAGTCTAAGAGTTTAACAAAACTGTTAATAAAATGATAAAGGACAATAATGGCAAAACTCAGGGAAAAGTGACAGTACCACAGCATACTTGACAATTAGAATGCTCACAAACAAACATCACTGAGAAGAAATGGAAACCCAGCTGGTGGACAAAAAAGCAAAACAAAACCCAGAAGACCTTGGGCAGCTCCAAGCTAACAATTGGCACTTTTTACTTTCATTCCATCAATAAAGATCCTTGTCAGAAAAAGGCTGATTTAAAGGGGGAAGAGAGTGTTCTTCTGTCTGCAAAGCCTTCATGCTTCGGTAAGTAATTTGTGTTATATAACAGCAGTTGCTATGGTAACAACACACTTAAAGAAAAATACACATCTGTAGGACTGGTTAATCTGTTTTTAGAGCTTCCTCTCTAAAACCTGAACCCTCTAGGAAGCTGTACATTTGCTAGTCTGATTTTAAAAGAACATGTCATTGTGAATCTGTTGTAAAAGCTTACTGCCTGCCAAAGCATGGAGTTTTTGGTTGATGTCTGAAAAAATCATTTTTTAAGAGCTTCATCTTAATACAAATCAGTATTAATCAGTATTTCGGAAGATGAATCAGTTCTGTCAAAAAGGACTATCCAAAGTGCCCACACACGATAGTGCTTTTTGTACAAACATTCAGGACATAAGCTCACCAAGTTTTCAGAAATCTTAAAGATTAAAAAAAAAAAGTCCTACTTGGCCAAATAAAAAGACTATAAGTAAATAAACACTTAATGGAAAGTTTAGAAATTATTAAAAGTCATATTGAATATCATGCAGTGCTTCAAACTCAGGAAACTTATCTTAAATACCACTCAGCAATGTGAAGGATGTTTATATTTGCTGTCCTATACCACCCACTGCCCTTCTTAAGTTGACACAAATTGGTTCTACTTGGCTTAAATTCTCTGTGATTAGCTGGAGGGTGTCATCATCCTCCATTATGTTTACGACGATAAAAGGCATGAAATGTTTGTAAAATGTCTTCCTGTGAAAAAAGTGCATGATCACTTTAGATTTTTATGAAGTGTGCAAGTTTCTAATGAGACACTAAGAGATGGCTAAGCAAGCATGTAAAAAAAAAAAAAAAATGGAAAATGGAGCAGACCAAGAGAACCTGGAAAATGGCTTTTGAGGACAACAGTGAGATTGCATTTTAGGAAGCTTGGAGAATTGGTACATTTTTTATGCTATCTTCTGTTCTCATTACAGTCTGACAATTTTCACCAGAACAAATTGTTTGTGATATTTTCCCTTCTCATTACAATCTATGTGACAAGAATGCATTATAAATTTGCCATTTCCCATCCCTTTTACAATCATCATTACAAGAATAAATTATATGAACATTCATGGCTGACAGTTTATCACGCTGTGCACAGGGTCACTAGATAGATAGATAACCAGTATTTGACTTTAATTTCACATTTACCTCATGGGATTTACAAGTGTCATCAGAAAAAAAAATGAGCCCTTTGTGAATTTATGCAAATATCATGTCAGATGTAAGTAAACATGAGGCTAATCTACAGAGTTCAGATGCAAAACAAAACAGAGAATCTGGTGCAGCAACAGATGAGGTGAGAATAAATACTATTTATCTTTCCCCTATTTAGTCTTTCCTTCTGATATAGGCTATTTATTATGAATTCTACTCAGTTTCTCCAGTCCTAATTTATCTTTTCTAGGAGATCCCTCTTTTCTCCACACTGAACCTTTTTGTCCTACATGGATGATGATCTGTTGCATTATGACAGCCTGCTCATCTAAGCATGTCAAAGTCCTGCCTAGATTTTAATTCACAATTCTCATAAGAAAAAGCCATGGACCATTACAGCATTCTGAGAAATAATCAAAATGCAATTGGAGAAGTTATGATTTATTTTAGACCATCTAGTAAGCCAGGCACAAGCCCAGAATTTGACCTCTAGTTCAGTTTCAATATCTTCTTCTCCACTTGGCTCACAAAAAAATTTAAGGAAATCCAATTTTATATTTTGGTGGAAAAGGGAAATAATGAAAAAGAAAACGTGCCAATAATGCATTGATAAATGTTATAAATTCCTGTTTTCTATGGTAATCCTGAAAAGTGTTGGTTAAGAATATATAAATCATTTCTCATCTAGGAATACAACTCATATTTATGTTTTTATTGTGTTCTTTTTTGGTTGATTGTTTGCTTGCTTGTTTTAGTTTTACATGTGTGCTTATTTATTTATTTATTCTATACACACAGAGTGTGTACATTCTAAAAAACAGGGCTAAAGAAAGAATTTATACAAACTCCAGTTAAGTACTGCAATACAATGATCATTTCCACACACACAAAAAAGATCTCTAGATGCAAAAGAGTATCCAATCTTGATGCAGTAGGAGCATTTATTGACATGCAATGTAATATACTTCTAGAACAGAAAAACTGTGGTGACTGTAGTCAGGTCCAAAAACCACTGACATGTTTTGATGTGCATCAGTAATTACCACGGGAAAGAATGTCAATAAATAAAGACAAGCATGTTGAAGTTACATGTTTCCCATAAAACTCATCTGAACTACTAAAGAATCATTTTGATTTAAGGTAGGTCTTTTAAAGTTCATCCTAAACAGACCACTTAAAATTAAGATTCAGAGAGGATGGTGTAAATTAATGAAATTGGTTCCTGTGAAGGACCTGTGAACAGTAAGTTTATTTAAATATCAGAAGGGCCAATAACTATTCCTTCAATATATATTGCATTAAGTGATATCAATTAGATTTGCTCAGCCAACAGTGGCTGAAGAGAATGTTCAAAATGCTTTGTGTTTATGTATGAGTTTGTGTTTACATGCAAATTTTAAGTTTCTGGCTCTGCAAGCTATGAGCATTCCCTTCAAATGCCACACAACCTTTATGGAAAAATGATTTTTTCTATTTTTATATCTGGAGTCACCACCCAAAGTTAATTGGCATCACCTCTATTTTAAAACAGTTATTTCAGCAGATCTCACTTCGGTATTGAATAGAAAAGGTGGTAGAATAAATGAATGTGAAAGACAACACATCCTCTCCTCTGGGAAATCTGAAGATGAATGAAGAACCATTGAACCATAAATCTATATCCCCCTCTCCAAGTGGGTAAACACCACCTCAACTAAAAGAATCAGAACAAATGTTAGTGGGACATTCATCTCACCTGACTTTAAACACCTAAAAGCATATATATCAGCTAAATTACTTTTACAATGTATGAAAAGAAGCATGTGCTTCAAGAACACAAGTCATTGTCGTATTTATCTGTCTTAAAATTAGATACAGCACAGGCCTTTTAATATTTTAAGGGAGAAAATCTGTCATTAATACTATGCCCTGCTGAGCCATTACACCATTTTATCTCAAGAGAGATACAAGTCACATTGTTTGATCCCATGAATCTTCCTTATGGGCAGGTCTCTATGGTCATATTTACAAATAAATAGATCTGTTGTCTGTCGCTGAGGTCAACTGGCACAGCTCTTGTCTGTATGGCTTCACTACCACTCCCCATTAAATACATTTCAGCCAAAAAGGCAATGGCCTCATTCATAGTGTCTGTTGGGAAAATTCTGCATGCTGTTATACAAACTGTAACCATAAATTACCTGGATTTTGATAGGTTGGCACAGGCTTAAATTGTGTGAGGGAGCATGCGAGCAAAGTACAGTAGTGAGTGTCAGGCCAGTGCTTGGGCTTGTTCTATAGCTAGCAATTAGGTTGCTAATAGCTTATATTTCTTACGGTTTCATTACAGCCATTATGTTGTGTGAAAACAGTATTTCAATACACCTAATAAAATTTGTGTACTATTTCATTATATGTTTTAGTGTATTTAAAACTTACGCTTTAAAACATGAAAATTTCACTGATAGAAATTGTTATTTCTGACCTTTATTGTACCAAACCAGTGTTTACGGAGAACTTTCCATGAAGTTCGGTTACACTTTTTTGAAGCATTTCTGCCAAGCCTAGCTCTAATATGAAAACTGCTATCCATTCATATAAAAGTGATCAAGACCTCATCCAGAAACATCTCAAAGCATTCTAAGAGCCATCCAATCCTATTTCAGACCAGCCAACAGGATTCTTAACTGAAAATTCATTTTGGTCTAGATTATTTCAAAACTGAGATTCTGCTTTCCATGGTATTTTTTCTCTAACAGCAGATTATAATTGACATTTCAGAAAAAGGTAAGGTTGTCCACTGCTTACTTACTGCAGGTGAGCTGAAACCCAGAAGCACTCAGATTTTTCTTTACATTGTATTGGTAAATATTTTTAAGTTCCTAGACTTCCTTGTTGTTCAACACAATTTCATTGAGATTTACCCGTATCAACAACTTTTACCAATGAATTACACAGTCTAATTTCATACTTCTGAAAGCAGATTTCCTTTGATTTTGAAAGTGTCATTTTAAAACTAAAGCTTTTTTATGATTCGTTTCTTGTTCCCCACAAGATCCATTATTTTAAACACTTCTCTGCACTGAAATGCATCAGAATTTGCAATTTGTTCTTACTTTTACAACCACTGTTTGAAATCTGCATTTTTTCAATTTTTATTTTATTTTATGTGTACGCACACAGAGTACTGATTTCATGTCTTGAACAAGTTAGCTTCAAAAACTGCTCAAAGATAATAATGAACAAAGATATTAATCAATTTAGTTTTCAAGCACCTCTGTAAGAAAAAATCTCACTGAGAATTTTGAATGAAATGGTTTTGTTTGATTGTTTGTTTTTCATTTCAAAGTGCTTTTTCTCCATATCCAGAATTAATTATAAAAGTATATGACCTTAGATAAAACTTTCATCAATAAACTGCTCTCTGATTTATCCATTATGGACAATATCCTGGAGTGTTCACAGAAATACAGCATATCTTGATATATAGACACTTAGAAAAGAGATATAGAGATGTAAGTGACATCAAAAGAACTATATGTTCATTTTTGAATGTAAATACATATTTTGAATTAATGTTTTACAATGTTAATTATGTATGCCAGTTATAATCTTGAAAAATGAATTCAAAGTAATCCATGCAATACCAATAGACAGAAATGCAAAGAATCAACCCTTGTTTGAATCAGGTAAAGAATATGAAACTTTTTCACTCTATAGAGTTCTGGGATCTCTGACCTGATGATATTCTGTAAAAGTCAAGGGATTATGGTAGTAAAGAAAAAACTTCCTGACCAGTTCTAACAAGAACCTTTCTCTGATGTTTTTAGTCCTGTCTGAAGTTTGAAATATTTTTGTTCTTACAGAGCAGTTTTTATAATTATTGCCAAGACACAATCTTCTAGCTCAGACAAAATTCAGAAAATACTAACTCGCTTCCACTCTGGAGAATTTATTTGATGTTTATTTAACTTAATTTAACTCAGCAACACTCCCATTAAAGATAAAGTCCTTAGACAGTTTCTCTCTCACTGACATGCACAGAAAGCAAAAGGAATAGAAAACAGTGAAAGCAAAAGATAAGTGCAGTAAGAATTTCCAGTGCCAGAAGGCTGTTACAAAAGACACTGATTAATCTCTTGTGTCCAAAGTGACAGTCAACGTACACAGAAATGATTGCTTAACATGGATAGAAACTGTCAACCAACAGGACATGTAAGTAATCTTTTTGTGGAGTTCAGAGATTAACTGACAAACTACAGCATGGGGATTGAAAATGTGTGTTCCTACAAAGAAACATCTCTGTCTGAGTGTTTTATTTCTTTATTTCTTTATTGGGCGTGGTGGTGGTGGTAGTTGTGGTGGTGAATGATGTTTAAATAAATAATGATAGCATAATTTCTTCACATTGCCAGAATGTCAACAATGTACAAAATGTAAATGCAGAAAAGCAAGATATCACCTTCCACTGTGGGAAGTCTCTTTATTTAAAGAGACTGGGACATCTCAAATTCTGTTTTCTTTTTTTCATGTGTTAAAGGTGGCACTCAGTTGCTTGAATATGGGGGTCACAGCCATTTAAGCCATTTTAGATGCCTTACCGTATCCTGCCTCAGCTCTGCCTGACCATTTTAATACTCTGCAGTGTCCAAGACACCAAAAGGAAGCTAAAAGATATGACCCAGTATCTACAGGTGATCTGTGCCTTCTAGATTGCAAGGAAGATGAAAAAAATGATAATGTAACATGCCTGAAAATGGTATTAGGTACCTATATTTATCCACCTGAATCTTAGTCTAGCTTTCTGAGTTCACATTGTAAAGAACTCATACTAAAATGAATTTTAGTGGGACCTCTCTAGGCTACCTAACTCTCTCTCTAGGCTCCATTAACTGTATTGACCTGATCTCCACTTACTGTAATACGAGGTTGGATACCTACTTGTAGAGAACTAAATTTAGAGACAGTAACCATTAACTGAATCCCACCCAATCACAAGAGCCACAGTATGCCCACGAAGAAATCAGGAAAATTCAAAAGCTGATCTTACATCCCAGGTTCCTGCCATTTCTTCAATGACCTTTGTATTAAAAAATACCGATCTACTGTTGTACAACTTGTTATTTCAAACTTTTTGAATATTAAATAAAATTCATAATAATGCTAAGAAGCTAAAAGGTTCTAATATAATTTTAAATAACAATAAACAGAAGCCAGTAATGTTCCTGCAAATAATGACAGAAAATATGTGGCAGATCTGAAATGCAATCTCACAGATCTTATTTATCTAGCAAATAGTCTAGCAAGTAGTTATGTTTCTTCTTCAATTTCTTTTTATTAATAAGTAAAGAAAAACTTGCTAAAAGCATCATATGTTATAGAACGAAGCTCCTACAAGGGAGCATCTACAACCATTTTTATATATTTACATACTAAGATTCTTACACATCAGTGAACACAATCATGATACAGTGCTCAACAACAACAAAAAAAAACACTCGTTAGACAAGCTCAAGTAACTATCAGCATGTGCACTTTCAGTCCATTCCACAGCAAATTAAAACATGCTAGTTTATTGTCATTACACATTTTCTACTGATCTTTAAGCTAATTAATTTAACTTGAAATGAGGATTAGCTGAAAGTACAGGTATAACCAGTGAAGTTACTGTGGTTTAGTTTCCATTGTAGCCACACCACCTTAATAAATGCTCATTTCCGTTCTGCCTAAATTTTAAAACATGTAGGACATTCATAGCATTTATTTTACATAACATTTGTAACCATTAAAGTTGCCTCATCATTAGTTAACTTTCCTCAGATGATATGAGGTAATTCATTAAAATGTGATAGTGACTGCTTTGCAGCCATTTAACATGGGGCAGATAACATATGGGTAGGTACCACAGTTCAGCTGACAAGTAGTTTGTCAAGCTGCTACAACTCAGCTCGTATTTAGGCACACTTTAGAACTTATCCTAAAATAAATTAATTAAGTAAAAGAAATGGCTGAATAAAAAAATAACATTAAATATGATAAATATGGTATCTTGTATGAAAAACACTGCTTTGTGATGATATTGTAATCAAACAAATATATGTTGATGAGCTGTAATAACAAGATTTAGTTGGCAAGCTCATCTAGTTATCTATAGCTTAATTAATATAGCTACTGAGCCTAGGTGACACTGTGGCCTTTTTCGTGCCAATGAAGTTACAGATATTCATCATACTCTTTGGAAATGGCTAAAAAAGGATGCTTCCATGTTACATGTATCAGTAATTACACTGCTTTTCACAGCTTTTTCCTCATTTTTGTAAACACCTACCTGCATAAGATTTACTGGGGACACTGAAATGGCTGACATTATAGGTTGTAAAACTGCTTTAAAAACAATAACAAGGTGATTCTGTATTTGGAAAAGAATGTGAGAGATTCCACATGAAGAATCGCTGTAAAATACTGGCAATATGATTTGTCAATGTATAACAGCAACAGAGTTCCATTTTATAGGTGCAGAGATATTTTTCTTGGCATGTCAGTGTCAACAGATGCCATGAAGTAAGGAAGCATGTGGCATTGGTGTGGCAATTCTATCTTAAAGCAGATCTATCCTGCAGTAGAGCTTTTTAACTGTCTAAACCCACATTCACTTGGCACCTGTACACCAGTATAATGGTCCGACCAACTTCTAAGTAGGAATAGTGCCATGATAACAGATGGATAAAAGTGTAGGCAGCAATAGGAGCATGTACCAGCATCCAGTGTATTTACTGAGACTTGGAAAACCTAGCCAGGAATGACTCAAGTGTCTGAAATAAAAGCCTATGGCCAAGATGGCTTGCCAATGCTAATCCAGCTATTCCCTCAGTTAGCATTTCAAAGTACATACATTTATCTGTTTCTAAGTTAGGAATTCAAAAGTAGGAGAATAGGTGATATAGTAAATGTAGGAGACCTTTGGTTTTCAGTCCTGTCCAGTATTGGGTGTTTGTGCAGGTCTTCATGGGCATTGACCAAGTATCTCCTGATTTTGGTGGCAGATCCTGGGACTACCGCAGAGGCTACCTCATAAAAGTCTGGGACAGCCTTCTAGTCGTTTATTTACAAGATCCCTAAGGGTAAGCAGTGCTGTTTGATCAGCATTTTAGTCATCAATGTAATTGCAGAGCTTGCCCCTACTGTGCTCCAGATGAAGCAGGTTGCTATTTTCAGAGTTCTGCGAAGCGGTACTTCTATCCCTTCAAAAACCTGTTTTCCACCCCATTTTGTAAAGGCTTTGCAGACCAGTTATCTGTCTGACAGCGGTATGTAAAAAAAAAAAAAAAAAAAAGAAAAACGAACAAACTCAGACCTGGAAATAGGGCTTACTGAAATTAAACTTGACAATGCACCCAGACATATGGTCTGATTTTTTGTGTGGTCCTTTGGGACCCAGGAGTTGGACTCGATGATCCTTGTGGGTCCCTTCCAACTTGGGATATTCTGTGATTCTATGAAATTTGTTTGTACCTCAGCATACAATGCAGCTGGAATTAAATTTCTAATTGACCAAACCCAGAAATCTGAAACACAATAAAATCCAGGAGAAGGGGACAGAGGAAGGGAGAGCAAAAGAGTTATTGTACCAAATAGTGGCCTCAAAGAGCATATGGGATATTAATTAAACAAACTGGTCTTCCAGAAAGTTGTTATGCTATGGTATAACAAGCCCACCAATTCTTGTTACAAGAAAGATATGACATGTGACATGATATGACCAAATGACATATTTTAGTGTCGCACCCTAAAATGCCCTGCTAGGAGCCGTAAAAAAGCTCCTGTCCTCTAGTACTCGAAATAGAGAGACTTTTTATAGTTCCTGCCATCTAGTACTTAAATAAAAGACTTCCTATAACACTATAACTGGACTTTAATGCCTGCTGTTATAAAGAGTTGTATTATCTGACACAGGCTAACATATATATATATGCTATATATAAATAGAATTATATTAATGCTGTTTACTACTTAGACTCAGAAATAAGCTGCTTTTGATGAACATGAGCATCATTCTTCTGGTGCTGTTCAATGGTTAGGTGGAGTTATTAAGTTCAGGAAGGAGAAGGCAGCATTGATGATGAATGGTATTTTCCCACATAAAAGTCCTTGTCACATTAAGTAAAATTCAGTGAGATCCTTTTGTATTATTTAACTATATTAGAATGCAGAGCTCACTATTATATTATAAGTGTATTATTATTATAAGTGAACACATTGTTGAAGAGACACCACCTGACACCAAGAAACAGACCATGTATCAAGACTTGTAGCCTTCTAGGAAGGCTAGGTGTTTCAGCACAGTCTGGAACGAAGGAAGCTAAGTACCAAAGGGAGTACCTGTGTGAAAATTAAGAATGCCTCTGCTTACCTGGAGCGTAAAAGGTGCCTGGTAAATTCAGGTTGATTTAACAGAAGTTCCTTTACCCTTAGGAAACTTTTAGAGAGTATAAATTAGCCAGGAATGTCTGCCATGGACAGCAGTTTGTGGTGCTAAGGTATTTCATCTGTGTCTGCAGGGTAGTAACACCCAGCAAGCATCGCAAGTCCATCTGTTAGCTGAGATACTGCAGTGATACCCTGGAGGAGTCCTCATGTCAAGGTACGTACAAAGGGTGATTTGGCAGAGCAAGATGCAGGAAGCACTGCAACAGGGCTTCTGCACGGCATGCAGGGTTCTGGGTCCAGAGGGAGCTGTTAGTTCAGCAAAACACATTTGGAATTAGAATCTCTTATACAGCAACATTGTTTATGAAAGGCAGTATGTTACTTAAATAAAGCAACACTTTAATAAGGGCAACGCTAACTTGAAATGTTCCTTTCTTTCTAGTGTTTACAACAAGGAGTAGCAAATTCAAAAGCAAGCACATTTCTTTTGAGTGCAATAGATTGGCCTAGTGCCAGCTAGCAAAAACTCTTGTCAAAGGTTGGCATTGTTTCACTTGCATAACTCTGAGTCTTTCCTGGATGTTTAACCTGGTAATGGCTTGGTACATGTTTACTTTCATTCACCTGATGGCAGCTTCAGAAAGCTAGTGACTGTGACCTGTAGGGAATCCAAGAAGATTCCCCGAGGATAAAGAAAATATTTAATCTCTATTATTCAGGTTCAGGCAGATTCTGGGAATTGCAAAGACAGGCAGCACAGCAATCTCCTTCATGTTCTGCAGTCCTATGTCACAGGACACACTGTATGGGAGAGGATTAATCACATCTAGCATGATTAACAAGTCTCTCTGAACTCTTATTTTTTTTTATTTTTTTCATTCCCTAGATCCTGGGACAAAATCATCACTGATGCACCAAAACCAAAGCCATTTGCTTCTTAAGTATCCATTCAGAGCCCCAAGGAATAGGGCTAGCATAGGTTAAATTGTCAGTGGCAGATGACCTGAAAATTTTGTTTCATATATTCCAGACAATTTCAAACACTAGTGGATTGGGAACGCATCTTCACAGAGTCTCTTGGACACTACAGACAAGTGCTAAAACAAACTGAATCCAGGCCAGTGAAAACCCAGATATCCTGGTGGCCTGCACTGTCCCAGAAGTCCAAAGACTGTGGACTTTTACTGGTTTTGGCAAAAAATCCTGTTTGGTGGGCTACAAGAAACAGCTGTCTTGACTTCTATTTCATTTCTGAAATGAGAACAGATTTAATCCTTCAGGCATCAGAGGAAAATTTGCTATAGCATTTATTTCATCCAGCTAGAAGTCTTTAAAAAAAGTATCTGCCTCATTGCTCCTTTCTGTAGTACCTCAGTCATCTCCCAGGGATGCATAGGATGATGGTAGTCTCTATGTTAGATCTGTGAGGGGGTGGAGGAGATGGAAAGCTTTGGACTGATCAAATATGGGTGTTCAATATTACCACAAAAGGCATTAACCATAAGCTGACAATTTTTTCAGCCTTGGAAGAAAATATGGTCTGATCCAGACTGCAGTCATCACTGTTCCTGAGCATGTCACTGATAAGACTTAAAGAAAGATATCTGGGGGGCCAAGGGAGAAGATGTTGGTTTGGGCTTCTAACTTTATGCTGTGAATCTGGATTATTTATGTAAGTGAAGTTGAGGCCTATCATTTACATCATCCTTTCACTTAATATCAGTCTGTACTGAAATGCCAGCAGAGGTCTATGCACTAGCACTGGACCTTAAGACCAAGTGAATTCTCCACTGTGTGACTTAAGTTTCTGTTACTGATTCAAATACTGGAAGTTATATCGGGTATTTTTGTAGTGTTTATGTCCAAGCATTTTAAAAGAAATTGGAGTAGTAGAGCATAATACAAACCGAGCTCTTCCTGTGGCATATAATTCTAACACATTTATCAAACTATCTCAAACAGTTTTGGGATTGGAAGGCTATATGACTTTCATTACAACCTGTTACCACTATGCAGACTAAACTCTGCAAACAAGGGAGGAATGTGGAGGAATATGGTCAGGCAGTTGGACTAGATGATCTTTGAAGGTCTGAACTATTCTATTCTATTCTATTCTATTCTATTCTATTCTATTCTATTCTATTCTATTCTATTCTATTCTATTCTATTCTATTCTATTCTATTCTATTCTATTCTATTCTATTCTATTCACCATTTGATAATCCGAAGTAAATCTGCCTATGACTTGCTACATATTTCAAGCTACAGAGCAGGAACACTAATAATCTATCCAACATTCTCCTCCTGCTTTCCACTTAATAAGGAAAAAACCCCACAGGGTCATCATAATACCCTTTCACTGCTGCAGAACTCAGGCCCTGCCAAGGTGGGGTAATCAGCTGAGATACTTTAATAATCGTAATTAGACTATACATAAACACAGTATTCATAGAATCACACAGAATCATTTAGGTTGGAAAAGACCCTTAAGATCATCAAGTTTGCAAGCAATATAATAAATATATGCAGAGACCTCTGATGTCTCATACTCCAGACCGTGGTAAGATAGCAGAGACACCTGGGGGTGTGACAAGTATTACTTCTGATGGAATCAACCATGTTTTAAACACAGGGCTTGGAGAGAGGTAAACATGGTTAACTTGGGTAGAAGGGCATGATGGAGACTGTTTCAACTTCCTACTTATTTTTTAAATAAAGATTGCCATTATATGTAAATATACACTAATCCTTAACTGAAGGAATGAGAAAATATGTTTCATTGCCTGTAATGCTATAAAATACTTTCTACTGAGTTGTTCATATTTTTACAAGCTACTGGTTAGCTATTCAATATTCTTTGCCTGTAATGTTTCTATGAAAATGTATGTACAAATGAAGTTCAGTGTTCCTGTGGGAATTTTTCAGGAAGGAATACTTTCTTTGCATGGAAAAATAGAAGGAGAAAATTGGATAAATTAAATAAAATTTTAGACTATTAGGCTATTAGACTGCATATGACTGGAATAGCTTGTTATATCTCTTCTTCCATGTTATGAAAAAAGAGAACACTGAAGTAAAAGAAATATGAAATACAACACCATTCACTATCAGATAATCTTATTAACTTGAGAAGCTAACCAAGGGTGAAGAAGCTCAGCAGTATCTATGGTTACACTGCCTACAAGCCATTTGGTTACAGCTGGCAATTGTAATATAATAAAGCAAAAATTTTATAGTGGTAAGTCACGAGGGAGTACTCTTAAATTTTGGATTTGCTTATGTTTTGCTCCTTCTTGACAGCAGATGGGAGTACGATCACTTTGTTGCTGTGACTTTGATTTGCTCTCAAGAGGCAATTTCTGTATTCTTAAATTTAGCCTTCTGTATACTGAAGCATATGCTATACTGCCCACAAGACATAATTAATCTAAAATATACACAACTCCTAATCGGTGCTCACTTAGTCTTTCAGTATACTGAAACCAGGATATTACATACAATTTTGAGTAAAATACTGCTGCTGAAGAGGGCCAGATGTTCTTTTCTGCAGCTACTGCTTCAGTTTAACTGCACACGAATTTTGTGCACTCCTAAGTAAGCATGTTAAAACCTAGTAAGAAAGGCTTACATAAATGTATGTATTTTTGTATGTCACAGACACACATATATATATCAGAATTAAATGGAAGAGAGGAAAAGTCCCTTATGACCTCCTCTAGAACCTGTGTAATAAATTTACTTCTGCTTAACTCCAAATCAACAAAAAGTAAAAGCATACCCAGTGCGAGAATCCCCATTTCTTGTGTTCAGAATATACAGGAAAATTCCTAAAACCCAGTACTGTTCCTCTTGTTTTCCATACATATGAGCATTATCTAGAATTACTATGGCAGAACAGAAATATATGTAACTGCAGATAAGACAGTGGGAGAAATGGAAGGCCATAGTATCTGTTGATTTTTTCCAGGTTCTATGAATAAAAAGAAAAAAAAATTTCATTGTGTATACCAGATTTATATAGCTATGTATACACATGCAAGTATATATGAACATATATAAAAATTATTGCTTTCAACATATAGCTTTATTATTTTCTTAGACACAATTAGAAGTGCAAATTAAGCACAACACTAAAGATTCCTGTATACACATTTTTGCTTTACAATGGCATAAATCTGATTCACATCTGTAGCTAAGATGTGAGCTCAGAGAAGCTTTTCTCCAAGTTGCACCTTTTACAAAGATTTTCCACAAGTGGTTTCTATACTATGAAGCCTACACTATGAAGCACTCTATCAACTTTTTTGAGATTTCTGTGACTCTGTAAGATCTGAAATTGCTACAAAATTTAGAAGTTACTAAAGTCTGAGGGTTTCTTGTTCCATTTTAAAGAAGTGAAGCCTTAAACACCAGCTGTGCTATATTCAAAGTCTGCATAAACGTTTTTTTTTTTTCTTCTTTAATTTGACAGTATGTTATGTGTCATGCAACCTATGAACAAAGAAAAGAGTTGGTTTTATCACAGAATGGTTTGGGTTTGAAGGGACCTTTAACACGTTCTAGCTCCAACCCCCCTGCCATGGGCAGGGACACCTCCCACTAGACCAGGTTATTGAAAGCCCCATCCAGCCTGGCCCTGAGCAGTTACAGAGATGGGACATCCACAGCTTCTCCGGGCAACCTGTTCCAAGGCCTCACCACCATCAGAGTAAAGCATTTCTTTCTTATATCTGATCTAAATCTACCCTCTTTTACTTTTTTTTTTTTTTTTACTTTTTTTTAGTTCTAAAATCATTACCCCTTGTCCTACCACTACACTCCCTGACAAAGAGTCCCTCCCCATCTTTTCTGTAGGCCCTCTTTAGGTACTGAAAGGCCACTATAAAGTCACCCCAGAGCCTTCTCTTCTCCAGGCTGAACAACCCCAACTCCCTCAGCCTGTCTTCATAGGAGAGGTGCTCCAGCCCCTTGATCATCCTCATGGCCTCCTCTAGACTCTCTCCAGCAGGTTCATGTCCTTCTCGTGCTGGGGCCCCTGAGCTGAACACATCGCTCCAGGTGGGGGTCTCACAAGAGCAGAGCAGAGGGGGAGAATCAACTCCCTCGCTCTGCTAGCCACTCTGCTTTTGATGCAGCCCAAAATACAGTTGGCTTTTTGGGCTGCAAGCACACATTGCCAGCTCACGTTGAGCTTCTCGTCAACCAACACCCCCAGGTCCTTTTCCTCAGGGCTGCTCTCCATCCGTTCGCTGCCCAGACTGTATTTGTGCTTGGGATTGCCCTGTCCCAGGTGTAGGACCTGGTATTTGGCCTTCATGAGGTTCACACAGGCTCACCTCTCAGGCCTGTCCAGGTACCTCTGGATGGCATCCAGTGTATCGACTGCACCATGCAGCTTGGTGTCAATGGCAAACTTGCTGAGGGTGCATTCAGTCCCACTGTCCATGTCACAGACAAAGATGTTAAACAGTACTGGTCCTGATAACAATCCCTGAGGAACTCCAGACGTTACTAATCTCCACTTGGACAATGAGCCTTTTATATTACAATCTAAATCAAGATAACAGCTTATTTTGCAAACCAATTGTTCATATTCTGAAAGTATGATGGTTTGGGTTTTCCCATTTGTTTCAAATAATTTGCTGTGAAATTTATTGTTGGAAGTTAAATGTGGTTTTTTTGTTTGTTTGTTTGGTTGGTTGGTTGTTTTTTTTTTTTTCATAGTGTTTATCTGATGTATTCGTAGCAATATCAGCTAAAATGTATTCGAATGCTATGTTGTTTGTTGCTTGGGGTCTTTCCATGAAAAATGGTTTGGCTTAAAATCTGTGGATAGACATGTAAACTATAGTGGATCCACTCATAAGCTTTAACAATGAAAAGGTTTACAGCAGTTCTTAAAAACCTGCATTTAAAATTTTGTACTGATTGTCCAACTCCTCCAGTGTTTATTCTATAGATCTTGTTTACTTCATGAGAGTTTATTCTGAAGACCTTAGACTTTCTCTTTGACATACTGTTGAGGATATTCAGCCTTTGTCTCCAGCTGATCACACCCATAATTTAATTTTCTCTCTCTGCCTCAAACTTTCCCTGTTAATGCCTTTTGAATAATAACAAATGATACTGGCATCCTATCTCTAATTCAAACTCAGTCTGGCTACTGTTGTAAACTCAGAGCTTCTTCTAGACCTTTAAATTCACGTCATTCTTCATGTATCATAGCTAACACATCCCCTACCACATAACTTACACCATAAGGCAGGATGGAAAACTCTTTGGGCCTAATCTAACCCCCTGTTCAGTTTTCAATACATCTAATATCTTTAAAATATATTGTTAAAATATTTAGGTAAGGGAATTTGATAGTCTTCCAAACTCTCTCTTTCCACTATTTGAATATCCTTGAAGCCAGATTTCTTTGTTCCTTCCAAATATTCCAATCAGAAAATCTAGCTGGTCCATTATTAACCTTTTGTGTGGCAATAGAATGCATTTCTCCAGAATGTTCTTCTATATACTGGATGAGTGCTTTTATGTCTCAGTACAATCTTCTCTATTTTAGAGCAATCAAGCCTAATTATGTTAATATTTTTTTCATAGGTCATTCTTATTTATAACTGCATTCTCTTCCACTGGTCCATGCCTTTCTTAAGCAGTGGTGTTCAAAAGAGGAACACAAAATTTTAGCTGAGATCTTAATAGCAGTGAATGAACATGAAATAACCTTCTAATAAAGCCCCTGTATTAATTTAGCAAAAAGTCAAATTCGTCATCTTTGAAACCACATCACACAGCTCATTTATATGGAATTCATGACGCATTATACCCTTATGACACTTTTCTGCCTTACTGAGGCTCAGCGATTTCTTCCTGTTTAATTTTTATGTTTCTTCTTTCTAAAGATAGACTTTTGTTCTAACCTTTACTGGATTTGCTGGTTTTAGATATCATCTCATTTGCAGTTGTATTAGGAATTCTAACCCTGTTCTTCATACTATTTGCAATTAGGTTTACTTCATCTTTGATTTCACACCTGTACCCTCTCTGTCAATGTCAGGAGTGAAAATACTGGGATCTCACTCAAAATATCTCAGTCTACAAATTACGCTTTTCCTTTTTCAGTCCTGTGGGACTACTCCTGTCCTCCACTAAGTCTCAAAATATACATACAGGTCAGAGACTATTTTGGATGGATCTTTAAGTATGTTCATCGAGTTTTTCATCATGACCTACTAAATGAACATATTCATCTTTTCCTAATAGTCTCTAGTCTGGTCTAGTTCTACTCACATTGAAAACTAGCTTAGTTGTTTATTGTTTTGTTTGTTTGTTTGTTTGTTTTAAATTGTTGTGATTAATCCTGTTTACCGTACGTGCAGAAGGGACAATGAGAATTAATATACTGTAGCTTGCTCAGAAAACATCAGACAACACTGAAAAAACTTTCAGTGATTATTTAAAAAAATACAACCTAACATAACTTATTACAAAGATCTGCAATTCCTTATCTCTCCATTTAGGTGATGAAGTCTAATGGGTGCTTATTCCCCACTCCTCCTCTCCAAGACTGCATAATTATAAATCTCTTGATCTTGGGTTGTGGTTTCACACAAAAGCAACAAAGCCAGCCCCAAAATCCTCTTGCCTTCTTATTCTCAACAGTCTCTTTAAGCAGATGTAAACTTAAATGAGGAACTGATATGGCAAAAATCAAGTATTTCTCAGGCTTATTTTTCAGTTGGATTGAGGAAACTTTCTAGGTCACCTCATAGACAGAAGAGTAGCTGGGCTAGTAAAATTCAAAGGGTAGATATGGGACAGGAGTGAGAAACTGTGAACAAATGCCACTTAAATCACTACAAACAATGTTGCCATCAAATATAACCTCCTTGCTTTGTTTAGCAGTTCAGTACTTGAAGCAGGGTATTTATAGGACCTGCACTTGATTCAGCCAGGTTTCCATCGTTGGCAATGAAGAAAAATAGGCAATTCTATGTCAGAATTCATACCACTGGAAAACAGGCATACAGAGAGGGTCAAACTAATACATCCTAAAAGTACCTATTTCTTTCCACTGATATCAAAGGAGGCAAGATTAATCTGATCTAAAGTGCTTTTGCAGAAGGCATGCTCGCGGTACTGGTTCTGCTAGCAAAATGCCTTCTCTGATTAGTGTTGTCTTCTCAGAGTTAGTACGTAGTTTTGACTCAAAGCATCCATGGGAAACATATAAAAATATCTCTAAAAATAAGAATAAAAATGGATCTTTTTGTGATTCTGCTGGTAACTGTAAACTAACATCATATTCACATGCATGTGGTTCTAGAAGTTTCCATGTCTACATATTTTTTTTTCCTTTTTTTTTCTTTTTTATCACCAAAGCTTTCTTTGCTTCTTCAGTCACTGGTTAAATTATTACAAAATCTCACTTATTTATGCCATTATTCGGTTGTTAACACTGCTTTAACTGAACAATTTTGCTATTTATATAATCAAATTTGTGCCAAGCTACTGCATATAAACATAAGGCATTTAAGATAATTAAATTCTAAGCGTTCAGTATGGTTCAGTTCAGTTCACTGGTCTCAATGGCTATTCGACTAATAGACTCAAATGCGTAAGAATAAAAAAAGAAAACAAATTCATAGCTAATTAGAGAACAGAGCAGTGATTTTCAAATCTGCATCTATCTCCTGAGCCTCTTCCTAGCTACAGAACAATTTTTAACTTGTCATGATTGTACCAAAAAGACATGGGGAGAACACAGATGAAATGGCTTTTGTCCTGTTAATAAAATATTGCTTGTATTTTTATCAAAAAGAAAATCCTGTAGCTGGTATTCTAAGAAGTGTTAGAGAATACAAATGTAGCAACAAGCAGAGCTTAGATAAGTACTTAAATAAGTATTGTCCTCTAAAAAAAAAAAAGAAGTTTTATGAAAGAAACTTTTAAACAATGTAACTTTATTACGAAAAGAAAAATGAACATTTATGTTAAGTGAGTTTAGTCATGTCCATTCAAATCCAGTATTTTATTTCATATTACTTTGTGAGCCTGCCTGAGCTGGTGAGAATTGAGAGTGAAAACTTCAGTACCATGAATGCTGAATTTCTATTCCCTCTCTTCATCCCATATTGTGGAATATGATGCAATTTTCATTCTTCGCATATCAGAGTTTTTATTATTTGTATTCTGATATGTCAACAGTTATTTTTCATTTAGCTTTATGCTGAATCATCTTCTTGATCTAATGCAGTCTCTTGGATCAATTCAGTCGCCTCCTTTACCTCTGCCATATAGCCTTTTGAGCTGGTCACCCCTCACAATAGTGCTTACTATAGATTATCTGTTTTGTCTGCTGGTCATTGGGAACTATCTTCTATAGCCAAAAGGCATCTTATGTTTGTGGTTTCTAGGAGTTCCAGAAAAATAAAAGCTACAGGGATGCTAGAATCCTTAATATCCATAAAACTCAATCAACTGAATAATTTTAGTTATTACTAACAGATTTCCCTCAAAAGGTGTAATTGTAAACATGAGTAAGTATAGCACTCTCTGAAGAGTTTAGAAAAGCTTGGTGACATTCTGTTTATGCCACTGTAAAACTAAAATCAATATTTAAATGAGTGTTTGTTTCTCTATTTTTCAAGATATATTTTAATGCAGGAAATGTAATTTTCTCCTTACATAAATGAAGCAAAATTAGGACAGAGAGACTTTAAAATGGAATTTTAACATGCCCAATGAATTTGTCCTGTTCCTGGTAACAAAGTAGTTTGACATCCATAATATTCATGAGAAAAATCACAGAAAGAAATGTAAAAAAGAAAACAAACTAATTCAGCAATTACTGAATGTCAGTATCTGTGATAATAGATAATATTGACAGTGTTTTTCAAGTCTACTGCAATTATTGGAACAAAATCTGTCCTTACTGCAAAACGACACAATAAATTGAAGAGAGAAACTGAAAGACTTGCATGGCTAGAAATAAAATAAGATGAGAGTCTAAATAAATCATTCTTATATAAGCACGGGAAAAAGCACTTAGTAAGATATTTTAGAAGCAACTTAGGAACTTAAGAATCTGAGCCTCAGACTCCAAAGTTCTGGTAACTTTGGAAAATTACATGTAAATTAGGTAGGTAGTGTTAATGCATCTTAATCTCATTGAAATCTATTCACTCAATGACTTAAGTGCATTCAAACATTGATACTGCATATACTTTTTCCTACTTGGAATAAGTACTAGAAGAATATGTGAAAATAGCATTCTATTTAAGTGGAATGTTTGTGGTACATGGTAAATACATTATCGCCAGAAAAGGACTAAGGACTAAAAAGACAGGATCAAGAAAACACACTTACATCCTGTAATTGTATGGTTATGAAAACTCCTGGAACTGTCAAGTAGCTACTAACTAGAATATAACATGATATTTTGGTAGGATGCAATCAGAATAAATAAAATTTATAAACTTGTGAGCTCCCTATGCCACTCCTGGCTCACAGGAGTGTATATTTATACATTCCTGTGTATATTTAAGGGTATATTTAAGGGTATTTTTCTATTGGGTGATGAAGCCTGGACTATGACTGCCAGGTGAGGGGTCCCTTTTCAGTGAGGCAATTAGCTGGGAAGACTGACCTGGGTAATGATTTTTCAAAAGTTTATGAATTGAACTAATTTCTTAAATATGCTTAGATACTAACACTAGTTAAACAACTACAAGTTTTGTTGCTACGTCCAAGCACTACCAAACCTCTGGGAGAGAAGCGCAAAAGTGAGAGCAGCTATGAATATGATCATAGGTAAGTACTGATGAGCACTCTTCATTTAAAGAGAAAACCGTACATAATTACTCTAATATGTGTTTTAAGAAAGCTTTATGATATACATCTATAAAAGCTTTTGCAGAGAAACAAAAACTTATTTCTTAACTAAAAGGATATGAATTGTTAAACATGTTGGAATCCAAGTTTAAAGCAATATTAATAAAAGGTGCTAGTCTGTGAGAACTATCAGGAGATAGTTCTCAGGAGAACTGTCAGGACAACAACAAAGAACTATTAGAAAGTAAAATATGGGGATTTATCTGCTTAACAGTTTTTATATTGTGACTGAACTGAAATTATCAATGATCTGATTTTATTCTGGGTTTACTCTGCAGTTGGCAAAGCATCTTGGCTGATGTATAGAAAAAGATGAATCAGATTTTAGAACACTTTTTTTTAAATGGGAAGCCATTCATCTCCAGTGCTATAAATGAACAATGTTGTTTCACGTACACTAATGGTTCTCAGACTTTCATCTATAAACATTTTCTGTCAGTCACCTTTCATCTCCACATCTGATTTAAACACAGCAAAAACAATACATAGAAAGAAAAATATAGAGATCCAAAGACACATTTCCCAGTGTGGACAACTCTATATGGACCAAATTGGTGTCTAGATTTAAACTGGAAGTATTGGTTTAGAGCAATGAAGCAGAGCAGTGCTTCATTCTTGCAGAGGCCAGATCAGCTGGATGAAAGGAATCACTGACTGCAAGAACTAAGGTGCAGCTGCTATCTGCCCACTTGAGGCTTTGCGATCTGGCCCATATGGTTTGTTTGTACCTGTTTTCTCATAGGGTGGCTTACTGTCGGTTTCTAAGAATGACATACATAATACCATATTGCTCGATGTTGTGAATTACAGATGAGATGATTTATTTTCTCCTGCTATGCATTTGGTTTCATTAAAAGACAGAATAAGGAAATTCATAGGCATCCTGCTTCTGTATAGACTGGAGGACACAGCAGAGGAAAATGATATGTGCTCTCACACACAATCTCATCATCACTAGCTTATTGGGCAGCAGCCAATTTATTCATCAAAGCATTCAGCTTTACATCTTTTTTTAATATGCTAAATGAAACAATGAAACAACAAGGCATTTGGAACAGATAGCTAATGGCTACCTTGCTTTTGGTCTTGCAGATTTACAACATTTAAAAAATGTCCATGTGTTTTAGTACATGGAATTGGAAAAATTAATTGTGTCCCATACCTGTAAAACTTTGAACTTTCCAACACATTTTGGTGAAAGACATGAAAGATACTTATCAAATCTTATGGATAAAATATATGCCGCAATTTTGCTTTCTTTCTTTCACGATTATTTGCCACATGGAGGTGACAAGAGACTAATCCCCTGCAGAAAGCTGACAAACAGTACGGATTGCCCTCCAACAACTGATGTCAGGTACTGCGCAGTTTCATGACATCTCCTTCTAACCACACAAGTTTGTCTGTCTGGCACTGCTAGGAAAGATAACTTGTAAC
This sequence comes from Anser cygnoides, assembly GCF_040182565.1. Taxonomy (NCBI): domain Eukaryota; kingdom Metazoa; phylum Chordata; class Aves; order Anseriformes; family Anatidae; genus Anser; species Anser cygnoides. The sequence goes on along the minus strand of NC_089873.1, from coordinate 10,098,255 downwards.
CTCTGTGTGAGATAAATGGAAACAAAGAGCTCTGGATTAACTAAGCAAACTAGTTCTATATTCTGTATGTACAGCATGTTGTGTTAATATACGTATCCTTATTATGCTGCATTTTTTTTCTGAAGAGATAATGTGTAACTTTGAAGAGGCTGACTTGCAACATTGTTCGCCCAGATCACAGCTCCCAACACTAAGTCTTGTGGTACAATCAGACCCACAGGACTATCATGTACCAAAGTTTATCCTTTATATGGCCCAGTCTGACAAATGGAAAAACTGAACAGTTAGAGAAGGAATAAGACTCTGGAGTTCTGCTATTGGACATCTGGTCTGAAAGCACTGTTTCAGAAGGTGGAATGTTTTCAGCAATACAGAGTCACATCTGCCAGCCCATCTGGAGTTAATTTGAAACCCTACAGAACCTCAAACAGCACAAGATGCCTTTGTTTGGAGACCCTTACCAGTGGAATCTAGAGAACAAATTAGCTGTTGGGACAGTAGGTGTCCAACCTAGAATGGGCTGAAGAGCTTTCCAAAGTTTGCTGACCTCAGTTAAGTAGATCTGTATTGACTATAACAAGAATACAGAAATGTGAAAAGATATGAGAGAGGTACTCACTAATTACATGTAAAACAGAGGTCCATTTTTTATGTGAACCACTAAACCGCAGATATCTAACACTACACCTCTAAATCTAGACATTGCACTGAATCTCTTCCTATGCAGCACTGTGGTAAGCAACATTACAACTACTGGTTATTTGGTTCTACAGAAACTGTTTTGCTCCCTGCTGTTTTCACAGGGTACAGAGAGGCACAAAGTATTTTCTTAAACAATCTGCATTTTTCTGTCTAATGAGAAACAGCAAATTTGAGCAAAAGCAAAAAAGTTTTCAAAATGAAAGCAAATTTTCCAGGCTATCCAGTTAGAAAAATGCTCCCAGCTGTTTCTTCCTTATTAATATTACTAATCACAGGGTGGATAAAAGGAGAAAATTGTATGTTATCATAAATCCATACAATAATAAATAAATCCAGACAATAATAAATTGCAAGGCTTTACAGAACATCTCTCTTAGATCAGCATTTCATTACAGAAGAACGGTGTCAGTGAACACTTCTCAGGCTGGACCCAGAAAGGCAATCAAACTGGCTACGAACATGGCGTAAACTAGAGACAAAGAGGTAATAAAAACATTCCGCTTCTGGGTTAGCAATTCAACAAACAAGTCTACTATCCAGGCTGCTCCACTGGTATACTTCAATACCAGAAGGATACCTGGAGGTATTTAAAAGACATGTAGATACAGCACTAAGGGACATGATTTTGTGATGGGACTTTGTAGGTCAAGTTTTTGGCTGGACATGATCTTGCAGGTCTTTTCCAACCTAGATGATGCTGTAATTCTAAGATTCTAACACTGACCCATCCTGTCACAAGACATTAGCTGGGAGAATAACTTAAACAAGGAGAAGCAAAAATGGGATGAAAATGAGACTATATATATATATATTTTTCTGTTGTCAAAGCATCTGACAAATAGAGAAGATGTGATTTTTAATTACAATGGCTGCCTGATGATTCTGAATTATTATGTAACAGTGATCAAACATCTTTCTCTTCTGGATCGTGGCAGTTGCTGGGAAAATAAGGAGAGCAGACTTTTCAGATATAGTTTATATTTCCTCTGTAAGGTGTTTCTAACTGTTATTTCCTCAGTACCCTAGTAACAACTAGTCATATTCTTGGAATTATCATGTAATAAGGTTATTACCAATTTTTAGCTACTTGGAGGAAACGTGTTATACAGATGGTTGCTGGAGTATTTCAAATTAAATCAGTGGGTTTAGAAGATCTCACAAACAAAGCTAAAAACAGTGATGTGAAAAAAAAAATCTAATAAAGCTTATATTTTAATGTATATATACTCACAACATCCAAAGACAGACAGAACATGTGTACAAAGAAGCATGGTTTTACAGACATTTTACATATATTAAAACAAAATTTCACAGATGCAGACCTTAAGTCACACTTTGAAGCAAGAGATACTCAAACATATCTTAAATGGATTTTAAAATTTAATAATGTAGTTAAAAGGCTGCAAAATAAAATTAAAAAAAAAATAAAAAATCTCTGCTTATTTTTCTCTGTTGAAAAAGACAACAAAATTAATACATTTTATTGATAAAGCCTTTCAGGGTCCTCCACATTCCGCTTTCTAAGTGATGTCATTCTTTGCTAAAAAGAACTTGAAATAAAACTCATACAGCTTACATCTGCAAACAGACAAATTTTTACAAGTGTCATGCTTCTGCCACCTAAATCAAGGATTTCAAAGTAGTTTCATATACATGATTCACATGTTGGATACTTTTGTTTTTATTTTGGGGATCAAATCCACACATAATCAGTGAGAAGTTTTATCTGTCATCATCCACTCCATTTCAAGAAAATTCTTGTTACTTACTGGTTTTCTAACATTGTGTAATTTGATTGTTTCCCATTTTAGCAACTGGCTAGAACGTTGTGGACACAGAAATGTGGATCGGAATTTATTATGCCAAAACTGTATTGAAAATGCTCATCCTACTCATTAAGAAATGGACTGTTTTCCTGATTTGTCCCCTAAAATTATTTCACCTCCATTCTACTTTTAGTAACCAGTCTGGTGCCCATTTTAATCACTTGAAACCTAAGTTTCTTGAGTTTATGCCTAATACACATTGCAATTGGCACTACCTCATTTGGCTGACCTATTATCTTCTTATGACCATCTAGAACAATATGCACTTTCTGAAAGTGGTCTGTAGCAAAATTCAAAGGATACAAGAAAGGAGAAGTGCTTAATTGACATTCCTCTGTCTTGTTCATAAAGCTTTTCATTTTACTTAGTCACACTATGCTTTTTCCTTTTAATGGTCCCTCTCTCACTGTATTTTTCAGGAAGTAAAATAAATGGTTAGGTAGTAAAATAACAGAAAGACTGACATGATTTTTCATTGAGTTTTAGAGAGGCAAAATATTTTTATTGCAATCAAGAACAATCTGGAGGGGATGTAGCACAGCAGAGATTCAGGAATTTATACTGTTTGCCCACAGCATGTTACTTGAGGACCAGAAGAAGTAAACACCACACAGAGATGATGAATTACAGATTATTTTAGCATTGGCACAGAAGAGATGAATGTCTCCTTTACTGAACTCCCACAACACGCTTCCCTGCAGCATGCAGGGTCTAAGCAACACCTGCATGAGGGGTTATAGAATTACTCTCTAAGCACTTCACTGATTTTGCTCCTACCAGAATTCATGGCCCAATTACTGCCAAGTTCAGTGGGTGCACATTCACACACAGCCACAGGGTCATGTGTAATTTTCTTAGACTCACAAAGATTGAAATATCACATTCACAAAATGAGAAGTGATGACTCTCCCCAACACTGCTTAGGATTTATTCTGGGTGGCCCAGTAAATATTTTTGAAGAGCGTGTGTGTGGGGAGGGAAAGAGGACATTGCTGTCCACCCCCACGTCTGTAACTGCTCTGCCCAATTGGAAGGCTGAAACACCAATGACTTCCACACCAAAAATGAAAAGCTATTTCTGTTACATTTAAATTTGTGAAGGTTTTGAGGTGAGTCAGCAAAAGGATCAAAATGCTGAGTGATGCAGTGGTGGTAGGGACTAGACATAACCTAGACAAGCACCAGGACATCCAGAAAAGGGAAAAGGGATAACAGTTAATTATGAAAGAAGATTACTTCCTGATGCTTAATTTCTATCATATTAAGGACTAAGGATTTTGTACATCTTTCGTAAAGACAGAAGAGTCCATCAATGCTACTTGATTTATCCTCAGTTCCTTCTGGTAATGGAAACAATTTCCAGCATCCGAATTCCAACTCAAGTTTTATAGGACTGGACCCTTGGCTTGTTTTACCAGATATAGAACAGAAAGTCTAGAGAGAGGCCACAATTGCATGAAATCAAAGTACGTATTCACTCTGCAGGTTTACATTTTTCCACAACACAGAAGATTTAGAACTCAGAACTATCAAAGAACAAAAACATTCATTTTAAACTTGGGCACAAAGTTTAAATGGGCACACATTCACACATACAAAAATGAACAGTTACCAAAACCTCCTACTATTTTGTTTTGTTTTGTTTTTTAATAGATAACTTCATTCTATGTTAATTGCAAATAAAAATAAAATTTGCTATCACTTAACACAGTAGAATTGCTAAAGTTTAAACCTGTCCACTCTAGGAAAGATACAGTATCTTTTCCATGAGAAAATCTAATAATTTGAATACTGCAGTATACAATGCATGTACCTTGCATGTATTGTACAATGTAAACAGATGAGTCTTCTTGTTTTGCTTCTAACTGTAGAAACAGAAAAAAAATCAAGAACATTAAGAAAACGAGATCATAAAGTGTATAGTTACTGGAATTAATAGCAAATAGGTAATATATGAGCCTATCAAGATATTAAAGATCCAGTGAAATCAGTTAGTTTTTCTTTTATTTTTATTTTCAATTCCTGAAGACCACAATCCTACCATCTGTAAACAGATAACTTCAAGACGCGCTAATTGCTGTGCTTGCACCAGATCTCTGAGAACTGTGAAGGATAGGTATGTGGTTTTAACAGGATTAGAAATCAGAGCCATAGTTATGATGTCAGTTTATGATCTGTATTGGAAGGCTAAAACAATTGTCAGAAGAAAATATCATCTACAAAGAGATAACACTTCAAATGAGCAGTTTACTTTCTCACAGCATAGATTAACAACATTCATACAGCACAGGACAGAGGGCAGTATTCCTGTCCATATCATGCTGAATAACACTAATGCAAATATCTTAGCTCTTGTAGCAAATCCAACAAATAGACTGTAGGAAGTGGGACTTTAGTGGCATAAAAAAAGGAAATAGATATTTTTTACTTCATAAATACTTGACTTATGTAACCTTGGTTAACATTTTAATGTAAGATCGAAGCAGTAGTTAAAATCTATTATCAATAAAAAATGGCATTGTTTTTAATAGGCATTTTACAAATTATCTCAGTGTGAGCAAGCCAGGATTACAACACTGAACAGTATTTGGAAAACAAACAAACAAACAAACAAAAACTAACGCTCAGAGTTACTTTGCGCTTTTTTTGCCTTTTTTTTTTTTTTTTGTGCATTCCAAGCTCTATTCATCCACAAACGTTATTTCAGTTAAAGGAAGGACTCTTCCTCATCATCATGTTCCCATTCACTTGTTTCTACGTTGCAATTAAATGAAGGAAAAGGTCAAAATTGTTCAGTGTGTTACATATTACACAGTTACTAATGTCAACCTTGCTGGGTATCTATCAGATGGTAAAGTCAATACCAGCTTATTTATGAGTGAGAATTAAAGGCTGGATATCAGGAAAAGGTTCTTCACCGAGAGGGTGGCTGGGCACTGGAACAGGTTCCCCAGGGAAATGATCACAGCACCAAGCCTGCCAGAGTTCAAGAAGCATTTGGACAATGCTCTGACATACGGTTTGTTTTTTGGGTGTTTCTGTGTGGAGCCAAGGTTTGGACTTGATGATCCTTGTGGGTCCCCTCCAACTTGGGATATTCTATGATTCTATAATAATACATAGATGAAGTATTCTGAAACCAAACTTATACTATTTTATTCTGATATGCTTCTTACTATATTACTTATGATTTTTGTCTCTTCTGTTTAAACCCCTAAGTATTTATTATTTAATACCCTAAGTATTTATTATTTATTAACCTCTAGATTAGAGGTTAGGAGGAAATTTTTCACTCAGAGAGTGGTGAGGCACTGGAACAGGTTGCCCGGAGAGGCTGTGGATGCCCCATCCCTGGATGTGTTCAAGACCAGGTTAGATGAGGTCCTGAGCAACCTGATCTAGTGGGTGGCATCCCTGCCTATGGCAGGGGGGTTGGAACGAGGTAATCTTTAAGGTCCCTTCCAACCCAGGCCATTCTATGACTATATATTTTCCACCATTGGTTATTTTTTTCTCATTACAGCTGTGCACAGAGCCCTAGCACTGGACTGATACACCACCACATCTAACAAACACAGAATAAGAAGAAAATCTCTGCCACAAAGTCACGAGCTAAAGATAAACTTTTAAAGGTAGTGAATTACCATCTTGGCATTTGCTGCTGAAGGACATGGTGCCTAAGAAATTAAAATTGAAGCCCACTGTTTTAACTACAACATTTGAGGTGAACCTTTTCTCAATACCCCACTCCACGTTTCCTATTGTCTTTACAATGGAATTTGTGAACCATGCACAGTTCAAATACAACTACATTAAAAGCATGCTGCCATACTAAAAGGGAAGTTTTAAACTATGGAAATTCTAGGAATTTAAGAGAGACTGAGATGGATCAAAGTGCTAGCAAATAAATAATATGCCGTGGTGTCACTTCCTGTTAATTCAATAAAATCAATCCTAGCTCAATAAACACTATGGCCTTCAGCTGCAGACATTATATAGGCAGAATATGGTTAGTACCCCATAAACCACAAAACGTTCAAGTTACTACCAGTATAATCCTGTATGTATGACTTAATAGAATGTTACAAATGAAATAAATGACCATCACTATTTCTAGATGACTCCAAAGAGACAAGTGGGAGGAAAAGAGGAGCACCCAGACAGAAAACACTTGTTTTTCCATTGATGAAAGCAAGACACATGCATTCAAGCACATCTCTGTGGCTGAATGTTTTTCATACAGGTAGAAGTTTACGGTCATACTGAAGCAGGTCCATCAAAGAACCACTAAGATGATTAATAGATCTGTCATACTAAAAGAGGTGGAGAGAGCTCTGACTGTTTGTACTCGAGACAAGAATGTTCTGGAGAAATCTCTTCAATGGGAATAAATACCTGAAGTGGGAGGAGCTGGAGTGAAGATGACAAAGCCAGACTGCTTCCACTGGTGTTTGGTGACACAAGAGGCCACTGACATAAATTAAAATGGAGGAAAATTCCATTTAATTATTAAAAATATAAATAAGTAAAAATCCTTTTACTGTGAGTGTTGTTGAAAATCGGTACAAGTTTCCCAGAGATGTTGTGGAATCTCCATATTTGGAGATATTCAAAACCCTAATAGACATGGCCTTGAGCAACCTGCTTTAGGTGAATGGCCTTGCTTAAGCACAGAGGTGGACAAGAAGACCTCCAGAAGTGCTTTCCAGCCTCAGTAATTCTGTAATTCTGTGTGAGAAGGTACCTAGCACACAGAATAAAATACTCAGTCCTAGAAACACTCAGTCTGTTTTTATTGTTTTTACAAATGTAAGTGAACACAGGGAATTCAAGTAAAGCACTCATTCAATGAATTACTTGCAGATGTTAATTTTTTAAAGTGTGAGGATAGGTTTGAGATGTCTAGAGAGGTATTGAAAATAATGTGATATTGACTTACAAAAGAATTTCTCTCAGGACAACCTGCATTTCTGAAGTGAAACAAATTAATAAGATAATCGTTTTGTAAAAGAAATTGTTCCCTTGTAACAGTGTAAACTAGAAATAACTCCATGCAAGTCAGTTAAGATACAGAACTGTGAAACTGGGTTAGTGTTAGGCACCTTTTTGTGGTGCAGAAATTCTCTCCTTGCCACCCAGTTCAGTGTCCAGTGCAAAATGTGGATCTTTTGAAGACCTGGAATATTAATGGGCCTATCTCTAGAAAATGATACTTAGGTATTGGGATCAGCTTAATGTCTTGTTTCCCAACTTGTGGATTTAAATAAGTTTGATGTCTGGATGAAAGGTAGAAGGCTAAATACAGGCCTGTTGGGACAGAACACTCCCAGAAGAGCAGGCCTTGTGACATTTTTGTGCAGAGATGGTCAAAGGACCATTGATGCTGCTTGAGTGAAAGCAAGATAAAGTTCTGCTGCTGTTGTGGGTCACCAACCAGAGGTGCCTGACTGCTGTCCTAGATGGGAGGTGACAACTGATTGGAGAACCTGCATCAAGCGACTGACTCCATGTGTAGGGAGTCTCCCTTGCACCAGCTTTTCCCCAGCATTACTCCCTGCTGTCTGATCTCAGAGTCTGCCATGAAAAGGAACTGTGGAACGATGGTTATCCAGCATACTCTGTTCTGTCACCTTTTTCTGTCATCTCTTTGTTGTATTTACCACAATAAAAAGTGTGATCTTTTGGGGAGGAACTAGGCCCTTGTTTGCACAGTTCCACAAGTGTAACCCACTGCTAGGTGTGCCAAAATAAATAAGAACTTGGCATCTAGTTTATTTATCATCAATCAATGGAAAAGGACAGAAAACATGGTATTTACAGACAGGCAATACCTCTAAAAAGTAATGCTGACAAATTGCGTCACATCAGTACTCAGGGAAAAAGCTGCTATGAAAGATCAGAACAAAAACCAGAACAACATTAGGAACAAAAACATCAGATTTCTTCCATGTGGAAAAGAAAAAACAAATAAGGAGCTGTCTCCTTTACCTATGGTTTTAAGAATAGGAAACCCTTTTGCCTAACTTAAAATCACAGGATGAGTAGGAAAAAAAAAATAAAATCAATGTTACAGAAATATTTATTTCCCTTTGTACTTACATATGCCCTTCAACGATTTATGCAATTCTTTAAGCAATGTGAATATTTGTTGCAAGTTGCTTATCTAACCAATATAAAGTTCAAGAAAGACTCATGCCCTTGAGACATGAATAATAATAATAATATTGAACATCTGACTCAGTCCACCACAGCAGTAATTCGGTCAGGATTAAAGAAATAAAATTAGAATTCATAAAGCACTGAGAGAAAAGCAGAGTACTCAGCTATGTAGTCTATACAATATTCTCCACGTCTCTATATAGATTTCAGTTCAGCTCTCAGTTATTTAGCATATACAAGTCCTAAAAATATGGTGTAAGTAACAGCTGTGGGGTCACTGAAAAGCTAGGGGCTACATTACAAAAAAGCTGGCTATAAAATGAAACAGCAGGTCCTGATGTCCCTCGAGTACTTTTTAAGAGTTATCTCTTGAGATCTTTAGACACCTGGGCTCTTTCTCAGCCTGCAGAAATATGAGCAACCTGAAGTGTGTGGTGTGAGTGCATCTTCTGACAGAGACCAAAAACTTCCAGCTGTGAAACATCCACAGGAAAACATCAGCCAGGTTTTGTGTGACTGAACAAATGCTTGTGCCAACAGGTAGATCATCTCTCTCTCTCTCTCTCTCTCTCTAATTTCATTTTTTTTAGAAGAATTTGTCACAAATATGCACTAAATTTCACTTTTCATCTTAGATTATGGGATTAACTGAAACGTGTTATAACAGCTATCCTCAGCAAATGCAGCAGTTTGGACTAAACTACAATTTAATTTTTAAGGGTCTTGCTGATGTAAGTGGATAGAGGTTTACACCTAATGCACGCTAGTCACTGGCAAACTGTTTTTCATTGCTTCTAGCACCCTATTTGCAGGTAAGATGTGAAAGCATGACAAGCAACTTTGCAGTGTTAAAAACACAACATCTTGGGGGAACTGACAGATTCCACGCCAGAATCCATGATTTAATAAAATAGCTTGCACTTCCTCCTATTAATGTTCCAAGGGAATACAGTGCCATAATACAAATTCATTTTTCATATATCCAACATCACTCCCTGCCAAGCACATTTCTTCTCTCAAGCTGACAGCTTCTGTCGAGAACATCATAAGGGACTGTAAAAACCATTTGCAAAATTGCATTTCTGCAACAAGCTTTCTACAGCCTTCATTCCAAATCACAACCAGTCTGCATAAAGTTCTCGTTTGATTCAACTGAATGGCCTATTTTACAGCTCTAACACTGCTGGTTATCTGTGCGATTCAGTCAGCTACCAAAATGAGCTTTACTAAAGTCAATATTCATATCTTTGCTTCAATTTTCTCATTCATCTTTCCACTGATGCAAAACTAAAAGACACCCTTACTGTCAAATCTATATTCAAGTTTTAAGAAAAGTATTATTCCCCATAGTCTGGGATCACCTCTAGGTGTGACAGTCAATTGAGTAATAAGGAAGATTAATGTCCTTTCTGTCACACAGGTGAAGTTATCCTGGAACATGAATGTATGGGGAAGATTCAACTTCTGAGCAAACTTTCCGTACAAGTTAGATACTCTCTCGAGGCTTCAGAGGCTTTAACTACACCAAGTTGAGCAGTGCCACAGAGTTCTTCCAGGCACTGCAGTTCAACATGTGGTATCATTTAAATGTTTGATGGATCACTAGCCTTGGTGGCCATGTAAACAGCATTGTCCCAGGCAATTTCTGGTCAGGCTGTGGGAGTTATCCTGGATCAGGTATGGATGTGACCACTTCATTTTATAGGGTGAAACAATTCAGTTCTAAGGGAGTGCAGCAATCTCTGCCAGCAGGTCTCAGCACCTTCTGGACACACTCAAATCACTTGTACATATGCCTGAAAAACAGACTCGTAATCTTATCCTAATCTTGATGAAGTAATGAGGACTTTTGCCACAGAAACTAATGGGCTGTGATTTCAGGTACAGACTTGCCAGATTGCACTCAGTGAGGATATGCATGTAGCTACCATCTAATGCTGCCCTGCTGCGATCCCATCACCCCAGGCCTGATGCTTGGTGTCACTGCTTCTAACCCCACTCAGCATCCTGACACGCTTGATGTAGCTGGTTGTGGATCAACTGACAGCTTATAGTTTGAAGCCCCCAGAGTATGAAATGGGCAGTGATGGTCCACTGCAGTGGAGGAAATGTCCCGTAAAAGCATGCGTTCCCCACCAGCTGCCTAACAACAAGGATCCTGCCATGCTGAAGGACTGAGTCCCACACGGATGGGTGATCTGGCCTCAGGAGCAGAGGATGAACCTTCCACATGGCCCAGCTTTCACCTCTGTCCCGTGGCCAGATGAGAAAAGTTAGACACAGGATTTCTCAGAACTTGAAGGATTCACAGACGCTGGCTTTCTGTGCTGTAAAACCAAATCACACTTCCCCACCGTGATAATGTGCTGTGAAACCAAACTCAAACTGTTTCCAAGACATTCAGATGCTGTGTTCACCAGCAGCATGCAAGTCCTTATATAAATAAAATTAATTTATCCAGTGCTGCAGAATGAAGCTACTTGACATTAATACCAAGGAAACTTCTTATGAACAACCAGATTTTGCAAATTAGAGAGGAATAAACTCCACTAAAACATGGCTATCACAAGTTGCACTGTATTTATTTGACAAGTTATAGCTCAGTAATCTAGCAGATATATGCTGTAATTAAACCTTAGTAGCATGAGACCTCACTACAGCATATGCTATTAAATCCTTACTGAGAGCTGTTACAGAAACACAAGGATCTCTTTTCTTTCCTCCCTCACTTTTTTTTGGGGGGGGGAGATTATAAAGTGAAGTACTTAATAAAGTGCAGATTATCATTATTTTACTAAATGTGACTATGGCACAATATTTATACATTATTAATTTATCTCTGACTTTCACAGCTGTCAATGAGTTCACAATATGGGGTAAAATGTGACTGCAAATGGAAAGATAGAATTTGAATTTCTTTTACATTTTTTAGGGCAAAAGGGAAGGGAATCCTGAGATACTCAAAGTCAGTTGCTGTTTGCACAGTGACCACAGTGATGCTAAACAGAGCTCCTGACAGCAGGCAGAGAAGACAAAACTGTGTGCTAAGGGGGAACCCAGCTGATAAAGAAGCAACACAGCCAGGTCCTGGACAAGGCAAGCACGTCCAGCTGGCCAACTCCTTTGTCACAACCCTATTTATGAAGCTGGCAGTACAAGAATATATCTGCTTTTTGTCATATGAGCATGTCCTGTGCTGTTTGATCTACTGGAAAATTAGAATCAATAAGCTACTAAATGAGCATCCCCAGCTACAAATACAGCTGAAGAAATTAAAAAGTTGAATTAAAACTCAGAAATATGAAGAAGAAAAAAAAATAAAACAATCTAATTTTTTTTTTTTTTTATCATTTACCTTGTGGATTTCCTATCACAAAACTGGAACTAGAAACCACATGAAGAATATAAATAAGAAATTTACTTTCAGTCTCTTGATGTTGCCAGCAAGATTTCCCCAGTGCTCCTCAGAACCTGCAAGGTAGCTTTAGCTTCTCCCAAACTGCTGTCATCCTAAACACGTTTTATGGTTGTCGTCCCTGATTCTCTAATGAGAACTAGCAGTAAAATGAAATTTTTGTTCTCCTTTATACTTTAAATGCAGAGAGTAAATTTTAAATCTGTATGCTTAAAAAGCTGAGAGTACTGAGATATAAACCTCAGCCCATCAGATCTTAAAAAACCTTTTATTCACAGCAGGTAACATCAAACTATAATTACTGTAGTGAAAAGTCTGTTAGCTGTTGAATTTGCCTTTAATAAAGAGGTTGTTCCACATCTGGCTAAGTCCTCATTATGAATCGAGTCTTCTTAGCAGTGAGTTAAAAACATGTATTATGATTAATTGTCAAATGTATGATATATAGGACAGATTTATGGGAAGGCTGGATCTCTGATTGGATTGTCAGGGAGTGAACAGACAAAAATAAATTTGTTCCAAATGTGCATCTTTTTTTCAGGGCAGAGGCAACATCAGGATGAGACTGGTTGATTTTTAGGTATCAGCTGACACTTGTTGATTTCTAGGTATCAGCTGACACTGTGCAAATATCCTGAAAGGTTTTTAGATGAAGGAAACAGAGGAAGAATTACATGAAGTTAAACTTGAGAACAGCTTTCTGTTGATTTGGGGGAGGTTTATATTTGAGCATCTAAATACAACAGCTATTCTATTAGTTTTATATTTTCAGTAGAATATATTGTTAATGTTTGCCTTAATTTATAGTGATGTCAGAGCTGCTGAAAAACATAGACCATCCCTCAGTCAATCAATTCTAACCAGAGGAACTGGTCCCCCCTTTAAACACTTGATACCCCAAGTACAAGAACAAAGGTCTCCAAGATGCTTCAGTGTGTTCCTCTACTAACCTGCAAGGCACAATTCAAAAGTCTGTAAAGTAGAATATCAGTTTTGATGCCACTTGTATGAATAGCAAGCATTAATCACAGTCTTCATTGCATTTAGCATGATAGCAGGAAGACCATCTGTATAGACGAAGGAAACTGCCTGCACAGCAAGTACTCCTGTGCTTCACCTCCCTGTCAAATCTCTCCTTCAGACTGCTTCATTAACTTTCCCTGCCTTCTTATTGGCTTCCCTTAGTTAGTTCTTTGGCTTTCTGGTAGCTTATGAGTGGGGTAACCCCACTGCCAGCTGAACAGAGAGGGCAGTTCCTTCACTCCTTGGCATATCCCCAGCTGCACATGAGGGAGAAGAGGAATGGAAATGGGGGAAACTGTAGGCAACTGGTGACACAGGAGGAGTGCTTCCTCTAAAGGAAAGAAATTTTTTAGAAGGCCTGGACATTCTTAAATTATCTTGTAATTGCTTTAATCCTCACAAAAAAAAAAAAAAAAAATCTAAGACAGTGGGCAATCCCACACTAAACGGATTTTCTGACATAAAAGGCAAATCAGTTCTCCAGCATTTGATCTGCTCTTGCTCAACAGGAATATAAAGATGTACATGTTCATAGAGATTTATTTGCAGAGATTTATTTATTTATTTATTTATAGCCACTCATCACATTGCTATTGGACAGAATACATCATAGAGGACCAACTAGAAGTCTGGCAGGAAGAAAACCACGTAAATGTTAAAATAATTACTCCTACTCCAAAATATGAAGATCAAATAGGAGGTTATGAACTGGATGTTTCCAATCTTCATCTGAATCTTGAATTCTGCAGACATAAGCAGCATAATAAAGGAGGAGGAGATGAGGAAATAATGTCAGCTTCTAAAAACCACATTGTTTTTCTTGTCTTCATTTATACAGAAATCTAAACACAATAATGTATGGATTCCCTTAATTGTAATTAAGAGGGCAGAGGTTGTGATTCATAAGGGTATAATTACTGTATTTTTCCAGAAGAACACAAATGTGAATAACTTTGAAAGAACATAAGAAAAAAAACATCACAAGTGAAACTGAATAGAAAGAATATAGAGTACTATTGCAGCTCAGTGAAAAATGAGAACACTAATTATAAATCACTCAAATGCACTGGAAAGTCCAGTTCATACTCATTATTAATTAAAGGATGTCTTCATGAACAATCTAAAAAGCCAGCTGAAATTAAATTTTCTTAAAGGATTAAAGCTGCAAAAGCAATAGAAATACCAGAACAGCAAACTGCCAAAGGCACATGATGTTCCAGAGCAACAAGAGAGACATGTCAGAAGCATTTATTTTTGAATTCCTTATAAACAAGCCAAATTGGAAGGCAGGATACCTTCAGTTTATCTGATCACACAGTGTTCACAACCCTTTCCCTTCTTTCAGTTACCATACACCATTAATAGTCACTGAATTAAATTCTTTCAGATAAGTTAGCAAAGAAATCAGGTGTTAAAATTAGACCCACTGAAAGAATTATTTTTCAGCTGGAAAACTACAACAATATACGTTAATATGTTCTATTCCACTTTTCAAGAATTCAATATTCATTGGACTACAGATAGAGACAGACTGGCTCTGCAAGCCTAGAGGCTCAGAGAGAGGAGATCAAAGCTCAAATCTCTGCTCCAAATAAGGCTTAAAAGAGATCTGCATGTGGGATTCCCTCTGTCCTGGGGAATACCTAGCTGCTTGATATTTGGGACTATAAGGTGAGGTAAAACAGCTCCAGCTCCTGAGGAAATGAATATTTAAGAGTCAAACTTGCTGTATACATTGTACCAATGTATTACTGACACTACTTCTAGGCTTGTAAAATAAACAGGGCCCTGGAACAGACTCAAGCACTGGTCCATGACTATCCATCCTGTTTTACAGTTAGCATGCAACCAAGTTTGATTGCAAACTTGTGTAAAAAAATGGACAGTTTGGGGGCAGCACTAGCTGGACCCTCTTCTCTACAAAGCTGCACAAGGCCAGCAAACGCGCTTCAAGTAGAGATACAACTTGGGAGGCCACAGCATTCAGCAGATTTCTCGGCAGCACCAGACACAGCAAATAACTGGACTCTACCCCACACCATACATATTCACAAGGAAAGTGGCGAAAAGGACTGTAAGGATTTTGCTGTTGAAAAGTTCCACCAGCACTGAAGGTTGGGGAATTTGGAAGACGGTGGCCAAAGGAGAATTTCCAAATGATGTGGTGTAGCCTCACCTCAGCTAAAAAAAAAAAAAAAAAAAAAAAAAAAAGAAAAAAAAAGAAATAAGCAAACAAACAAACAAAAAAGTCTTGCAATTTGTAGAAACTAGATAATTTCCTAACAAAAAATGATAACTTGTATCAGTAAGAATATAAAAGAGAGAAGGAATAATTAAAACCACTGGAATCAACCCTTGACAAAGCAAACTAAAATTTACTAATCCAAGAAGTTATGTAACAGAATGTTATCACAAATGACAAGAATTTTGCAAGACAAAATATCCAAAACAGTCAAAAAAAAAAGAGAGACCTGAGACAGTAAGGCAGACAGAGTTCAAAGCAGTAGCACAGCAAAAGGAACACACACAGTTGCATACACTGTCAGAATGAAAATACGCCAAGTAAATGCCCAGAAGATACAATTTTTGTTTACAAATGAATAGACAAAAGAAAAAACAAAACAAAACAGTCTTCCTTGATCAGCGTTTTCATAAAAGTAATGCTTGATGTTGTGAAGAAAGTGAGGAGATGGAAGACAGAGCAGACAACAAAAGGATTTGAGCTGATAGATCAGACATTCGGGAGCTGCCACTGTTTCATAAATACCTGATAGTGGGTCTGTGTACGTTGGGAAATGATCAGAAAACTGCAGCACATAGCCTCAGGTGTTGACACTGGCATTTAAGGTTCTCAAATTAGAAAACGGCAACACCTCTTCGTAATCCCAGAAGAAATGGCATGGAGGCCCATTCAGCCTATCAGTTTGATCTGTAAGATCTCAGAAAGCACTCGCTGCAGCAAGATGAGAAAACGGAGGTGCCTGGACAAAAAGACTCACAACCTCTTAATATTTCATTTTGTAGAAAAGCCAGCAAGTACAAACAAGACTTCTTTAAAAATTAATCAAGCAACATTTGTGACCTGAAATGTACTTGCACGCTCTTGTGTGTTATATTTGTTTGATCTTCATTTTGTTTTGTACTTTTGTAGATTGACCTCACCAGACAGAAGCTGGGAGAGGGACTTTGAGGTTCCCACTGGCATGCGCAGCTGCTGAAACGAATCAAATACAGCCTCCTTCTTAGAGCCGAAGAACAAAGCCTGAAGAGCACTTAGATAAAAGCAGCTTCAACAGGAACTGCAGAGGGCTTTGGGCTTTCCTGGAAGCTGGGAAATAGCAATGGCAAGAGCCACCTACCACCTGATCCCTGCACTAGCAGTGTGATAGACTCAACACGACTGCAAGAAAGAGTCTTGTAAGGACCCTCTTAACTGGGGGTAATTAATTAAAAAAAAATAATAATAAAAATTATTGCAACTGCTCTACAGCCCCTTTAAAGCAGTTTAGCTGTTAGAGAGTAACATGTAACAAGCTAAATTTCCATTGTGTAACAAAAAGGTTTCAAGTTCCATGAGAAGCATGCATTTCTAAACCTCTTGGTTTTAGCCTGTCTCTAGAAAGGAATTAAGACTACATTTGTAGCAGCAATGTCCTAAGACTAATGGCTGTCTGGCCCAAGAGATTGAACTCTCCAGTCAATCCAATAATGGCTTCTGCTTATTTCATTATAACCTCTGCATTATAATGTACCTCTGAAGCTATTTTAGTATCTACCACATTTTTCAAACTGCTCTTACATAAGAAAAAATTTCAAATGTATGAAATGCAGACACCTACATTCCAGAAGGTGCCTGACCTTCCTGTCTCTAGAATAAACAATAACAATAAACAGATGTAGCTCCTACTGGTAGACAAGAATTGCAGTTACTGAACCAAAATTCACTCATTTGCAGTCAACTAAAACTATACTAAATCTAAAGCCAGGAATTTTCCAGTATTTGTGAGTCTTTCATTCTTTAACTTCTTTATTCTTATGAAAAAGTAGCTTATAATTGTAAAATCATGTTGCTATTTGAGGATGATGGAAGTAATTTCCCAATTAGGCTGTAATGGATTCATCTCACTTTACTGTTATAGCATCTGAATTTTATTTTATTTTTTTGTAATGTTACATGATATAGCATCAATTATTTCTTCCTTCATCTTCTCCCTTGGTGTCCAGTGGAGTCCTTGTACAGCTCACACATCATCTATCCATATGGTTGTGCACTTATGCTAGAAACGGTGGTGCAGTGGGTGATAAGAATTTAATTACTGTGAGCAACACATTCCAGTGTAACTATTAAATCAGAGGGGAAAAAAAAAAAAAGGGCAAAAGCTGTTATCACTCATCTCGGTCCTTTGGTAGCTGTATGACACCTCACCCGTATTCAAGTGAATTCCAAGACACTGTGCTTTCCTTTTCCATAAGAAAAAATAATTTTAATATTACTGTAAAATATGTTAAACTACTATATATTTTAACTCAGTAGATTATTTGAAAGGAAACTACTGATTCATATTATGCATTTTGACCCCTCTTCATTTTTTAATTTCAGCTTAAAGTTACTGGATTTTGATTTAATGTAACTTTGAATAGCATACTAATAATAAAATTTTAGTCATGAATCCTCCGTTGCACTGTATCTACTATTGTCAATGTAGACCAAATTCTGGCTTTATCTTTCCTATATACCCCAAATCTCATCCCACTACACTGTTTTTAATTCACTTTCATAAATTGTGTGTACAAAATGCAGACATCAAATTCAGTCCCATGTGGTGAAGAACCTAATTCAGTCTTCCAGGAGATAGGACTTCAGTGTGGCACTGACTTTATCCAGTAAAAATAAAATAAGTCTTGGAGTGGCTTTATCTGAGCAAACGTATCAGCACTAGCTACCTTTGACTCCCTTTATGGTCACTCTGAGAGGTCTGATTAATTTGACTGATTTTAGATGTCTACTTCAGGATGAGATAAATAGCACCCTTTCTAAAAAGGCTTACTTTCTTCCACCAAGCATGTAAATAATGACCAATTCCACTACAGACATTGGAGATTTCTAATCTTTAGCAAGATGAGTGTCTCAAAGTAGTGTTCTGTCTTCTGTCTTTGTATTACAGAAGACATTTAATAATAGTCATTATAAAGAGTATGATCATCACCAAACTGAACCACCATTTACTTAGTTTTACTTTTTTATTTTATTTTTTTGCTATACTTCTAAATCCTGGGAAGTCTTCTGACTCCATTCTATGTTCTGTAAAAAAGCGATAACAACATATTCATCACTGAAGTACAAATCATGATATATTTGGATAATTACCTTAGCTTTAAATTGTTGTGATTAACAATTTTAATAATAAAGACATTTTTTTCTAGGACTTGACAAAGATACTGAAGATTTTTTGGCTGTTTGCAGAATAGTTGGGAAATGAGAGGAAATGACAGCTCCCTGAGCTGAGAGCTAGCCAGAGGGCTTACTGGCAGCAGGATCCATCACCTGCTCTTCCCACCCACGTGGGGACTTTGGAGGGACAAGAGGCACAAGCTGAACATGCAGACTTCTGATATAAGGAAAATATTTCCACATATTGGAACAGGTTGCCCTGAAAATTTGTGAAACATCCAACCTTGGAGACATTTAGAACTCCACTGAACAAGATCCTGATCAAAGTGTGGGGTGAAGAGGGGGGCTAGAGTAGAGGACGTCCAGAGTTGCCTTTCAACCTAGACAGTTCTGTGCTATGTTGCTGTACTGATCAGTCATACTGTGGAATGACAACTTGACTATAAAAAGAAAGCTCAAAAACATCCCATACTACACTTCCTTAATGAAATAATTTGCCAGGTAAGTCTAAGTTCTGACTTATGTTGGCACATGAAAGTACATTAAATGTATCAAAACTCGTAATAACTTGACAATGGTTTATCTGCAAAATGGTAGAATTTTGGTACCATTACTGATTCACAATGGAAATGGAAAGCATAGCCAAACACTCTTCATCTGTCTTACTGAAGATGAAGAGTTTAATCCTTACTATTATTAGTAAGACTACCAAAACCAACCAACCAAACAAAAAACTTGACATGAGTCTAGTCTGCATAACATTTTCCCATACCTTAGCATATTTTAATAGCATTTTTGAAATTTAAATCTCACACTATTCCAAAGAGTATTTATTTAAAAAAAAAAAAAAAAAAGGATGACTTCTATTACTCACAGTTACTATTCTGCAGTTCCCTATAAATTCATTTTCAACAGTAAGAAATTTTTAATTATGTAACAAAGCACAGAGGCTTTAGAAGAAATAGCATCTGATGGACAGACTCTTAGTGCAGTCAATGAAATTTCCATGCACAGGGCTCCGACTACATTAAATGCACTCAAAAAAATAAGGCTCGTGCTGAGTTTCTATTTGATAATACAATTTTTTAAACCTCTATCTTCAGAAAAATACACTGTTTAGTCAAGAACTACACTGTTTTTCATATTTTACTTAGAACCACTAAAAGCGATCAGATTTTTAACATGAAAAATTAAAAGATCTGTAAGTGTATGCAGCATAGGAGTCTATACCAATTTATAGTAAAAGGGTGGGTGGTCTTCCTTCTAGTGCAATTCAACCTCGGTGGTTTAGCAGAAGAATTTTTTCTATATGGTAACTTTGGATAGTACAAGCTGGATGCCTTTAACGAGAACAAAATATAATGCACTGGTATACAGCTGCAAAAAATTAGCTCCTACAATTTCTGCTGTCCCCCAAATAAACAAACAAATAAACATGCTCTACTTGCATCTTTTGTATTTGTGACTTCTTTAAGGAATATGATTTATAACTGATTTCTGATTCTTTATTTACTCCCGTTGACATTTTTCTGTAGTTCTGCAGTAGTATTTTCATTATGTTTACTTACAGTAAAAGGTTTCCTGTTATTTTAAGCTTTCTTGTTTCTGTATGAAAGAGCTATTCAAACTGTTCAGACTGAAAAAATGACTATTCAGAAAGAGAAAGTGCTGTCAAATATACTTCGGAAATAAAAATAAAGGACATTGCTCTCTCTATATTTCTCTCAGCTTCCATAAAATCTACTGAACAACAAACAGTAAGCGCCAAGAATGTCTTCAGATTTGCATAGATGGAAAAAGAGTTCTGCTCTGAAAATTTTAAAACTCAAGGCCTTGATGCTCTAAAATACTTCTACTTATTCTTAATTTTTGGTACTGTGCCTGGTTCCAACAATACTCCGTAGTTTGAGGCACTACATGCCAAAATAATAGCCTTGTTTTGGAAAGACCACGGATACACTTTCATATGGATTGCATGATTCCTCTCTTTTATATATATTTATTTATTTACATATATATATATATTTCATAAAATAATAATATGAATCAGAAAAGCGAATCTCAGGAAATAGTCTATATTTTCTTATCTATTCTGGAATCATGTAACTCTTACTTTGTTGATGTAAGCTGGCACAGATCATTAAACTAGTAGAGCTCACAATCTTCACCCAACAACCTTTTTATGTATTAGATGTAAATTATTATGCTATTTTAATGCTATTTTTATTTCCATCAATCCAATTCAGAACAGACTGGGATTTTTTCAATCATCAAGTCAAAAAAATACACCTTTCCAATTTACTGTGAAAAATTACAGAGTCTATTTCAAAGTAGAATTCAAGTAATGAAATTTATTCTAAATACTCTTCATTAAGCTTGATCAAATAACGATTGCAACGTCCACCTGCAAATATTCAGTTTATTACAGTGATGTATTAGAAGCTGAAATAAATCATTAGTATTTTCTGAACCTCTTACTAGACGTCTTTAAAGATATCTATCATTGGCAATCTGTAGAACGCAGCATGAAAATAAAGATTACTAACAAGGAAAAAGTGCACCATCAGAGTACATTAAATGATGTTTTAGATACTAATGTAGCAACAGACAATAAAAATAAATAAATATAATTTCTCTGTGAGGATTCATCACTGAAAGTATGTGTATGTATATGCTGGCTATGTGGGTAATCCTGTAATAATCCTGTTGGCTCTGGTGGCATAGAGCTATTTGAGTGAAGACAGTATATAGATGTTCATGAAACCATGTCTCACTTTCTTAGCTCTTTTGCTGCAGATTTCTCATATTCATTTACATTTTTAAAATAAATACTTTACTATATGAAGTATCAGGCACTAACTTCAATAGGTTTCAAAATGTCTTTAACTTACAAAAATATTCTCACCATCTTCAATGGATAGTCAATTAAAAATGTAGTGGGCTGACCCAGTGAAGTGCTGAGGCTTCCTTTGATTCTTTGGAAAGGAAGGGAGTTATAATAATTATTTTGGAATTTGCCATTTTGCATGCAACAAAAAGGCATAAGAATTTTTATAACTGATAAAACAGAATCAATAAACTTAATAAATTATCTTTGGTGACTTTGGGATTTGATGCATTTGCCTATAATTTTTCCTTCCCCAAGGAATCAGCACATGATGATCTAAAATGTCATGAAAACTAAAAATGAAGATTTACTCAAAATTTCAATTCAGGTTCTCATGCTATTATTCTGAACAGTTCAACACTTAGATTTCTTAGGTAGAATACAACATCTAAAAACGTTTGGGATCAGTTTGTTGATTTAATTGAAAAAAAATATGCAAACAATTAAAATTTACACCTTGACGGAACTGCTTTGTGGATACACATATATATATTTTTCTGAAAATAAAAACAGCCAGTGGTCATGGCCTGATGCTGAGTGATGACAGGAAACTACATCTGCTATGCCTAAGATGATTAAAGTGAGAGTGCCTTAGCACCTGGACAAGAAAGAAAAAAACAAATAAAGAAACAACCATAAAAGCCTCTCTGGCTATATGTTCCCTCTCTATCTTTTTTTACTTGCCTTTGATCTTCCCACTATTGTCCCCTCCATGCGTCTTTCTTCACCTTTAGCACAGGTAACTGTGTTACCTACCTGCAATATTTTTCTCACTTATTGTGATCTTGCTCATATTTGACACTTAAATATCTGTTTTCCGGGCCCTTTTGCATTATTTTTTTTTCCTTCTCCTGAACCTTTAGCCTCCACTGATTCTCCTCACTTAAAAAAAATAAAAAATTGTGCATATAGATATTCATACAAATATATATGCATATACACACCACTAGTGCATGTGTGTGTGTTTATAGATGTACACATTTATTTATATATATATATAACATATATTTGTTTTCCTTGGCTTAGAAGTTTTTTATTTCATTTTCCTGGAGCCTTTTGTTTTCTCTGTCTCCCTAAACACCATCTGCCCAAGGAATTTGATTGAACATATGATCCCAGAGCCTGGGACTGCTCTTGTACCTTTACTGCTCTTTTACATCTCCCAGATTCAATAGAAATATTTTCATTTGCAATGACACTACTCAGATCACAACCCTAACAGAAGAAACACTGATATATTAATTCATCCTGTTTGAAGCTGCTCTACTTATGTATTCATGGGAGGACAGATGCATCTCTAGTGTAGAAAGGCAGGAGTTAGCTGTTCCAATGAATATTCAAGCATTTTATATAAAAGCAGAAAATTTTCAACAGGAGAAACAGAGGTTATATCCAACAAGTTAAGTAGCATAGGGAGGAATGAGCACTAGCTCTAATCTACCATCATAAATAATTTGTATTTTCCTGCTGTGTTTTTGGCAACAGCCAGGCATGTATCAGGACCGACCATGGCATGGATTATCCCCAACAGGCCTCACCATCTCTGGTTGCCTCCCTCCTACACCATCCTTACACAGTCCCAGAGAGCTCTGTCATTTCAAACATCTCTACATGTTCTTATTTTACATGATACCATAAGGTATGCAATGCATACCTTAACTTTTATGACAGAAAAACACTAACACAGTCTTCACGTTATATAAGGTACTTTGAAATGAGCTTCTGGAAGATGAGGTGGCTTGGTTTGAATCCAAACTTTGAATCAGGCAAAAGGACAGGAACACGCCGAATCAAAGTGTTTAGGGGTACAGCATAATGCAGCAGAGAAAAATTATTTTCAGGAAGTTTCATTAGGCTTCCACCTTATGGAAGTGTCAAGACAGTAGTAAAAGACACTAAGTAGTACTGTATAATTATTCTACTTTCTGAAAGTGGAAAACACCAGAAAATGATTGTCAAATGATCATATAGCTTTTTGTTTGTTTGCTTGTTTATTTTTTAATAAGTAGCCTCCAATTACCCCTTAGAAACATTTTGTTTTTCCTTCCTCCATTTAAAGCCAGCCAGCACTGGCTTAAAAAGAAAGCAAAAAACAGACTGTGTCAAACACACAGAAATCAAGTAACTGAGTTTTATAAAAGTGATTCAATGTTCCTTATTTTTAAATATTTAAATTTTATTTTAGAAAGAGGTCTACACGCAGTATGTTAATACATTATTTTTAAATCCCAAAAGCAAAAATTTTTATTTCAGCAAACCAAGAAAATTCAAGACCACAAAATAGAGAACTGCATGTATATTCAATAATTTGCTTCCACTATGTCATAAAGTGGGAAGTTAGAGAGTAGAAGGATATTTTCCTTAAGGCAATCACTTAGTGTTTTGACATTTCCAAAGCAGGACACTTAACAGCAAGTAATATCGCAGAAAATATTCTCACAGAATAATAATCAAAGCAGAGGGAAAATGAGGTGAAGTGTGAGGTTCCCAATGCCATGATTTGTTTAATTACATGTTTTATGAGGCCTTTTTTCCTGCTCTGTCAGGCTGTGTAATTTGTTCACTAGATTTTACATATCAAACTAAGTTGACATGTTAGTTTGGCCTCCACAGCTTTCCTCAGAGAATGTGTAACTTTGCTGTGTTCCTGTCAACTCTGAAATATAAACTGAGCAAGGAAGAATAGGAAGAAACCCATGAGGGGAAAGAAACATGAAGGAAAGATGGAAGGGGAAGGCAAGAAATTAGGGAGGTCCAGGAAGAAGGGGGAAGAGTTAAGTTAGATACAGGTAAAGAGACCAAGACCATTTGCAGAGGATGCCAGAAAATTTTCACCTAAGTCCCTGACTAATGAGCACTTATTGCTGTGCTTCAGATTTCATCCTGGAAGCTTACAAATGTTGGGGAATAGTAAGAATTTTGCACCATCAGATACTAATAGTTTAGTGCGTCATTCCACCCCAGCATCCACGCACCAAAGCTTCCTCTCTGATTGATCAGATGGATGGACATACACTCACAGTGAGGACAGATGGATGGACTTAACACTTATAGCAAGTACCTCTGGTACAATCAGCAGTTCATGCAGTAACACTTACAACATGGCACTGATGGCTAACACTTCATCTTCAGAGGACAGGATTAAAGCACAATGGAAGAAAGGTATGGTAAACTGCAAAGTGACTAGATAGGGCGAGAAGTTACAATTCACACCTAGCATGTACTACTGAAAGTAGGACATACAATGCTGTTCTTAGAAGCCATGTAAAAAGCCACCAAAGACAAAGAACATTGAAAAACCATGAGCAAAGCAAATATTCAAAGTGAGGACAACCCCACTTCCTATTGTGTCACAAGAATGTTGAATTTCATGGATGAAAGCTTCTTTCACATACAGATCTTGGACCATGAGGCAGCATCTGCAAATTTGCAGGGTACTCCATACGAATTTAACATTCTTTCATCTGTGAAATTATGAACAACGTGCAGTATGACTTCTAACAATATCCCTTATGAGATCCTTGAATAATTCAAGTAGGAAGCTTCCAAGAACCTAGTTTACCGAGATCTTAACTTTCCTGAACAATGAACTGTATGCTTGAGAATTTTGAACATAAATAGCACAGATCAGACTAGAGAAAAAGCTAAATGGGGACATATCCATATTCATTTGCAGAAGGAAGGAATGTGTAAGTACTCAAAGTCATGATTTTTTCCACTTTCATGGATATAGCCACAATTCTAATAAAATTTTCTTCATCTTATTTTTTAGGTTCATAGTTGTGTTTTGTCTGACCTGAACTGTTTTTACCTTCTGTTACTTCCTTGTTTCAGTTTGAACTCCTAAACTGAATATTTGTTCCTTTCAATCAGTTATTAATATAAATCCAAGTAGTATCAGAGATTCACCAAGTACCCATAATTTTATTTTTGCCACATCATAATGTGTGTCTGGCTGGGTACAGATGCCAATCTTAATCCTTTTCTATGTCTCTCCACACTGCATCTTAAATATACAAGTCAGGTCTACCATACATATTTGTCATTAAAATCAGAGTTCTCCAGCAAAAATATCCGTCTCTGACTGCAGAGTGACTGTCTGAAAGCCGGGCTCCTCCTTCCATGCATTATTTCATACCACATGCCTCGTTTAAAGATGTCCAACCTCATCATTTGCTTTCAGGCATTTTTGCTTCCAACAGAAATTTCTTATATCTTGTTTCTGGAAAACAGACATTTTATGGGTAGGTATCTGTTATAAACAGATTTTCATAATGGCCAAGTGCCCAGTACAGAATGGCAATGCCACGGATTTTGCTTTCTGGGGGATTTAATTCTCATTAACTTTTGCATGATCTTGGGCACATTTCCTGTAATCTAAGGCATTGCCTGAATTCGTAACCAATAAGTGCGCTGGTAATACATCTTTCTGAGCACAAAAAAAAAAAAAAAAGAGATTCTAATAAGGCGAAGGAGAGTTACATATATTGTGAAAAGCAAGATTAGTACTGCTTATTTGTTCACAGCAGCCTTGAAGATTAAGAGGAAAAACCAGCTACAGGCAGTACAGGGTACAGGTTGCTCAATTTACCTTAGCTCCCTGATAAGACAGGAAAAGCATGGGGGAAAAACAAACAAACAACAACAACTGAGCAAGATACATTCTGACAGGACACCAATTACCAGAAATAACTTAATAGCATCTAAACACAAATTCAATACTGTGTAGGGAGATTTTTTTTTTTTATTTTTTATTTTTTTTGTGGTGGTGTTTGGAAGGAATGCAAAGAGAAGGGAGAACACACAAGATGCATGTAAATATGATAAAAATGTTGATAAAATCTTAAGTAGATCACAACTGCATCTAACAAGCACATATACATGTATATATATATATATATTTAAACATGCTATGTGCCAGAATAAAAGCTACTATACATACAGAAAAGTTTATGCAGACACTTCTAGTATGGGAAAACAATTGTGAAGAATATATTGAAACAAGAAATCACATTAGCAGCATGATGCCAGTTGCTTAGAGATCTGCAGTTAGTTTCATTCTGTTAAGACAAACAAGGTTTTCATATCTACAAGAATGAGACTGATTGTGATGATAAACGTTTAAAGACTTCCTGCAAACTCCTCAATGTAAATATTACTGAAAAAACACATCATTGCATAATTTGTGTAATGTTACAAATTTGTGTAATGAGACAAATGTTCACAGGCACACAGTGAGGACCAGGTGCAACTCCTAAGACATTTGGGACAAGAACATAACCTAAACTACTGCATTTTCTTTTATATTTCATTGCTTATGACTCATTGCACATTTAACTCCTGCTGGCATAACAGTCTCTCTCTCACATTTTCCATTATAAATACTACCTCTTTAAGGGGTTCATGTATTCATTCAAGGATGAAGTATTTTCATGAAACATTCTTCATTTAAGAAAACTGATTCAGTAAGCAAAGGTCCTCTGAAGCCTATGCTAGCTCAAGGTAGAGCCTTAAATACTTTAGATCTTTCTCAGATACCCTTTTTATTTTACTTGTCAGCTTTGTTGTATCTTCTCCAAAGCCCAAATTCTTATTTTCTCTGTCTACATATGTTCTATGAGAAAACAATAAAGTATCGGCTTTCCTTTTTATCTATTGTTTGTCACCTTAACTAAAACAGTTGCAGACTACTACCAACCACTAGAGCTTATAATTGGGAAGGTAAAACAAAACAATCAACAGCCTGAACTCAGGAGGTGCTAACATTTACCATTCATTACAAAACGAAATTGTATATATTAATATCTTCTTTTTATTACAGGTTGGCCTTTTTATCAAAATGTCTTCAGTGTCTATTGAAGAAAAGGAAAGTTTAGTAGGAAAAAGCCTTTACATAAATATTGGCATTGCAGTCTGCAAATATCACGTGGAAATTTAACAGGTAGATAAAAGCCTTTGCTTCCCAGAAAAGGAAAGAAAAAAAAAGTTCAAAAATCTTCTTGATTTCAAGATTAAAGGTCAAAAATAATTACTTGAGATTATCTACAAATGGATAATCTAGAGATGGATTCATCTGAAATTCTACAAGGAGACAATTTGCAGAGAAGTAGTTATATATTAATCTATCCCTCCAGACATGAATCCTTTAATTTATTAATTAATTTCCATGAAAGAGAAAAATAACATAGGGGCAGAAGGGTTTATTGTTGTTGCTTTTGGTTTTGTTTGACAACAGCACTGGGGTAACGTGCTGTGCTAGTAAAACGAGTAAATGTTCCTTGTAATGAACATGGTATGTGATTCAGGATGGTACATGAATGGATTACTAAATCCATCTCACTAAAATTAAAAAGTAACACATCAGCTGAAAATATTTTAAAAAAAAACATAATGGCATTATTTTTAGCTCATACCTCCGTCATGAATAAATATGAATAAAAATTACTGGGGAAAAATAATAATAATGATAATAATAATAATAAACTATCCCATCGGCACCTGTGTTTTGAGTAACACCACAAAAGAAAGATACTTTTGAGAACACTGTCACAATAATGTTCTGTGTGAATTTCAGAAGTACAGAGACGTCAGCTAAATCTTCGTTTAACTGTAGGGAAATAATTTGAATTTCTGTATCTAAAGCATCTTCCTGTAGTTTTATTTATTTATTTTTATATTTAGGGGAAACAATAAATTGACATTATTAAGACCTAAAATAGATAAGTAAGGGCATAGATCCATTAACTGAATTATTTAAAATTCAACCAGACAAAGGTACATATTGATTATATAAGGTAGACAATACTTCTGCTATATGCTACTAGCACAAAATATATTTTCCCCCACTTGGAATGTGATACTGAATAAACCCAGTGCTATGCAAAAATAAAAGGTCAGTGTCTGCCAAACCATATACTTTTTAAAAAGCTGAACTAGCACTTTGCTTCATTTTTTTTTCCTGAGAATGCTTATCTTTAGCATATTAATTATGCTCTGAAATCTGAAAATTTAAGCTCCATGGCTCTTAAGTACTTAAAATAAACTATATTTCTGTAGATTTAAATTCAGTATTCTTAGATGGTCATTATAAATCAATGACACAAAAGTACCAATATCATATATTTTCTTCTCTTGTCTTCCAGACAATTAATGCATTGGAGACATATTTCTGTTCTTGACAGGGACAAGTATTAGTATAGTCTTGAATAAGTTACTGCTAATATTGTGCCAAACAATAAAATTTTATCAAGTTTAGCAAAATTGGGTAGGTTAGGGAATGCATCCTTCATGTCAGTGTTCACAGATAATCATTCTTGGTAATTGAAAGGGATAAATCTGTTCAACCACAGCTACACTGAGAATTTTACTTATGTCCCCAAAAAGAATCTCCAGGATCAAAGAATTAACACATAATTATTGTTGATGTTATCCATTAGGATTCTTAGGCAGAATTAATGTGTTAATATTGTAGTTAACACAATGGACTCCAGTTCTGATACACACTATCAGGTTATATAAACAATGCCCACCTTTAAATAATCACCATGCTGATATTTTAGCTGTGTACTTTGATTCTGCAAGATGGCTTATGCTGCAATAATGAGTCCTGTGGGGGCTGCCTCTCCTGCTTAGCAGTTTTCCCAGTTTCTCCCTTTTGTGAACACAAGATTTGAGGCAAATCATATCACTTTGTTTGTAAAACAGACATTTTTAGTATTTTTACTAAAGCAAGGACTGATTTTTAAGACATTCAGACAAAAACAGCATGTGTGTGTGTGTGTGTTCATGAAGATTCAAATATACTATTCATATGCACGAACACACAATCTCTTTAATGAAATCCTGGACCAAAGATAATCCCACATATCAGTTATAACAATACAGTTGATGCACAACCCAACAGAAGTACAGCATCAGCTTGTATGTGTAATTTAACAAAACATTTGCATATTTTATCTCTAAGTTGTTTTATTTTCAGTTAGAATCTATAGTCTTCATTCTGAATCTTTTAGATCTGGTTTGTTGTGTATTTATAAGAGTTATTTGTAAGAGAAATATTCAGTGTTTCCCTGAGTTAAACTCCCTTTCTGTCTGGTCTTTTGTATGGAAATGTATGCAGATAGGTACCTATACATAACAAATATAAAATAAACTAAAACAATAACAAAAAGATAAACAAAGTCTATGTACTGTAGGGCTTGCAGTAATACAGACATGCTTCATTGAGAAGCCGTAAAAATATATTGTCCATCTTTATGCCTTATCCCTATAGGATTTTTATTAGTTTTCAAGCTTATGTTTCATAAACAAAGAAACGAATTTGCAAAAGAACAAGAGCACCATTCCATTTTGTGTACTGCTTTATTCCCTACAGCTTTTTGTAACACTATTTCTTTTCGGAAACTAACAGAAGAGCCAATAATTAAAGAAGACTTACGGAATAAGCAAAGGTTGGTTTCAACTTCCCTCTAGCTGCAGGTATCAAAAAAAGCTCTTTTTTTTTTTTTTATTCTAACAACATATTCAATACAGTGAAGTCAATGAGAAGACTTTCTGGGGAAAAAAAAAAAGTAATTCTTTCTTATCAACACTGAAAAATTAGAAAGTTTGGGATTTCTTTTTTAAAAACTTGCAAAATGTAAATTGACTTGGGTGGGATGTATCTTGAGAAGTTTTTCACCTGCTGGTGAAGCACTGCAGTAACCATTCTTCCCTTATCTCTGCTGACAAGCAGAATCATAATTACTATTAGAAGCTAACCAGTATGAGAAAACAGAATGTTAATTCATCACTGTAACATTTATGCTTAACTAATACAGAAATGTACTGTCCTTTACTCAATACAAATGCTGGCTATCTACATTAATCTACAATTCAAGAAAAAGCCATCTCTGTAAGAGGCAGCATTTCAAAACATCATTTATGTCATTTGAGCAATCTTATTAAAAAAAAAAAGGAAAGAAAAAAGATTTTTAAAGGAAGAATTCAAAAGTGTCTGCGATTAAATTAATTTAATGTATGCTAAACATCTCATTATCTCATGAACCTTGCTAATATTTCCTTATCCCTTGGTAAATTTATTTCACTCAATGGATGAGCACGGTATAAACTTAAATTTTAAGACGACTCCTAAGACTTTGCAAATATATACAAATGCATAAAATGAAATTGGATTTTAATTTAGGTATCAGGTGTACATCCTTTTCTACAAAAGAAGTAGGCATGCTCATCCTAGCTTGCTATATAGCACGCAACATTGACCACTTCCAAAATGTAAACTAGAACTGTTAAAAAAATTCTGTCACCAGGGAGTTTGTTTTCAAGAAGATTCTATCAGACATGTTAAGATTTAAGTTTTCTGATAAGCAATTATTGCTTATTATCTATCTTCATCATACCTTCTTACTGCTAACACAATGGGGACTTGTGGGTTATGACAGCAACTGGAGAGACTGAAGCGCGTGTGTGTTGTGTGGGTTTACATATGTTGGTTTGTGACCACTAGCAAATATTAAGCAGGACTAGCTGGTGACCTAAGTGGCCTGGGAGCCAAATTCTAAAGCAGACACGATTCTGGGCCAGATGATGGAGAGACCACGGGTTCTATAAGATGGGTTTGGAAGAACCAGGAGCTCCAATACACATCCTGGGGAGACCGTAAAAGTTGGGTGTCAATTGAGGGACACACATCTCTGTAAGGCAACTGGAGATAAGGCAATGTACAGGCCAGATAGTGAGTCGACAAAGTGCCTAATGCCAAACACATGCTGAGCGTTCCTGCTGGCTGGATCTCATGAGAGGGCGCTGCAGCAGCCTCACTTCTATTGGATTACTGGATTTGGCAACCCCAAACACCAAAGGCTTCCTTCTATCTCATATTTCTGAGGCACAGTAACCAGAATGCAGTACAAGTTTACAGGCCAAAATACTTAGTCAATTTATATAATAAAGCTACAACAGACTTTATATTTTCTGTTATATTCCTTAGCAACTCAGCAGTACATTTGTATAGCAGGCCAAAATTTTCATTCAACTTTCCATTATCACATGGAATCAGAATCAAAAAGGAAAAGACCCTTACAACCCTTAAGTCCAACCATCACCAACACTACCAAGTCCATCACTAAACCACGTCACTAAGCACCACATCCATGTGTCTCTTAAATATCTCCAGGGATGGTGACTCCACCACCTCCCCTGGACAGCCTTTTCTAATGCCTAACTACCCCTTCCATGAAGAAATTTTTTCTGACATCCAATCTAAACCTCCCCTGTCACAACTTGAGGTCATTTCCTTGTGTCCTATCACTTGTCACCCGATAAAAGAGACCATCCCCCACCTCACTACAACCTCCTTTCAGGTAGTTGTAGAGAGCAATCAGGTCTCCTCTTATCCTACTTTTCTCCAGACTGATCGACCCCAGTTCCTTCAGTTGCTTCTCATAACTCTTGTTTTCTAGTCCCTTCATCCGCTTTATTGATCTCTGCATGCACTTGAGCAACTCAACATCCTTCTCGTAGTGAGGGGCCCAAAACAGAACACAGTTCTTATTCTGATTTTGGATGCACAGAAAATATTAACATACACACAGAGATAGACAAGCAAAAATCAATCAAAAAGGAAGCAAAAGCAATATCACAAAATTCAAGTATGAAAAGTGCTAATATATACTATAATACATATTTTATCCAGTATGATTAGTGATGCCTACATATAAATCCTGTAATCTAGTTCACCCTATACCTACTGTGTTCCTTTCACTGACAATTTCAGAAATCTCTTCCACCTTTCTTAATACCAATATATTTTGCAAACTGAGAAAGTTATAATCTTAAAATACAGAAACTGTTAATAGAAAATATTATACAGAAGCATAAAATAGAAAAAAAAACATTTCAAAAAACAAACTTTTGCCTACAGGAAAGCTGGGGAAGGACTCTTCATCAGGGAATGTAGTGATAGGACAAGGGGGAATGGCTTTAAACTAAATGAGGGTAGGTTTAGATTAGACATAAGGAAGAAATTCTTTACTTAGAGGTTGGTGAGGCACTGGAACAGGTTGCCCAGAGAAGCTGTGGATGCCCCATCCCTGAAAGTGTTCAAGGCCAGTTTGGATGGAGTTTCGAGCAAGCTGGTCTAGTGGGAGGTGTCCCTGTCCATGGGAGGGGGGTGGAATTAGATGGTCTTTAAGGTGCTTTCCAACCCAAACCATTCTATGATTCTATGAAAAGGGAAAAAATCATAGTTTTTTTTTTTTCTTCATTACTAATTTTATTTTTAGTGTTGACAAATGAATATACAAAAAATCCCTTTGTATAGGGGCTTCTATACCTCACTAGATTTCAAATCTGGGAAATAATATTTTACAGTTTGAGAAGAATCTTAAAATTTATGACAAAAGTAAAAAAAATGTATTTGACTTAGTTACAAATTATTTAAGTATCTGATATTGATGAGATCTTATCTGAATCCAAACCATCTTCAAAACATTTAGACATAGAAACATCGCTTGCATAGGTTGTTCAATCACACGTTTTATGAAAGGTCAACACTATCACATAGCAAGTTATATAAAATGTGACTTGCGTTCAGAATCAGCAAGCTAAAAAAACAAGCCATTTATCTTTGAAATTGCATTAAAAAAAAATCTGTAGCGGGTGAAACTGAGCTACAGTTGTATCTCACGTGTGACAGAGCCCTCAAATGATTCACTGATGTTGGAAGCATATAAAAGCCATTGTGTGGCTTTCATTTAAATAACATTCCACTACACCTTAGCTCAGGGCATGAAATATTCTCATCTAGAATAAGAAATATCTAGAAATAATCTAGGAATAATGTGCAACAACTTTTACTTGATCTAGATACTGTACTGGTTACAACACAGTACAGGTTATAGCACAGTTATTGAGATACAGCACACTGAAATCAATGCTACAAGCCAAATTTTAAATCTCAGTAAATCAATGGTAACCTTCACTATGAAATCTTCAGTTCTGGAACAGTGGTGCGGACCTACTGATCTCTTGTGGGTGGCAACTGAGACTCAACAACTCAACAAGTTTGGGTTCATCCTGGTTTTGAACCCAAATCCCTGTCTCAAAATATGCCGATTAAATAAATAATATAATGTAATTTCTTCTTCCTGTAGTTTAGCCAACTGGAAGTTTACAAATACTGAATCCATTAGTATTGTGGATATTTCCTGGCAAATTCTTATACATTGAATAACAACAACAACAGCAACAAAAAGCTATTTGTATTTTTTTCTACACAATAGTACTTATACTTTGTTATTTTGGGGGACAAGCTAGTCACAACAACAATTATTTTGGTTTTGCCTTCAAATTTGTATATTTGCATATTGCATTGCAAATATGACATTCTGAAAGAAATTACTATGCGCTGTTTGTATTGCTCTTTAGTTTCATATCTAAGGTAATTAGAAACAAGATTTGGCTTTGGCTTTTTATATCATCAGAACTCTGGCAAAGTGGAATTTTATCAACTTTTTCTTGTGCAGCATAAGAAATACGATCAGCTAGGTGAGGTTGTTCACAGAAAGTCATGAAGAAGTATTTGAAAACTTCATTTGACAGTAGAAACAATACTCAAGACTACAAGTGACTGACAACAGCACTTACCTTTCTCCTCAGTACTACTTTTAAAAGCATCTGCCAATGGCACACATTAAGGAAAATCTATATTAAATGGTGCAGTGATGTCCAACTCTGAGTATATATATTTATGTATATATGCACTGTAAGATGGCTGTGCATGCAACCCATAATAATTGGTTTCAAAACTGTAATCCCTAAAACATACATTAATGATACTGTTCTAGATTTTAATTTTCAGGTTCCATTTTTCCACCGTCTATTTCTCAAATCCAAAAGGCCATAATTTAAGGAGGAGGGAAGACATCAAGCACATCAGATCATTCTTGCAACACAGTGATGGCTCCACAGACAAATGACTTCAATCTACATTAAAAAAAGTCTGTTCTCAAAAAGTGTATTCTCAAAATGTGAAGCCTAAAAAATGGAGAAGGAGCAAATTGGGCCAGTTCTTTATTACCTGCTAAATGCAAGAGCATATAGCTCTAATAAATCCTCTCTTCACACTTCTGTCATAAGAGTCAGGAAAAAAAAAAGTAAACAAAGAAACAAAACTTCTGTTAAGTACAACCGAACAATGTAAAGGATTCAAGAAAGAAGTGAAATTCTTCCCAGTTTCCTCCTGTAGTGTACCTTTACCAGTAAAGAAGTCACTTCTGAGGCTGCACTCATTTGCATCATTTTGTGTGAAAATAACATAAAATGTAATTATTATCTGTAAAAATTGTAGCATCTTTCAAATCTTTGTTTTACACCCCAGCTATTATTATTATGGCTTACCTTAGTTGCCTTACTGTAAGCCCATTTCAACCCAATGGAGATCAACCTACTCACCCTTGAACCAGCCTGGTAAGCGTTCAGCAAACCCAATATTCAGCTCTGTCCCAAGAGGGAAAGCTCTTTTTCCTTTCAAACAGACCAAGACTGAGGTATCTGAAGAATAAAACTAAGGGGAAAAACAGGTTGTGGGGGTAGGGAAATTCTAGAATTTCTAACCTTTATTCTTTCACAGCAAGTCATATAAAAACATTTAAGAGCATTCAGCTTTTCTTCTGAAACTCAGAAGAGTAAGAAATTAGTTTCTATAGAGGAGTTAACAGCAAAATTAGAATGCAGCTCAAATTTTAAAAGGCTGACATGAAAATTGCTTAGCTAACTAAAGGCTAATTCTAGTAATCTGGGTCACCATAGTCAAAAAGTGACCACATTGCAAAATCCATTGTGAAATGGTGCGAAGCTGAGTGGTTTGGGCTTAGGTTTTAGATACAGTTTAGAGTTATTTAGTGAATCTCATACTCATGAGTTAAAGGCTCATCCTGTGAGATCTATTTTCTGAGCTTCCAGTGAAATCGATCTGATCCTGCACACAGTCAGCTTATATGGGGATAGGATGCCTGAGAATTTCACATTAGAACTGGAGGGAAAATAATAAGCATGAAATCTCTGAAGCAAAATTGCAGAATTTTCCATAACTCAAATTAAAGTTAAAAATATCCCTTTCTTAGGAGACTAATTATAGCAAAAGATCTTTTCCAAACAAGTTCACACAGAAAGCCATAAAGACACTACAAGGCATTCTTTGCTAGATTAACCTTCTGTCTCTCAGCAATCGTGTTTCTGTGGAATCCATTTCACTACATTAATCTCCTTGGTTGTGCTCTTTAAAGTGCTCACAGGATCACCAATCTCATTGCCAGGCTACTATAATTGAGTAATTCATATCAGCACTGCAACATCTGCCAGTCCTGTATTCCTGCCTACTGCTAATGTAAGAGTTTAAAGGTCAGCAGCACAACCTGAACAACAGACTTGCGGCCTTAAAAGAAAGCACAAATCCACCAGAAGAAAAGAAAATTCAAGTCTCCATGTTATATCACATGCAGGAACCTTCCTGTATGTGCTTCTAGAAATTAGTCAGTTTTATGCTGAGTTGCTCAACTTCAACTGTTCATCCCTGAGGAAGATCAAATTTGACCTAATTTACCATCTTCTATCAGGCACTACCTCTGCTCTGTGTGTAAATGCAAGCAGAACAGGTCCCACTACTTTAAATCGGGCATTCCAGGCATAAGTTATCATGACAGCATATTTTACCCAGAAGCGTAATTACAGAATCTCAAAGATGCTAACTAAGAGGAAAAAAGCTGCATAGCTAAACAGATGTTTGTGCATCTTGCTAAAAAAAATTCCTCATGCTTGCAGAATCAAACAGGAGGGAGAGAAAGACAAATCAAAGGAAAGCAGGTCATGTCCATACAAATATGGGCATCCTCTGCATCACAAGACTTTATAGTGCTGTGCTGCTCAGACAGCACCCTGAGCTAAGTAAAAACCTGCTGAATATCACAGAGACTTTTGTTCCCAGTGAATAGTGCCCTAAAATATTGCTGGATCTCTGTCATGAAAGGTTCCAGTGCCTGGCAGGAACGCTAACCTCATTTGTCCACGCATTCAGTAGAAAAGATAATGCTACAGTGTTCTTGTCTCCGGCACTAAGGTCTGCAGGAGTTTATAAAGCATCTGTCAGGACAGGATACAGTGTCATTCTTACTGTCACCTAACCAAACTTGCTTCATGGCCAGACTAAACCACAGGTGTAAAACTAAAATAAAACCACAGATATAGCGACAGCACGCCCGACAATTACTGATTTACACTACCGTAGCCATTATTCACATAAGATGGTGAATATGTATCCTACGACTCTGAAGGAGCTAAGTGAAAATCCTGAGCTAAATTCATGTCATAGAGAGGTGGCGATCTTGATTCAAGGAAAACGTTCATTAAAACACTCAGAAGCACTTAGGCACCTGATGCTGCTACCATGACCTACACTTTACCCACAGGTCTGAGCCACTTACTCTGTTACCCTGTGATGCTGTCTGGTGGAGAAAGGAGTTTGAAAAATGCCTCTAGGAAGGGCCGACAGACACTCCTAGATCTGCATAAAGCAATTTATTTTCTTGCTCTCCTTATTCTTCATCTTGAAGTGAGGAACTATTGACTTTCCCCAAATCAGCTTTTTTTTTTTTTCCCCCCCCTCGGAGGCAATACATATTATTAGCTTCATTTTGACAGCTAGGAAGTTAGTCTTCCCACCTCCTCGTAAAAGGAAAGGTATCAGTGACTCTACAGGGTGACACAGAGAAGGAGCTTATTTTGGATCCTCTGACTCTTCCTACACTAGATACCCAGAATCAAGTAGTCTTAAATAGATTGGTGCTTCAAAAACTCAAGAGGCATATAATTTACATGATGGTGCAGGGGTATGTGAGAGAGTATATATCTGAAAAACACTACCCTGAATCTTGTAATGCCCATGATGCATTTAAACAGGGCGTGTGACTTTGGTCACAGAACCCATCAATGTCCTGCACTGTCAAGCTAGATAACAAGTACTGAATGTCCTCTTCATCTTTCAACACAAATATAATCCCATTGTTTTTTTCCTCACAGTTCCTTATTTCCTCTTGGATGAGGCTCAACCAGAATTTTTTTTTTTTCTTTTTACAAAATTTCAGTTTCAGCAAGACTTTTTTTCTAAGTCTGTGATAAGGACATGCATATACACACACACAAGACATACAGCAGTAGTAAGAGAATAAAGGACTGTGGGTGTCCCTGATGCAGTCCTTGAAATCTGCACATTACAACATCTGGAAAGCCTTAAGTACGGAAGGAAGAGAGCTGCAGAATGTACATCTATTTATGTCATTAGGGTTTAAGAGTGTGTAAACACCATATCATAAAATGTTGTAATATACAGCTGACAGCTCATGTAAAGACTGTGGCTATCTAACGTTTCCTCCCAATTAAAGTTTGGCTGCATGCACAAATCAATGTAATGCTTTTAATGTACCAATGTTTCAACACTTCAGAAAGAAATGAGAAACGCTAAAGAAAACTGTAAGTCTAAGAAGTCTAACTACAGTTGACTTAATGGCTTCCTTTTCCTTAACATCTAAATAAAGCAGAACATTTACACCTAAAAAGTCGCTGTTTTCATCAATAATGCCAGTGCTTATAAATATTCCCTGTCTTCATTTTTCCAGGTGAATGTGAGCTCATTTCATTGTTTGCAGATTGAAGTTTGACAGACCATTCTCAGTCAATAATTCTGCTCTTCATACAGACTCTATTTGGCAACAGTACCGTTCTGCTGCCAGCAAAACACTTAAAACCAAGCCACAGTATCTATGAAACAACAAAACACTTCTTACACTATGAATATACTTACTTCCATCTCTTGCCAAATGGCAAGACTTTCTAGATAGCTACAACAGCAAGGTCTGTGGCTAAGGTCATATCTGTGTTATGAAAACAAAGAAACACCAGCTGACTTATAAAGCAATTTTCAAACTGGTATCTGAATGACCTTTATGCGAATTATGCCTGGAACTGGGATCAGTCAGATATTTCACCATACTATTTGCAGATTTGCAGTAATACTGCTGCATTGCACCTTGCTGTGCTGGCTCATTCTGGGGTTTCAGTGCATTGCCCCTTACTGGGCTGTAATCATGCCCTGAAGTGCCCACTGATGCTGGGTGACACTACAGGACTACACTGCTTGCCTCACTTGTCAAGGTGACAGTCTGATCTGGTAAACTGGCTTAGTCACAACCTTGTGACAACTAGAAAACATATCCTCATTCAGACTCCTGCTTAAAAAGAGACCTTTTTAGTTTAGAAAATTTCCCATAGCCAAGGCAATTAACTTAAACTGCTCTGAAGATTTTACTATGTTAGAGACTTACAGTGTTATTCTAACATTGTCATGGGGATTCTGTAAGCATTTCACAGTTCCTATAAGACCTATGTTGAGTATTTTTCCATCTTTTAGTGAACTGACTATTTATGGCTTCCTCTTACGAGTATTTTGTTTCCATTGCTGCACATCATAGACACTGCAACAACAACAACAAGAGCATTCTTGTTTTTAACATCATTACAATTTTAAGATTTTAGGTATCCCTTCTGATGTGCATCAACAAACTTCTCTCAGTGTCCTGGTTTCAGTCAGGACAGAGTTAATTTTCCTCCTAGTAGCTGGTAGGGTGCTATGTTTTGGATTAGGATGAGAAGAGCGCTGATAACATGCTGATGTTTTAATTGTTGCAGAGCTGTGCTTACACCAAGCCAAGGACTTTTCGGCTTCTCGCTCTGTCCTGCCAGCGAGCAGGCTGGGGGTGCAGCAGGAGCTGGGAGGGGACAGACCCAGGACAGCTGACCCAAACTGGCCAAAGGGGTATTCCATACCATCTGACGTCATGCTAAACAATATGTAGGGGTGGCTGGCCGGGGTGGGGGGGCCAGCTGCTCGGGGATAGGCTGGGCATCGGTCAGCGGGTGGTGAGCAATTGCATTGTGCATCACTTGTTTCGCACACATTATTATTATTAATACTATTATCATTATTATTATTATTTTCTTGTCTTAATAAACTGTCTTTATCTCAACTCACAGGCTTCACTTTCCCGTTTCTCTCCCCCATCCCAGAGAGGGAGGGGGGAGGGTGAGCGAACGGCTGTGTGGTGTTTAGCTGCCAGCCGGGTTAAACCACAACACTCAGTCATCTAGCAATCACAGCTTTTCCTTATTCCAGAGAGGCATATGAGAATAGGAGGACCAAGAACTACATAATCTCAGCCTCCAGCAATACAGACTGGTTTCACTGGCTTCCACAGCACAATCCCTAGTCCACAGCATCAACTGTGGGTAATCTATCTCACCAAAAAGGCAGCGACACAACAGGGTGGGGAGAAATTAAAACTGTAACTCAACTTGTGCTTCCCTCCCTGTACCTCTCTGTTGGTGCTTAGACTGTCTTGGTATTTTAACCAGTTGCCTGAAAGTTCCCTCTGGTTACCTTCAGTCATGTGAAATGTTCAGAGAGCTTGTCCTTCGGCAGTAGATGGTTCTGTTCCACCTGAAGTGCCAGGGTGATTGAGGCTTAGGTGGATAACTATTTTCCTCCCAGAGGAGTAAACAGTGGTAGCCATAGTGGTATTCTGCACATCAAAGGGATCACAGCATTTAGCAAAGGATTCAGAAACTGGTTCTAGAACCTCCTGAGCCTACTGTCTCACAAATCCAGCAGAATATCCCAGACACAGACACACAAGAGGAGGAAAAACCTCTGGTTTCTCAAGGCATTTCAGATTGACTTTATTAGTGATTTCCTGGGCTTCTCTCAGATTGCCCCATGACTGTTTATCATATTACTGTGTCTTGCCCTTTACTGAAAGTCATCAGCAAAGAACATAGTATTATATTCAAAACCTCATAATGAGCAAGAGAACACACCATAAAGAGGGAAAGATAAAAGATTTACTGATAATTAGTGATAATTTACTGATAATTAATGTTTTAATAGTCTAGTAGTCCAAAACATTTATTGATAACTAATTAATACATCAAAACTCATTAATAATAGTTCTACCAAATTTTGCTAGGATTTAACATTTTTATTTTACATTGCACTCACTCTTCCCATGTTCCTTCTTCTCTTATTCCTAGGGCTGGCAGTTACTATCTTCCTCCACTAGGAAAAGGGGGAACTACAACAAGGTGAAAGAAGAAATTACAACAAGTTGTGAGCAACCTGAGAACCTTGCTGGGAGTACGATGTTCATAGAGGTGGGAGTTTCTTTCTTGTCTATCCTGTGCTATACTTGGAACTATATTTATGTTTTCTTAGCATATGCCATCTCCTTCTCACTGTTTCCCTGCTAAATTCAGTGAGCTGCCTGCCTCAGCCCCAGCTGGCACCACTGAGTGCTGCTCCAAAGGCAGTAACTCCCCAGCTCTGCCAGACCTTTACTGTTGGTGGGGTTCACAGCTTCAGCACAGACACAGTGACACTGCAGTCGCTTGGCCGCTTGGGGATTGCTGAAACAAGCTGAAACTGTGCCAAGACAAACTCAGACCCATCCTGACACCACACTCTGTCAGGTCAGTTCAAAGCATCTGGCCTTTTACCAGTAACAGAAAAAATCATGTTTTCTGAGCTATGGTAGCAAATATTCTGACATTTTCCCCTTCCTTTACCTTCTCCTTTTTCTACGTAGCAGATAATCTCTGTTTAATAACTGTAGTTGCTTACCAGTTCTGGATGCAAGATCTATCTATGCTGTGTTTGCTTCCCCTCATGATTTGTAAATGACAGAAATTT
Organism: Anser cygnoides; assembly: GCF_040182565.1. Taxonomy (NCBI): domain Eukaryota; kingdom Metazoa; phylum Chordata; class Aves; order Anseriformes; family Anatidae; genus Anser; species Anser cygnoides. The sequence goes on along the minus strand of NC_089873.1, from coordinate 10,057,059 downwards.
GAAGAAGACAGGAGGGAAGCTTTGTCTACATTAAGGAAACAAATAATGTATTTTTGCAGAAATGACAAAATGCTCTATCAGATGTTCCTTTCTTCCTGCTACTGGGCAGATGTGGCAGAAAATGTGGGCAGACAGTCTTAATTATAGCCATGCTGAAAAATTATTTCCTTAGTTCGTATTTTGAGCTTGACAAAAAAATTGCAAGAGGAACTTGATCATCTATGTTGTATTTAAAGTCCGGTTTTGTATCTTTGTAACAATCTTCTCCAAACTAAATCTTTTAATTTCAAAATTTACCTAATATAATATTGTCTTTCTTTGGTTGAAATCACTGATGAAAGAGTGTAGAATATCTATACCATATGTTTCTGAAAATGCATTAAACTGATTTCTGTCTTTATAGAGACTTACACCTTTAAGAGGGTTATAAAAAGTCTTACCAAGACCTTTCTACAATGTGGCAAATACCAGGTAATGCAAATAGTATTATATTAATAGCATACAAAATTAATCACTAAAGTCTGGCACCACCATTCCTTTGTCACCCACATTCTTTTAAAGGACAATTCTTGTAGCACTCTCTAATTTTCATTTTATCCTAATTCTGTAAGGGTAGGAACATAGATTTCTCTGTAGATATCTACAACTACTATCTAGTCTCATAAAAATGGTTGTATTAAGTGAAAAATAATGTTGAAATGGTCCACTGCTTTATTAGTGTTAATTAGAAAAAAAATCGGTTGTGTTGCTTTTAAAATGACAAAGATAACTGGTTTAGAATTTTGCTAATTTTTGGAAAACTAACTGGAACTTATAAAGTGAGTTTCCTCCAGCGGGCCTTGATATTTTAACACTAGAAATTGCAGAGGACCTCAGGTAAACATTAATATTGTTTGATTTCTATTTGATCATATCCGTATGATTCTATCTAGAGTTCCTAGAACAATTAAGTAGCAAGATAGCTACTTTGTTTTTAACAGAAAAGCTTCCCATAGACATATTTCCACTTAACATGACAGAAAGAAATAACTGACTACGCTCATATCTTAAAAATATTAACTGCACTTTGAAGAAAGTCTAGCAAACAGCAAAGCAGCACTGAAGGATCAACAAAACTCCAGTCTTCCTAAATGAGACATTTGTCAGCTGTTGCCACTTTTCTCTGCTTAATTTAGCAAGAATTGTTATTTCAGGATGTGATGATTGCTGTAAAGTGGTTTATTATTTAAATCATTGTGGAGTTTGAATAAAATGCTCAAGATCTGGAGACCATATATTCTCTGGACACATACATAGTTTCAGATGTTTGTGAATCACAAATAAGCAACAGAGACTGACACTAACTTGTGAACAGGTTGCAAATGCCAGAGTGAGCTTCTTTGAGATGCTCAAAACCCCAATGAAGACCCTAGTTCTCAAATTTCTGTAACATTCCTTGCAATTTCCCAGTAAAAATCCCATCAAGGTTTTAATTTGCTGCCTAAAGCTGTGGCTTCAGAATATGGGTGGGGAAGAGAACTCTGCCACCCCTCTGAAATACAACCACAGCAGCTGGACCTTGCTGCCAGCAGTTCTTGTTCCTGTTGATTGATATTCATGAAGTTCAACAGTAGAAAGCTTTACGTTTAAATGGACAATTAGGAAAATCCAGAAGTTACCTTGGATTTGGACAGTGAAAGATTAAACATGGAAACCACTGCTATTTAAGAACTGTACGTTATTTATTTATTTTCTTCTGTTGTGTTGGAAGGAGAAATTTAGATTCCACTTTTGACTTTCCTTCAATGACATTATAAAAGCACAAACAGCCCCTTCTCCTTACCCCACAAAAAAAAAAAAAGACAAAAGACTTCACCTGTTGATCACTATTTATGGGATTCATCCCATACTCCACACTTAGTATTTTATATATATGGAATAGTTATTTATATTCCAGAACATGTTTAGTTGATTCTTCATGGGGACACACTGTACTCAAGGTGTTCTCAGACCCCAGGAACAAGGTCAACACTCTACTGCATCGTCACAGAAGAGCTATCTCCCTACATGCTGTCTACCTTCATATGTTTCAGGGTGCTGAGACCGAGCAAGCCCTCCAGACTGAACATGCCTAAATATTCACTTTTGTTTATGGGTCCCTCCTCTAAACAGAGGGGCTGGACGCCCTGGCATCATATGCCATCCATAGATATAAATTGAGCTAATTTCAATCTGACATCATATTGCATTAAATATAAATAAAATATATCAATAATAAAACAACACAGAATTAATAACGGAATACTGGATTCATAATACTAAATCCATCACTAAAAGGGAAGTATTTTTCTTTGTATGCTGAACTCTGTTCATTATGCATCCAAACTAAGGTCATTAAATTTCTGTTAAAAAAATAAATAAATCCCCTTCTCTAATCCTCAGAGGCACTCTGTGTGGCACGGCCAGCATGATGGACTACACTGCACCTACAGGATTTGCAATCTGCACACCACTGGTGTGGTTCTCCAAGGTGCTGGTGGCAGAGAAACCTCTTCTGTTTAGTTTAGCGCTTGTTTAGTGGCCACCTCTTCCCAAACACTGGATACTGCCAACCTAGCTTGATATTTAATGTAGGAAGTATCTTTTGCCTCCAGCATTCAACACACAGCTCCAAAATGATGAAATCCTACTGCATCACTGATATTGTTCACTTCTACTAGTATGCGAATGCTTTTTTCCTACAGCCATTACACCTGACTTAAATTTCAAAACAAGGCTAAGAACATTCATATTTATAAACAAAAAACCAAGTATCCTAATAGTTCAGGTGTTGTTAGTTTTCTTCAAATTTACAGAAAATACACTCTTTTCTACAGTGGGGGTATATTCTGATCCTTTCTGTGCAGGAATTCAGCTAGCAGAAATAAGCAATGACTGTTTTGCGTGTACATCGCTTTGTTGCTGAGCAAACCAGCCTCATACATACAAAGAATTACAGAAATTGGCATTTTCTCATCTAAGTGCAGCTGGATACAAGGCAGGTATCTACGTCCCAGTCAGCCATTTAGATTTCTATTACAACAAACAGAGACCTAGGACTCACTGCAGTGTCCTAACAAAGATGTCACCAGAGGACCAGCAGTGCGAAACCAGTGCCACCAGAGATGCCCTGAGGCATCTGCGTGGTGGCAGATATAATCTGCAAGCCTCTGGATCAGCCTAGAAGCTAGGCAAAATGCCCAAAGGCATCTCAACTAGTATCAGATGTCACTGTTCAGGCAACTGAATCAAGCCCTTAGTCAATGCAGTCAATAAAATTTAGCCCTATCCATCCCACCAAATATAGGTGTCTACTTGAGGAAGACATTGCGCGTTGAAGTGGGTAGCAAGTGTGCTGACTGCTTCCCTGACAGCAGAAGGAACACAGGGGCTCTCTCACACCTTCACTATGCAGCTGAGCTCACCCACAAATGTTCTACATCATTTTGAAAACATTTATATACGTTTAGGGAAGAAGGTACTCATGAACACCGTAAAACAAAATGTCTGTTCATTTCAACACTACATATAACACAACTGTTCCTATCCATTCCCCATAAAAAAGTATTTAGACCTTTATGCATTTCCTTCAAATTCTGGGCAAATTATAAGTTTGTTTTGTTCACAGAGAGAGTTTACATATGTCATTACATGGAAATTATTTGCCATTCTGTTGTTAAAGCAGCTGATGATACAGCAAACAATGCTATCAATACAGCCTGACGTCAATTCTTTTATTTCCTTTTTTTTTTTTTTTTTTAAACTCAACTCTGTTTTGGTTATTACTTAATTTTAGAGCCACACTTTTAAGTTAAGCTGTTCATGGTGCTCTTTGTTAATATCCAACAGGTTTATGCAATTTTTCAAAGCTAGTTTCTTTAAAGCACATTTGATCAGCCATGGCATTTTTCATTGATTTAAGTGACTGAGATTTTTCAGTTTTACATCAAAATGTAAGAACTCTTAAGACAGATATAAATTTCTGATAAACAGGCCATTATGTTTATTTTTTCATTTTAGATACCCCAAACCAGAAGCTTTAATCACTGTCTCCTTTGAAAATATTTGATTTTATCTATACTAACCCTATTGATCCACTTCCTGATAATAAATCCCACTAACAGGCTTTTTCTGTCTCATAAAATATAATCCAATTGGTGTCCATGCAACACATTTTTTGAATGATTACCTCATTGTCTCATGACTTTTTCACAGAATTACAGTATCCATCATTTTAGGTTTCCTGTCCTCTGACCACTAAAATATTGGCCTGATTTTCTCAGCTGTATTGTATAATTTTGAAAGAATATTAAGGAAAATCATAATAATTAGAAAAACAAAAGAAAACAAGCATAATTCATAGGAAAAAAGTAGTGCAACATTATTTATCAGTGTGTCATGAGACCGAATGAAAAAGGGCAAATTCGAAATTACAAATGAATCAGGTTTCTTATTACTATGCTTATATATATATATATATATATTTTAATAAGAACTCCAAAGCTATGGTAATAAAGGTAACATAGAGCTTTCATTAGCTAATTGGTATAGAAAAAGGAATTACTATTTTTAAGGCATAATCTCTTTCCTGAAATGGAGAAAAGATACACTTTATATTCAATATCAGCACTGATGGCAGGAGAATAAAGCTTGAGAGGAATGAAGGAAGGAATGTAGGAAGGATAACATGTTAAAAATATATATTTTTAAATGAGTTCTGTGGCAACATATAGTATTATGAAATATTTTAAATGCAACTGTGACCTTTTTCTCCCCTTCATCTTTCATACAACATACTCTCAAGATTGGAAAGATAGATGGCTGTTTCAAACGCAAAATAGAAATTCCAATACATCTTTATTTTATACCAACACTGGAAAAGGTTTTATTTTCACTGACTTGTGAAAAAAAAAAAAGTAAGTAAATAAAAAACTTTGAAACCTTTCGACTGCAAACACAACAAAACTCATTACCGTGTCCCTGTCTGTGGCAGGGGGGTTGGAACAAGATCATCTTTAAGGTTCCTTCCAATCCAAATCATTCTGTGATTCCATGATTATTCGCTAGGTACGTTGCCTACTCAGACACTTCCTAACATACATCCTTCTAGATCAAATCTGTTTTGAAATTAAATACTTTATTCTATAATTAAGACACAGCTCTCCTGTCTAGTATTTTCTTGTATTTTTCATTATACTGTTTTGTTTGTTCTTCACAGCATGATGGATCTTCCTGTTTTCCTACAACATGCTCACATTTCCCTAGAGTTAGGGAAATTGTGAATAATGAGCAAAGCAAAGTGCAGCTTTATGGTTATTCAAAAACAAACAAACAAACAAAAAAGCAACAAATGAACAAAGAAAAACAAAACCCTAGGGGATATAATTTCTGTAATTTATAATAAGTAAACTGTCATAAATCAATGCCCAAGTGTTAGATTGCCTGGTTTGGTCCACCTATTACACCAAATATTTTACGAAGTTACTTAGTTAAAGCCAAAAGGCTAACGTTTGATGTCAGGTATCAAAATATTGCCTGTTTCCATGGTCATCTACTCTGAATTCCTGTCTGTGAGTAAATTAGAAAGTCGATTTTGGCATTAGCAACCAACTGAACTTGTTTAAATGTTAACAGCTGACATATAAATATAGTTGGTTTGAACTATTTACAAGGTGGACCAAGTCCAACATCTGACTGTTTACTCCATCCCACATTATGAATTCCAGAAAATGTGTTTGTTATTTTGGACTTCCACTAAGAAGTCAGTTTTACATAATTTGTAAAATGAGGGAGTTGTACTGAAGAAACTCTCTGAACAGGTGGGATGGCTGTAGTTGACTGTCCTCTCTTGAAGAAAAAAAATAAAAAATAAGTTATGTGGTTATTTGTGTTTCTGACCAAAAAAAAAAAAAAAGCATCTGGCTGTTGCCTAATGCCCACTTATCTAATTTCTTCTGGAAAAGTAAAGATCATGATGCAAGAAATAAAGAAAATGAGGACATGACAAGATGCATTAGAACTGTCTTCCATTCTGCCAGAACAAAGGAGGTTTGCCATGAATGATGAGCAGTTTAGTTGGCAAAGGATAAATGCATTGATCACTTGGAACATGATTTAATAAGTTTTCAGAGCTTGATGATAATACAATGAAGAAATGTCACATCAAATCACTGTTATGCAGTAAAAGGAAATTTAACATTTTGCATAGACTATTATATTCTAGTAAAAAAAAAAAAAAAAAAGAGTATACTTTTGGGAAGTAGAAACCGGTAACTCAAAGAAAGATATTGTTGGTTCTAAAGATCTTTTGGAGGACCTCTGAACAGAGGATTTGATATTTTTGTTAAAGTATTATGAAGTAAGCTTTCAAAAAAAAAAAAAAAAGTAAAGGCTACAGAAGACGAAGCAACAGCTCTTATGGAAATGTTTTCAAAATAGTAATGCGAACAATTAGTAACCTAGATTTCACAGCACATACCTAAATGAACATTCAAAAATCCAACTGAACTTTCAAAGCTAAACTTCATAAAAATATTTAACTCACCCTTGCAATGTTCCAACACACAAACACATCTTCCATAATTAATACTACCGGGTTTTAAAAGATTAGGTATTTCAGCCGTGGTTGGGGTATTTTATTAATCATTTAACAAATTTGTACTGAGGTTTACAGAGTGTATATATAGGACAAGCCCAACCTGTGTTTCGCTGTACCTCAATCACTAACAGCCTTTCCTTTCTTTTTTTTTTTTTTTTTTTAATTCTGAATCAAGATCCCCATTCATTTCTATCGTGTGCAAATACATACGGTTCACAATCAATGCATTAAGGTGTAGTTTAGGTTGGAATCTCCTCCTGCCTTCATGTCAGTAGGGCCTACAAGCAAATAAGCAGTGGCCAAAGGTGAAGACTGAGGCTACCTAAACCCAGACTCTATAAGGTAGTCATCTATACCAGCAAGCTCCATTACAACTGGAGGTAAAAATAGGTGCTTTAGAAGTTGAATTTAATCTTGTCACTGTCAGATATTTCTTCCAGTATGAGGTTAACCAGATAAGATGAAGACACATACAATGCATACTACTACATCTGGTAATGCAAATCTCATGCAAAACTTTATATACAATAAATTACACAAATTGAATTAAATTATGAACATCGTTTGTTTTCCAAATAAAATGTAAGCCTAAATACTGTGATGGGATTTGTACCTGGAAGATTGTGTCATGAGAGACATAACACCACTTACAATGCATCCACCCCACCCAGTATAAGAAAGACATTGACAAATGGGAGAAGGTTTAATGGAAGTTCAATGAAATGGTCAGGGTCACCTGCCTTGTGATAGGGCTTGTTCAGTCCAGAGAAGAGACATCTTCCGGGAAACCTAACAGCAGCCCCTCCCACAACCTATGAGAAGATTATTACAAAGATAACACCATAATCCTCACAGCATTGCATGGAAAGAAAGGAAAAGGTAATGGGGATACACACGGAAAGAAGAGAGGGTCTGACTGGATAGAGAGAAAAACTTTTTTCACCAGGACTGCCAGGAAGTGCCACAGATTGCCCAGACTGGTTGTGCAGTCTCCTTACTTGGAGGCTTTCCAGACCAACTGGATAAAACCTTTCACAGCCTGGTCTGATTTCACAGCTGACCACACTTCAAGCAGGATGTTGAACTAGATGAAACTCTGAGGTTCCTTTCAAACAGAATTATCCTATGATTTTAAGTGGAGAGATTTCACTGTGAAAGGCCTAACACACATTTTTCTGGATCCATATGACTGAAGAAGAAACCATATTATAAAAAAAAAGTCAGTGAAGTCTTAGCTAGGACATGTGTTTATGAACCAGACATTTTCAATGCACAACATTTTGACATATAGCCCAGAAATAACTGAGCATCATCATATGTTTTTACAACACATCAACACAGATTCACATACTGAAATACAGAGAAACTTTTAAGAAACTGCTTTGACATTTTTCGTTATAGATATGCATGGCATGAAAATCTCCTAGACAGTGAATTTTGCTCTTTCTATGTTTTAGAAATGTCTCCTACGCCTTGTGGACTGCAAGACCAACTTAATCCTTACAGAAGATTAGTCCTATAACAAACTGTTATAGAGCTCCCTGCTTTTTAACACAACAAGATTTCTTAAAACTCTACATAAATAAATAAATAAAATAAATTCATTTCTATTGTTACAGACTGTAGATCACAGCAGTATAAGATCCTATCAATATCACTGGTCTAGACACTTGAGTGCCTCAGTGGCTTGCAACACATTCAAGTCTGACAGATTCTCTTGTAGCAAAGCCTCCTTGATGCAGGGATGACATATTAGCCCATTAATTACAATCTTAAAAATAATGCTACCCTAAATCTCTTCTCTTGCAAATATCTGAAGTCATATATATTATTAACTTTCATCAAGTGAGTATTCTGAAAGCTGCAGAATGTCGAAAGATAAACTTACAAATGCCCCAGGCAAGACCAAAATAAGCACCATAAAACAAGAAATTCTAGGGAAGAATCTGTGTTTTCAGCAATCAGAGAAGAACTCACAAGGAAAAGAGGTTAGGAAAAATAAAAGTAGTGAGCACAATTTGTTATTAATACCAACCACAAAATGGACAAAACGGAAATACATTTGGGAAAATACTCTGATTTGGCAGTACTTAACATCTATTTTGCATTCACATTGTACAGATATAGCTGATTAAACAAGGAGCAAATGAACAGGGTATAGTACCAATTAATTATTCACTTCTACAGTATATGAAAATGATTTGTATGAGAAACAACTTTCCAGAAAGCAGGGCTAACATAATACCAGCTGTTTGAAAGACTGGTATTATTGAATAGATAGAATAAAGATTTAATGGTCAAAAGAAGATTCTATTGCTTGATACATAGATTTTCATTCTGTGTAAGACTCTAAAAATTTTCTGCATTATTCTATGTGGAACTGTGTACTTTCCCAAAAGGATGTTGTTATAGATGCCTCCAAGCTGCTTGGTTTGGTTTACACCCAGAATTTCTCAATGACCAGATATCCTCATGGGAAATTACACCCAGGTTTGTTTCACTCTGGGCAAGGTAGAAAAGATACACACTGGTGATCAACACCACTTATTTCAATGGGATCATCCATAAGTAAAGGATTTGCAATCTAATATTTTATGGGGGCAAAATCATTTCCATTTTATGGATCACTTATTTCAACTATAGCATCCATAAGGACTACAGTCTCAGTGTACTAGATGCTCTCTAAAAACAAACATATGATGGTCCCTGCTCTGAATAAGGTTTAGTAAAGATATGATATAATGAGGAATAAAAAGAACAGAACAGAGAATCTGATGTCACAGCAAAGTGACTTAAAAATTAAGATTTTTAATAAGCTATACTCTATTTTTTTTTCCCCAGAGATGGATTTCTAAACCTAACATTTTCTTCTTTTATGAAGAAACCCTTAAAATAGACAGAAAACTAAGGTTAACGGGAAAAGAAGAATCTCCCACAGCAGAAACTTCAGTAAAGGTGCACTCCTACCAGCAATGGTAAGAATGAAGACCACTCCTTCCATATGAGACCTGAAAAAACAAAGCTGTTGCTCTCCAAGTTCTAGCCCAGTAAATCTTATTTAAGTGAGAATAACTTTTATATTAAGGCTACTAAATATTGGTACATATGTTTTTTGTTGTTTTTTTTTTTGGTTTGTTTGTTTGTTTTGTTTTTTTTTTTTTAAGATCCCATCTCTTTCAGTGGAGAACAAGGTGGAAGAGGGTGGATGGTTTCAGTTTGTTTTAATTTCGCTCTGTTACTATTAGTAATAGGCAATAAATTACATTAATCTCCCTATGCTGAGTTTGTTTTGCCTAGGATGATAATTTGTGAGTGATCCTCGAGACCCTTGAGCCTTTTCCCTCATATTCTCTCCCCCTTTCCCTTTGAGAAGGGGGAGTGAGAAAGCGGTTGTGGTGGAGATCAGCTGCCCAGCTGGGTAAAACCACCACACAGGGCCTAGCTTTGAAAGTCATTCATGTATGGAAACTGTACGCAAAAACTCACATTCAAGTTTTGATTTCAGACTACACTTTTCATACTATTCCGCTAGTAAACACTTTGGAAGACAAAGCATTTTTCAGTAGATGTCAACCTAATCACTACTTTACCCAGGGGGAAAAAAAAAAAAAAAAAGGAGTAACTGCAGTAACAATCTTGCTCCTCCAACTTTTCACTAAAAAAACTGATAACTACAGAAAGGTGTTGCTCTTAAGAAAACTGTGCCATTTTCAGAAACCTGACAAGGCTGCCTGAGACAGAAAGAATCTATCTGCACGTATATTTATTTGACAGAAAGAATACATCTGCATGTATATTTATTTGTCCTTCAAGGACTTTTTTTTTTTTTTTAACCACAAGCTTGTCTATTTTATTTATTTATTTAGACCTCATTCATATGCTGGATAAAAACAACTTTTCCTATGAAAGAATTACAGTTTCATTTCGAAATGTAAAAGAAACAAACCGAAAATCCCTCTTCTCTTAATTTTACACTTCTTGCCTAATGATTTACCTGGGTTCTGAGTGAAATCATTGCTTATTTTCTCACATTATTTGTTATTCTACATAACTATTATAACACTCTTTCTAGTCTTTTCTTACAGAGAAGTCTTTCTGTACTTTTGATTCTCTATGTCACCCTTCACCATATCATCTCAGGTCCCTTACTGACCCTTAATTGAGATGGGGAAAGCAATAATTCTAGAAGAATTCAAAATCTGGGGGAAATATAAAAAAACAGAAAAGCATAAGACATTGTTATTTTGTTCTTTATTCCTCTCCTAGGAATTTCTACTTGATCTTTTGACCACTGAACAGAGTATACTTTTTGAAAGAGGCCTCCATGATGACTCCAAGATATTCTTCAATGATAAAACCTACTCTAAGGCTTACAGATTGTGAGGGAAGGGAAAGGTACATCCATATACACAATTAGTTGGCTAATTAGGGCTATTTCAGTAGGAAAAAGTTTCATTTGTGATCTTACCTCCCATTCACTCAGCTTTTTCATATTGTTTGGCTATTTTTCTCCTTTAGCTTCAAAGAAAAGTACCCTGCCACATTTTGTAGCACCTGCAAACATTAGCAACTCATTCTTCACACTGTACACAAGTCTTTTTCTGCACTGACATACAGTCAAATCTTGGGGGAACCAAACAACAGCTTTTCTGAACTGTGAAAAAAATGATTATTTCAACACTTTCATTTTTCCTGTTACCTAACTTCCTTCTTATCCAGCAGTAGCAATATTACATTAAGTGATATATCATGGGTCACATTTAGAGGAAAAACATAACCTGAATTCCATTTTGATATGGTCTGTTGTGGTATTAAATTACATGCAAGTGTACATTTGGTGACTCATGCTCATAAGCAGAACACAACGTCTTCAATATATCAGTCAATGCAAAGGGTATTTTCTCTGACTTATTTGTATGCTCAGGGCTGACTGTGCCAAAATGGAGTCTTTAGTTAAGGGCTCTTGCCTGTGATATTACTGACTTTTCTGTGATAAAAAACTAACCTGAAGCTGAAAGACATAGCATAGGAAAGTATTTACTTCTTTAGAACTTATTCAAAACAAATATTTAACATGGTCTCCTAACCATATCTACCCTGACATGCTCTTCCCTCACAAATCCAAAACTCCTAAAACCTAGAGCACTCTAGCTTGCCCTTTGTACTGGTTCCTCTCTAATTGTTTAATCTTCAGTAAAATAGATTTACACTTTGCAAAAAGTAAATTCACATTTTGAAGTCAGCTTCAGGAAAGTGTTTTGAAGAGTCAGGTGCAATTTGGAAAATAAGTTGTCTACACAAAGCTCAAGTGCAATTCTATTCTGCTTTTGTGACCAGAGGGACAGAAGATAGTAATATGTTATGTTATGTATGTCCAGGAGCAGCTTTTTCAGAAGTAGCAGTCCACTTTCAAAGAAAGTTAGATACAAGTGGTAGAATCACAGAATCATATAGGCTGGTAGGGACCTCATGTGTCAGTCTAGTCCAACCCCACTGCTCAAGCAGGGACAGCTACAGCTGGACCACGTCCAGAAGATTTGAATATCTCAAAGGACAGTGGCTCCACAAGTTCTCTGGGATACCTTTTCCACTGTTTGACCACTCTCACAGTTAAAAAAAAAAAAAAAAAAAAATGTATGTTCTAAAGGAATTTCACATTTTAGTTTGTGCCCATTGCCTCTCATCTTTTGAGTGGGCATTGCTCGGAAGAGCCTGGCTCTGTCATCTTCACACCCACCCATTATATGCTCTGATAAGATCCTCCTGATCCATTGCTTCTCCAGGTAGAACAGCCTCAGCTCTTCAAGCCTCTCCTCAGAAGAAAGATACTTCAGACCTTAGCTCTTTCCTGATTTTACCCATTTTCTTTTCATTCCCTCCCATATGTTTTCTTCTCTATTATCTGGTTTCCTAGACATGCACTTAAATTTAAATTTCCCACAGACAAGCATGCTTCTTCCTCTCCTAAACATTGTGACCACAGCATTACTAAGACTGAAACTACACCACAATACAGGGGCAGGCTCTGCTTCCCTCTCATCACTGCAGGGGGTACGAAGAAAATGGAACTGCCTACGTGAACAGAGGCTGAGCAGCCAGTGTGGCCAATCACTTATTTAAACTAATGACATGTACAAGGCCCCTGCTAGAGATGTTGATTTTACTTTCTTTACTTCTGTTATGAAAAATAATAGTCCTAATTTGCCAGTCAATAGCTAGCATTTTCATCTGCATAAATAAAAGTTTTCACCTGCATAAATAAAATGGGTGCTTTAGTGCCACATTTTATATGTGTGAATGGATAAATATACTGAAAAAAAAAAAAAAGATACTTTAAATTATTGTCATGTTCTCCACTTTTAATATCTTTCCTCACAGTGCAATCATACCTCTCGGGACATTTTAACAGCATATTTGCAATGGTCTAAACAAAAAACTTTAACAAAATCCTCTGACATAGTCTGAACTAAATAGTTAAAGGGTTTAATCAATCCTCAAATTTTTCAGTGCAGTACAAAGTCTCAACATGAGTTTAAATCTGATGCCTCTCTCCCCAAACTCTGGTAAAATGTAAACAAGCATTACAAGACCAAGAAGTGCATCTGACTCGAAGGATGTAAACTCTTTCCCTTCAATATAGCCCTAAGTGTTTGCCTATACCAGAAACAACAGAGATATTTGCACAAAAAGCTGATGCCAGCATGAAAAGCCGTTTAATGACAGAATTCATGAAGTACTCAAACAAGCAAGTACTGTACTGTCAGATCACTGATTTGCCAGACCAACCTCAGGAAAAGACAACTCCTGAAGATGGATACTTTCTCCTTAGACCACACAAGGAAGAGATTATCAGAACACGACCCTGAAATTACCCTTATTTAAAATATATATATATATACACACACATACACCGAGCATTAATTAGTAATCAAGTTCTATGGATTTAGCTGAGCATCATTTTTATTATGATCTCTCTTCTTAATTCACGCAGAATAGCGTGTGTGAATTAAATAGTCCTTCATACTAAGATAAGTAGATAAGCTGTGATGACTTTTGTCCTTGATCATGTCTCAAAGAAGCATCTGTTTCCCCAAAAGAAACTGAACCAAGCGTTGTGATTCTTCAGCTTATAGAAAGGGCAATTTATATTTGCAATTATGATCAAAGACTGCATTTCCTTTCCAACAAACAGCAGACAATTGCTCTCCTACAACCCATACTCATTTACACTTACCCAGAACTCAGAGCCAGGCTGTGGAAGCAATGCAGCTTGAGAAAAGCTCTCATCTGAAGGGTCTATATGGCTTATTGGTATGACTTCCCAGCATCTCAGAGTCTTTATTCTGAATATGGGAAGTACTAATTTTCCTTTTTTTTTTTTTTTTTTCTCAAGATGGCACTGAAGCAGATTGAGGTTATATGAGAAGAGTGTTTTGACACAGACTAGCTGAAGAGAAAGGCTGGTACAAGACCAAGTCTAACCAAACAGCAGAAAATAACATTGGCAGGTGATCATGCTCCCCTTTGCCATCTCATCAGGCCAGCACAAAAGAACTTCACTGATTTGCAGCTTGTCAAGGCCAGAAAACAGGCAATTTATTTAATCCAATGCCATTTACTTCATGCTTTCTAACATCTCCTTAGAGCACAAGCTACACTAATTCGTGTACTCTAAACACTGGAGGAGAAGAAGTAAACACTGAAGTAGTTAAGATCTTAAGTGGTCATAAAGAAATGTGCAAAGAGATGTCTTATTTACAACACCTGCTTTATCAATTCTCTCAACATCCTTTTGTATTTTCATTCCCTTTTCAATCTCTTTTTAAGATGCAATCAGCTGCAGCCAGAGGTTGCACCGAGGCTCTGCAGGCCTCAAATGTTTTCCAGGTGAGCCTGGAGAAAACCCTGAAACACCTGGGCTGACCTCAGAGCCTTCCCTGCTTCAGGCAGGGGATCATCTGACCTCCTGAGATGCCTTCCAACCTGACTGTCCCTGCACATCCACACTGAAAGGAGTACAGCATTTTATATGACATATTGCTTTTGCTTTTACTGAATAAAAAAAGCCTTAAAAACAAGTGTTCCTTCCTGCTGTCTGGGTCAGACAGCTACTTATTGAAGCAAGTATATCATATGAAAAAATTGTGATTATGAGGAAGGCAGTGGTTTAATTACACCTCCAAAGAAATCATTATTCAGCTACAGCACAAGTGAAAGTAGCGTTTATCACCAGAGGAAAAGTGATTGCAGTGTTCAAAATAATCTATTTACTGAATGGAATATATTAATAAAAAAGAAGTGCTAATCGCTGAAAGATTCTCGTTAAAAAATGGGGTTTCATGGTGCAGACTCAAGGCTACTGCCGCACAGGGACTGCATGCTAACAACGGCAGGATTGTCAGAGGAAGATTCACAACAGCCTGCATGAAAAGATAAAGCTGCTTAAAGAAGGCACCAAATCAAGCTAGGTTTTCCTGAAATCCTACTGTTGAACAGCTCATTCTAGGCTTTAGGGAAACAGGACCACTTTGCCAGAAGAAGCAGCAACAAAGAATAATGTATCTGAGGTCTAAAGAAAAGTCGCGTGATTTTAGATAGCATGACAAGGGGCTAACAGATTTATGCTTGCACTGCCTGTCCTATGAGCATGAGTTATCTATACTTCAAATGCTACAGAGCCATGCCATTATCACAGTATGTCCCAGCAGGGAAATAGGTCAAACTTCCTCAAGCACAGAGCAGTGCTTAAGATGAATACTTGGCTTCAAGTCCAGAGATCTCTTATCTCTGGACAGCTCAGGGAATGAGACAGCACAGCTGGAGTCCATTTCTGTATGTTCATGTAGCTACGTCCTTTGTGGTCTAGTGACTAGGGCATATCTGCTCCTACAACGAGAGGGAAATTTCAGTGGTTTAGGTTGTGGTACAGTAATCACCAGAAAATGACTGTAAACAGTAGAACCCTGATACATTTTTAACACGCACCTACGAATAGCTACAAGCTCTTTCTCTGTACACAAGAAAAGCATTGAGCCAGGTTAAAACTTCAGTATAACTCTTTTATGTTGCTGTAAGTAAACAACTTTGGAAGTCTATCTTCTAAATGGGATGAAGGTCCCTTCCAATCTGTATCAACCTGTGATAGCACATAGGAAGGTGAGGTATACAGCACACACTACAAGCCATGGCAACCTGCCTGATTGTCTTGAAGTTGTGTCCATCCGCAGTTTGTTTCAGTCTGGCAAGCTAAATGTCACACCTTGACCACATTTTGTCATGATGTATACAGTCTCTTTGTTGCATCACAGAACAGCATGACCCAGGCTTCTTTCCTCTCCGTGCAGAGATACTCATTTTTCATAGACCACGAACAAAAGCTACTTAAAAGTTTAATACTAAACTTTTCAAAAGTGATTCCTGAGATCTGAATACAAAACAAAAAGCATAAAAGATACAAAGAAACTGACTCTGGAGTACTATACAGGGTCATCCCCTGGAAATGTGCTTACATGAATGAAAACAACATACTGAATTTCTGTGTTTCTACTGTCAAGTCAGAAACAGGCAGCATGCTGATGTACTTCAAAATGGACTGACATGGTAGCCAAAATGCAGCACACTAAATTACAGCTGTTTTGCTCCTCTGGAGCACAGTCACCAGGCGCAATTTATATCAAAACCCATAATCTGTGCCAAGACTTCAGAGTTAGAAGTTGTAATGAGACAACCAGAAGCTTCCAATTCCTCTTGGTGGAGAGAGCTCAAATTAAATCCAATACTCTGGTCATAACCATCTCTTCCAATTTGAACAACAACCTCTCCCTTCTGTAGTCCTGTCCAGTACCTGAAACACTATGTCCCCTTCTTAGTTAGCTCTGTCCCTGTACAAGACCTGTTAGCTCATCCCATACAACTCTTCATTAGCTCTTCATGACAGCAGTGACACTCTCCCACTCCATCCAACCACCACCTTACACCTGTATCATGAAACTCATTCTGCATAGCTAACCAAAGTACTTCAAATCCCTTTAATTGCTATGAATCTAATTTCTTGTTGCATTCAATTATGAATCAGACATATGGCTTTGCCCTAACACTAATAAAATTAAATTTAAGTGGCTTCATCCTCTCCCCAAGAAACACATGCATTTTGCCTTATTGTAATTCCTTTTTAATCAACTCCACGTACATTGCTTTTAGAGCTTTCACAACAGTGAGTAATTGTTAAGGAAAATAACTGGAGACTGAAAAGAACACAAAGTCTAAAAGTATCCAATTATAGCATTTAATCTGACAAAATAGGATGTGTTCATTTGTGAGCTGACCTGTACAGATTTCCTCTGCAAGCTCCCCACAACGCTTCTCACATACAACTGCATAGTAAGTGGGGAGAGACAAAGAATGAAGATACTCTCTTGATAAATCAGTGAAGCTGAGTCAGTACCAAGTATTCGCTGTTTGGCAGAAAGCAGACAGCTGGTTTAAACCTTTGAGAGAGCAAAGAGAAGCCATCAGCAGAGGTGTTATAACCTGACAGAGCAAACATAACGTATGACCAGAAAGTGCTGGACTCAACTCATTTCTTATGTTTATGAATTCAGAAGCACTAATAGCAGAAACATCTTGGAGATTTGTTTTTGAAATAAATGGGTTCCTAACTCTGCATTTCCTCTGTTTGCCATTTACTGTTATTCACAGGCTGGTTACTTTATAATTTTGTTTATTTTATGTTGTTCGTTGATTTGGGGTGTTTCTGTTTGTTTGTTTGGCGGTGGCTGTTTGTTTGTTTAAAGAGGTCTCTTTGGTCCCTTGTTTGACATGCTTCACTGTAGGTAAGGAGCATCCACTTTTCACCTACAGCAGGGCTCCAGGGCTTTGCAGTTCAAACAATCTGTCACAGGTTATTGTATCAGAGCCATGAGATACCTGGCAAGCAAATAAAGGTCACACACCACCATGAAATATTTATAAGAAACGTACTTGCAGTGTAAACCTTCCACTGCATATGCACCCTAAAAATGGGACATGGCATCCCCTCACAGGCTGCAGGGCAGTGATTATCACTCACCCCATCAGTCTTCTTGCTTATAACCATTTCAAAGCCACCCCAGAATTGATGCAGAAAGGGACTCTCCATGGACGCAGTCATGGATGGTTATTCACGATGACAATAAGCAATGCCTGATCCAGAGCATGCTCCCTGGACTGCAATAGTCCACACCGGGAAGCTGCTTGAGCAGTTCCTGGAATGGCTTTGGCCTGGGCCACTCTCAAACCATCCCCACGCAAAGTGAGGGATCGCTCTCAATATGCACTGCGAATGCCATCACTGGGTTTTGGAGGGCAACAGTTTTAATGGCAAGGCCAGAAGCTTCTCGGTGCATGGCCCTAGCTGCACAACATAGATATATGCAATTACTTACAGCACGGCATAAGTGATTGATTACACCAATTTGTTTTCCCACATAAAATGTTTTGAGATATCTTAGCAGCTGCTCAGGAATCTCAGTTCCTAGACCATGGAAGGCTCTTGAAGGACAGGGTCTAAATCTGTAGGAGTGTGACACAAATACAACTGACCTCCTTCTAGCACTTTGGGAGCACTAAATTGCTATCTTCCAGTAAATACACCAAACAATCAGGTCCAATGTTTCTGTTTGATTTTCCTAGCCAACATTTTGGCTTTAATCTTTATGTCATATCGCAAGAAAAAATGAATCACTTGGTATTCACTTGTTGATTTTTGCAATACAAAGTAAATAAGGAAGAGTGTCAAACATTCAAAATGAAGAAGAAATGGAAATATTAACTAACTACATAGCTAGTTCTGTGGAATTAAAAACAGAATTAAAACCACCTTATACTTGGGAAGGAAAGAAGGTGCAATTGATTTTTGCAATGTGAAATTTTTGCAATTTGACTTTTTATTGCAATTGTTCTTTCAATGCACTGGAAAACAAACAAACAAACAAACAAACAAATAAAAAAAACCAACAACAACAGCAGCAAACACTCTGCTGACAAGACCAGTTCCAGAGGAGGAAAAAAAAAAAAAAAAAAAAACACATTTTGAAACCATAATTTCAGGTTAATAATTCTCCTTTAACCGGGGAAAAGTATTTGACTTTAGGAAAGCTCTGACTATAGGAGAATAAGGGGTATGCCTGAAGTGGATTGAAAAAAAAAAAATCTGAAACAAATGAAGTAGCATGGAAACAACAACAAAATTGATTAACGGAAGAAACGGATGATGAAGGGTGGCAACAGCAGCAGAAAGCAGGTACGAGGAAAAATGCAACGGCCAGAAAAACCTCAAAGGATTCTGAGAAACAGAACTTTAAATTGGGCACAAGGGAGACTGGCAGAGCCTAAGTACATACATGAATACAGAACCTCTGCCTATAAAAGTGAATACTAGTAGAGTATCAGGGGAAGAATAATATATTGTTTTACTGTGTTTTTACTTTTCATTGTTATCTGCCACTGCTGGAGAAAGATTTTTTCTCCATATATCTCAGCCTGACCCAATACCATCTCCTCTCTATTCTTATAATTCCCCTTTATGTAGGTTGAAATTCAAAAAGGAATATTTTACATAGAATAGATGTTTATGGCCTGCTCTGAAACCATAAACAAGCCAGCCTGACCTTGCCTCAGCCAATTCTTCAGGGACTGAATTATTAATGCCTTGAGAGCTCTGGAAACTACTACACAGAGCTTGCACACCCACACCAGCACGCATATGATAGATAAGTAGAAAACAAGTTTCATAGCTTTAAAATGAAGAGCATCTCTGGAAAAATTAGTTATTTTTCAAACCTCCACCATTTTGTGAGTTTATTTACACAACTATTTTTCTCATTTTATATATGTGCACATATACACATATATAAAATTAGATACTTAAACTACGTATTTAGAATTATTGGAAGTTAGAAGAAAGCCTAAAAACGTGAGTGCGATTTCCAGCAAGGACACTTGGTGCCCACTGCTAATGGAGCAAGGGATGCTCAGCAGCAATGCAGTGGGTGCTGCTGCCCTTTGCCAGCTGACTGCTCGGACACTTGGGTTTTCAGCTCATCTCAGTGAAGGCATGGCTCTATTCTGACAGACAGCTGCTGTCATTCTGCTCGTAACAGATGATTTCTTGATGAGAATAAAGTACTATATTCCTTGCCATCCAGACTACATTCCTTGCCATCCAGAGAGGTTTTCGTATTGCTATTTCATTTTTTAAACCTTTTTTTTTTTTTTTTTTTTCTCCTAACAGATCATTCAACTAAGAGGCATTGTGCTCAAAATGCTCATGAAAAGGCTCTGGTTTTGGTTTCATGACTGGTTGGAACAGCTGCTTTGAGCACAGGATACCTTCCTGCCTCTACCCGTACAAGCACTCCTCACTTAATGTGGGTCACTTAGCATGCCTATTGCTGCAGTTACAGGGAAACTCACCTCTGATGGACAAATACTGACATTCTGAGCAGCACGAGGGATGCGCTGCAAAAATGTCATGTTTCCATAAAATACACAGGGAGAGCCCTAATGAATAATTTAAGCTAGATGCTCAACTTTTCCGTGGCTAGAGGCAGAAGGGATTCATCTGAGCTTCAGACATTTTCATGTGGTATAAAGCTACAGTTATTGAATGGCTGCTGTCCCCAGGGCTAAAGGTTCCTCTGTTAACAACCTATGTAATGTTTGCAGGCTTTTTCTGTTTCCTTTACAATACTTACTTTTTGGCCTGTTTAATGAGTTGTCAAGCATTATAATGATGACTCACAAAGTTAAGAAGTAATTCTACCACCTGGAGAAATGATCACATACAGTTCTTTGAGTATGCAGGAAGCTAAACTAAGATAACTGTACTGGTTCCTTCCCTGGTCTGAAATACACTTATTTTAGTTGTTGTAGGTCAGTACAATTGAGTCAGGCTGATTCTAGAGACCATGTATCTTTGTTTCTAACATTATCTACCTAGTGTACTATATCCTAGAGTAACGTGTTATTCATAGCTGTTCAAACGGATGCATTTTCTCAATGTTGTTACGGAAAAAGAAGGGGTCTGTTTCTCTCCAGAATAGCCATTGTACAAAAATTTAAGCACCAGGTTTGTTTGAGCTGAACAACCAAAAGGAAGGACACCCACAGGTGGAAGTGACTGCCAGAATGTCATGCAGAGAGATGACATTCAAAAGGCAACTCGTCAACAGTTCTAGATGGCAGACAGGCGCGGTACTTCAGGGCATCAGTAACACCGCCCACCTTCTACAAGGAATCATTGCCAAAACATTACCTAATTTTAAAACAAAACAAAAAAAAAAATCACCTCAGATGTGTGACGAACTGGAAAGTCTCTGAATCCGATCCACAGTTTTCACAATTATGAAGGCCCCAATCAAAACAAACATAAACAAATATCTAGGTTGATGCTTAAAGCATGTGTGAATATCCTTATAGTTCAATTATTACTCAAGCTATCTCACCTAGTTTTTCAGGCTTAAAAACAACAACAACAACAAAAACACATGTAGTTTGTCTGTCTGCCAAACGCTGCAGGTTTGTGTGTCTGTAGAAGGTTACATTCTCAAACTAGTAATTTTCTGGTGCACCAAGAATCTCCCAACAGTTACAATATCACACTGATACTAAGATTAAGAGTACAAATAACATACTGTGCAAGGTACCTCAGAGCTGTGCATTACGTGTGTTTTACTAGCTTTGAAAACTCAGAGGGGTTTAAATAACATGAGGTCACTCAATGCAAGTGCAAAAAGTACAGTACATCCATTTAGTTGGCGAGAAAATAAAGGCACGGAACAAGCTTTTCTTGCAAAAGGATACTGCTTATATAATAACAAAAGCTCCTTCCCTGTCATGAAGGAAAAATTTCCAGTTGAAGTATCTCTAGTGTTAATAATGTACACATTTAAAGTGAAATCATCAAATCCCATATGTTTGGGAAATGCCATTTTGTTCACATTAGAAATGTAACATTTACAGCTATGTACTTATTTATGTTCTATTTTTGTCTGATATCACTGTGTGTTTTGGGAGAACTACGGGGGAGGACGAGGATAAAGGAACAACTGCTTCATTCCTGCCTGGCAGTTACTATGCTCTTATGAAACTATCATCTGTGATTATCAGCCTGTTTTTAAATATAATCTGCTGGGGGTAGAATGTGATTTGCAATATTAAATGGCATCAGCACAATCATACATCTCAATTCCCATGTGTCCCCTTGAAAATCTGCTCCGTTTTGTACTTAAACTCCTCTTCCCCTACACAACAGAGCACTGATTCCTCATCTTTAGCAAGATGAATCCTTTCCCATGTGATTTCACATGTCATTCTATTCTAATCACTTCCAGTTGTCTCAGCTCATGCAGGCATTTGAAAGGGATGAGAGATGCTTTCCTTAGGAACCACCCTGGATAGGAAACAGATTACTTTGATGACTCTGAGATGCGGATAAAGCAAGGATGTTTCTGGCATACTAACCTGCTGCCAACAGAAATAATACTAAAAACATAAATGCCTATTAAATTGTCTGACCTTCTATAAGCTGGGTGCTTTCCAAACACTTTTTTTTATTTGACTGATTTACTGATACACTAAGTACCTTGTCAGAGGAAGCCCAGTGTTGTTTCCTATTGTCATAACAATGTGGAAATAGGTCAATATTCAAATAAAACTACTCTCTCACAGGAGGAAAAAATCCTCACATACTAGAGCAATGCAAAAAAACTGAGTTTGTGTTTGCCTCATATGGAATAAACTATTAGAAAAAAATCTGAAGCATTTAACTAGACATACACATACAGAGTACAAACAAATATATATGCACACTATTTGAATACATACAAATATATGTTTAATTGGTTTGAATCATTTCTTTGATCATGATGTGGCAATAGCTTTCAGTTTACAGCCATTTGTGAATGTCATTCATCCTGAAATTTATCTTCTCCTGTAGCGCACTACTGAGACTGTTAAAATACAACCAGTACTAATGTAAACCAAGCAGACATAAATGATATAATGCAAAACATATTATTCTAATTACCTTCAAAAATACTGATTTGGGGGGGCTATATTCATAAAGTACCACTTTTGTCATGCCCCCCCCCCCCCCCCAAAAAAAAAAATTAAAAATAAAAAAAATCCAAATCTCATAACTCGTAGTTGGAAATGCTGGTTTTCTACATAGTGTATATCATGTGCTGGCACGCGAACAGCTTGTCATAAGACCAAACACATGTAATAGTGCAAATATATACAAATTCATTTTAATACCAACTAGTTCCTTTATTTCACCTAAATGTATGGAAATGACATTTTTTTATAAAAATGAATTTAGAAAAATCTACCTTAAAAAGTAGTCTCTTTTCAAGAGTGTTTAATATAAATAAACCAAGATTTTTACATATTTACATGAATAAAACCTAGACTTTTACATTTTACCTTTACTATTAATCACTACATCTGAGAGTTAACTACAGAGCAGCTGTTCTAAGAATTACTTCCTACTGGTTTTATTACGAATGTTGCTGATTCTGCTCTTTTCCATGACTGAACATCTGAGCTTTCCTTTACCTCAGTCTCCCAGTGGGATAAATAACAGTATGAAGATGGCTTTGTTGTGTCCATATAAATTGTTTCTTTATTCTTTATTTATTCTTTGCTAGTCAGCTGAAACACATAGCCATAATTTTCTTTGTGGTACTCGTTTTCTTTTTTTTTTTTCTTTTTTCTCTTTTGTCACATTCTTAATAAAATCAAACTAAATTTCAAAGCCACACAAATATTATAATGTCAAATTTACTGCAAAATATCTTTAATACTGCTTTGATATTGAAGCTGTATTAGTCTATGACAACTTTTTAATCTCTGACACTTTCATAACATTGGGGATAGTCCCCTTAAAGCTTTATGCTGTAATTAAGATCTGTGCTAAAAGTAGATGATGTACAAATGTAAACCATTACAAGAGCTTCACATTTTTGAAAACACTAAACTAATTTCAGCTCAACTGTACAAAAGTTTGGATAGAAAAATTAGGCATGACCATTTCAGAAAAGGCAGACAAACTTCACTCGAGGTGTGTTTGAAAAACAGTTTAACTCCTTATCTTTTGAAATCAGTGAAGGTCATTACAGAATCAGGACCTTTGAGGAATGAACATTTTCAGTGTGTACTCCAGCTCCATTATGCTGTTCAACCATAGTGTCAGCAATATTGTACACTTTATTCTCTCACACACATCCTAACCTACATAATACATCTAATAAAGAATACACTGTATTCATCACTGAAAACAGAGAAATAGGGGATCCACAGAGCCAATAGTTTTCATTGCTCTATTAAACCTGTAGCAAGATTCCTGAAAGAAACACTCACCTTCAAACCACAGAGCTAGTAAACCAGTTGCATTACACCTTTAATAGGCACCTGAGGTAGATATAGAAGTCCCACCTAGGCACTTAAACTCCAGCTATCCCAAACTGCAGTGCCTAAATCCAAATTCACAATCCTGAAAATACTTAGCAACCATTTAATTCCAGAATAAACTGATTGTTCACAAAATCTTTGGAAAGGTTTCCTTTTAAATAATCCCCTGAGGTGGAGTAAACTGTAAACTGGACTCCTCTCTGCTGTTCTCCAGGCCTGAGGCTATTTTGTAAAGAAAGGTCCGCATGATTACCATAGCATGAAGAGAGAAGGGGAAGAAGGAAAAAGAAAATAAAAGAGGGGGAAAGAGAGATGAGAGTTTGTTGAGGGGTGGGGGACAAGAAAAGAGAGCATGACTCTAGTTGGATTTTTCGAAGGAGAGGGTTCTGGCCTGAACCACTCCTGCCTCTACTACTGAACAAAATGCTCAAGTTCCAAGACAGAGGTAGGATTTTTATCATAACCTTAACATCCAAACTTTGCATGGGCTGCTGAAGTTGGCAGTTGGTGATGGCTCACTGCTCCCACACCTTTTATACAGTTACATATCCACATCCATGGCAGAATGAGCTTGTGTCCAGGCCGTACAGTCCACAAAAGAGGAGAAAGAAAGTTCTTCTGAGGATCTGAGGTAGGCACTGAATAGGAAGTATAAAAAATAAGACCCAACACTAGGTGAGACATGAGTATGGGTGATGTCATGGTCAAAAAAGTGCTGCAAAAGCCTTTGAGTGGTGATGACATTTGTGATTTCTTTACTCTGTACCTTTAGGCAACACAAAGAAATACGGAGACTATTGTGAGGGGCCAAATATTGAAGCACACACTTTCCTGAAGTATCTATTCACTCAGCAAGATACTTGTGCTGACTGTCATTTAGCTAGGATCCAAATGCTGCTCTGCCAGTTATGCTGAGGTTTTTTTGTTTGTTTGTTTTAAAGCAAACAGCCCGAACATTTAAATTACTTTTTTTTTTTTTAACTCAACCATGTTCTCTCCTTCATCATGAGTTCTTCATTTGCTGTAACGATTAGTAAATTATTATTAAGCACATTCAATAATGGGTTGGATCTGTTGTACAAATGCAAAAGCAGAAGTGATTTCTAAGTGGGTGTAATTATGCTTAAGCAATTCCGAAGTGGTTTCATCTTTAGTGCATCCCTAGATAACGGAAAAGAGCTACAACTTGGGCAAGTTAACATAAAACCTCAGAATCTGTTTGCACACCCTTAAGTTATTTTCTTTTCTCACTTCACTTTTCCAACCAAGGGACATGCAGGTGTCACTGCCTCAACATCTGTCTAGACTATGGATTAGCATGACAATGAGGATCAACAACTCCATGTTACTGGTTGGAGTTGGTAAAGCAGCTACATGAAAACAGCAATGACAGTTGCTATAATAGCTACTCATCACAGAATTGCTGACAAAGATTCTGAGAGCTGATGGCTGTATCATGAAGTACCCTGACTGCATTTGCCGTTAGAAACTAGTTCTCCATGAACATAAAATGTAAACTATCACTAACTACAGGAATTAACATATATTAGAGAACAAGACAGTAGCATCTCCCAACAGCTACACAGTCAATTAAATGAAATACATTTCTCATCTAGGTGGTTGGTAGAGACTATTGGGGTAGCAGAGAGACAATCATTAGCTGTTAACTGGATGCCAATTTCACGGATAATATTTCTTTTATCGCTAGATAATAAAGGCATAGTCACAAAGTAAGAAACAATGAAAAAGCATACATAGAAAGTACTAATTTGTGTAATACATATGTCTGAGATTCTATTCTCCAACTAATTTAAGCTAGCACAAAATGACTGAAAACTGCTACTATCCTGATTTGCTAGGATTTCAAGTTTCCATTTCACAGACTCGGTTGGCTACTTAAGGTGCCGTAGGTGCCAGAATCTTGCAGCAATTGTGCAACAGCTAAACTCAAGCGTGGATTCATTCCAAGTGTGGCAGAGCAGGTGTAGCCACCATTGTCAGATATTATGGTACAGTGTTGGTCCCCACCTTATGCCTTTGTCTTGGAATGGGATTAATTCTTTGTCTTGGAATGAGATTAAGTCCTGGAAATTCTTTTTTTGAAAGAAGATTAGTATTCAGATAATGAGCAATCCTAAAAATTAATCATGCTTCCTGAGTAGTTTCTGAAAGCAAGAAGCATTGCTAAATCAAAAGGTTTGTGTTACCTAATGCCTCTTCTTATTTAGCAAAAGAAAGAAGAGAAAGTGACTATTTGAGATAATC
The DNA here is from genome assembly GCF_040182565.1 of Anser cygnoides. Classification (NCBI taxonomy): domain Eukaryota; kingdom Metazoa; phylum Chordata; class Aves; order Anseriformes; family Anatidae; genus Anser; species Anser cygnoides. The sequence continues at coordinate 10,030,727 of NC_089873.1, read as the reverse complement.
TTTCACTTACAATAAATCTAAATCAAGGAAAAGATCTTTAAGTCAGACTCTGAAGCATCCTTGTTTTGTTGTTGTTGTTGAAACAGCTGGTTCTTCTGCATGTCACATCAGATATATTGTTACATTGATTCTAAGAGATTTTACCACTCTTTATGTAACTGCCTACCAGTTCACTAGGCATTTTGTCAACCATGCTGAAAACCAAACCAAACCAAACCAAACAAAACAAAAAAAAGTTTTCAACTTCAAATTGACAATCTGTGTTATAATTTTATGTTTATTCATGTCCTATTACAAAGGTTAAGGTGTGCTATTATAATGACTATGGGGAATTTTTAAAAAAGAAAAAAAAAAAGGGCAAAAATCAGTAAGATATCCAATGCCACGCCGAACTTACTGTTAGTAGTCTACCAAAAATGGTAACTAACTCTGGATGAAAGTGGAGGACTTTACTTACTCAAAACAATTTAATGTCCCAAATTATTAACTGCCATGAAAATGTCACTTCTTTTTCCATTTATATGTGTAACTTCAATGAGTAATTCACTGTTTCAGTAGTCACAATGTATTACCAACAGAAAGGTAGGTTAGGAATATACTGCTTAGACTTGCACTGAAATTCTTTTTACAATGAATTAACAACTCTGCTGTCAGGGGAAAAGTTTTGCCTTCCTAAACTTGACATCAACACATTGAAGGGAAACAAGTATTAAATAAATAAATTTAATTTTTTAAAGAAAGATAAAAATACATTTTACCAGATTAGAACATTAGTCCGTATTTAGTATGCACTCATACTCATATTCAGTCCATATTCAGTATATTGAGATGATTAACACGTATTTCTTTCTAAGGTAATTTCAACTATACTTATAAGTATTCTCACCAAGCAGGACATTTTTCCTCGCCTTTGAATCACAGAGCTCAACATGAACAGCTCCACTTGTTGTCATTCAAAATAAAAAGCAACTACTCTTTTCAGAAAGCTATCTATAGATACCTACTGGATGCCATACAATGTGGTACTTCTCTCCCACGAAGTATAATTCTTTTATAAGAAACTTAAGGAGCACAGAGGACAAAAGCTAGGATGGTGGAGCACTAACTTCTTTGTTGTGTCCAAAGTCCCTTATGAGAACAAAGTACTAAGAACTAAAGAGCTTTTTACTTTGACAGAGAATTAAATTAGGAGGAAGATGATCAATCAAATGAAGAAACCTTGTAAAGATGCCCTCATAATACACTTGCCACCTTAAAATCAAGATCATCTGCACTGATCTAACAAATTCTCAGCACAGGTGAACAGATGACATTGTTTTGTATGACTCACATAACTTAACAGAGTAGAGAAAACAAAACAGTATGGGTTTAAAATATATAACTCACAATTTCAAGGAACTTTACAGTACTGGGGGAAAAAATATATGAAAAGCATAAATTATGTAACCTCTAATGATATGATGTGTTCCCTCAACAAAAATTTTAGAGTCACGATATCACATAAAAATACTACTTCATTTTTTGGTGGTTGGTTGGTATTCCTGTAGCTCTTTCTGGGTGGAGTAACACCCTCCCTAACTGTGTTAGTACATACTTGTGATGAAAATATTGATTTAATTTTCTTTTCTAAATTTACTGAGGAACCCTCTCTTAGACTGAGGTCCTAATCTGTTCTAAATGTTATCATCCTCATTGTCAGATACAGAATTAATAACCTCATTAGCACTTCATACACTGAAAAGCAGGAAAAGATACCAATCAGTTTTTGTCTAGATAGTTTCCTCTCCATAGAAACTTAAAGAGCCAAACGCACTGCCACAGCAGAGTTACTGTCTTCATGTTCAGAAGCAGTAGCACACATAGGTGTGCATATATGCAGTCAGTTTTGCTTTCTTAAAAATAATTTCCAATTTGTATTCTTCTGAATTACAGAAAATAAACATTTGTAATGCCATTTCCAATTACTACCTTGCTCTTCCACTTAATCTCCTGGGGTTGTTTGGTGCATCAACAAAAAGGATAGGTTGATGTGCACGTTTTAGTGGTGAGACTGAGTTCTACCAAATGTTTGGTAATTTATAAAACTGAAGAAATGGTAGGAAACCTTATTTTATCCCTACTTCTTTTAATGAATTGTGGCTTGCTTCCCCAAGTAATTTCAACACTAGTGACACCATATTTCATCATCCTTTCTTTTTTGATTTTGTGTTCAGAAAGAGAATTAGTAAAGCACTAAAACAGCTTGTTCTAGACAGCTAAAGCCCACCATATTTCAATTCTGTATTTTCTTGAATGTTTTAATTTTGTAAAATTTTGCAAAGTGTGTAGGAAAGACACGTCCTTGCACCTTGCTGTCTACTATGGTCTCTGGTCCACGTTAGAGGCTTAGTACCAGGTTAGAGGTTAGTACCAGAGTACTAACAGTGATCATCCAGCACTTGCTATTAGGAATTTAAATTTAAATTAAAAAAAAAAAAAGTTTTTTCTTTTTTTTTTTCTTTTCTTGAATTACAAAATTCACTGGTTACAACATTCTCCAATTTCAAATTCTCAAATACTAACAGAAATTTATTCAACCAGCAAAGCGTGATTTTTTGGGAAGCCTATAACCTAACACAAGTGGCCTACTACATACAGTTTGAAGATGGAGTAGAAAGCGCATAACTTCTTACACAGATCTATTTGTATTATCATATCTGTCATAGAATCATAGAATATCCCGAGTTGGAAGGGACCCATAAGGATCATCAAGTCCAACTCCTGGCACTGCACAGGTCTACTCAAAAGTTTAGACCATGTGACTAAGTGCACTCTTAACTAAGTGTCATCTTAGTTAAGGAAGAAATACAGTCAGGATATTTTTTGCCATTGCCTTGTACAACAATATACAGAAAATTAGCAGGAACTGGCAACTTATTTTAATTCCAACTGCAACATCACTAGAATCGCTCACAACTGCCTCATCCCAACCAACTGATCTGCAACTACAAAATAAATCATACAGCTCCCTTCATCCTCTTTAGGAGTGGAGTGATCCATGTCATATATTTCCAAATAAGTAATTAGAGGCAGCACTTATACAGCATATCAAAATGTGACAACAACTATCAGATTCATGTACTCATTTGTCAGCAGTTAGAGAGAAATGTCAGCTCTTCAACATTTTGAGAGATGTTACGTCTCTTTAAATGAATACTACTTATTTCTTAATCCTGATCTTATACTACATTTCGTGGCACATACGAATTCTATCAAACTTTTATTTTATTTCTCAGAGCAAATTGTGTAAAAAGTTCAAGAGCAAGGAAAAATGACAAATGTATGTGGATAATGGAGCAAACCATGGCATACAATAACTTAGACAAAACAAAACAAAACCTGAATATAATGTATTAGTGGTGTTTCCAGTCATTATATATACACTATTTCTGTGCCTTGTGAACTGTTACATTTGCAAGCATATACAATTTCAGTCTGCCATCTAAAATTTTAGCTTAGTATAGATTATTTTGTTCTCCTGATCCATTATGCAAGCAATACTAACAATTTACTTTACAAATGCTTGAAATGAAAAATTTTTTAATCTATTTTCATTTATTCAACAGAAAAACTTGTATCTCTGGCTGTATATTTCAGATGGAGAAATCAGGAACAACGAAATATGGCTGCTTCACACCTTGGCTCCTTCTTTGCCAATGAAAACAACTCTATATAGTATAAATCACTGTATTCCACTCTTAAAACTGATAGCAGATAGCACTGTTCAATAATCGATCACTCCATGACTGATCATTCATCTGGTTTACAAATGTTCATGTCATGTTATTAAATGCCAAGTCATAAATGTTACACTTAAGTAATATATAAAGTCAACATTTATCTCCTGGAGATTACTATAATCCACTGAGGAACATCTTCTGATTTATTTTCATTTTTATGTTTTGTAATCCATTACCTAGAAGTATAAAAAGGGAACATCTGGTAGCTTCTAAGAAATACAAAACTGTATACTCATATGCTCACTAGTACTAGTTTGTTCAGATTTTCCAAATATGAAGTATGTATTTAAATGTCATTGAAATTTCCAAATAAAACAAATTGAACACAACTATTTCCCCCCTTCTACTCATATGTAAGAAAGGCTGGAAAGCATTCCAGCGGGACTTAAAGCAAAATGAACTGAGATTATGAAGCAAAATGAAGTTCAAAGACAGCACATGCAAGGACACATCATTTGTCTGTCAAATGAAAATTGTATCACCAAAATGACAAAAGTGGTACCCCAACTAGTCAAACACACTGCAAATCAAAAACAGGTGATTGCAATGTTCAGGTCAAGATAACCACACCACAGACTTCTACTTGTTCCAGCATAGCCCTGAAGGTAGTTTAGAATAATAAAACAAATAATTGCTATCAGGTTCCAAACTAATTTTAAACTCCCAGGAAATAATCCTGGGCATTAACAAGAATGACTGCTCACCACCAGTGTGTAGCTACGAGCAAAAACAAAAGACTGACCCTGAAGCTACTACAAAACTTAAAATAATCAAGCTTATCACATTAAATGCAAGGAAGCCCAACACCTGAAAAACCTGCTCTGCTCTCTGTGCTCAAACACAGGGAACAAACACACCAAACCAGCCCAAAAGCAGGTGATAAAAAACGTCTCAGTGGTTGTAAAGACTCCGACACCCAGAGACCTAGATCGTACTGCGCTCGTTTAAAAAAGAGCTGACTAACATTGCCTTCACCAGTGACATGAAATGATCAACAGAACAGAGCCAGGCCCGGCTCCGCAGGCAAAACAAACAGTTGCCCCTGGCAACGGGCTGCCAGGCGCAGCAAAATGGCTGCGGCCCTACTGCCTGCAGGCCTTGCGCCACCCCACAGAGCAGCCATGGTGCGGTGCCCCCTTGGTAAGGGACGGAGCGTCCCTCTCACCCTGGATGTGGTGTCCCGCTCACCCTGCTCTCACTCCTCAGGGCTCTTGGCTCTCTTACAGCAGCAAGGGTCATTTCTAGCCATGCTACAAAGCAGCCTGCAGCATATTCTGGGAGAATAAATAAATAAATAAATAATGCTATATGCTCTAATTAATGCTTTTTTAAAAATGCAGAAATAAAGGGCCATTTCATGAAATAGTGAAAAATGCCTCACCCTGGAACAAACATATCAATAAATTTCAAAAATATAATACAGATAGTTGACTAGCAGAACACAGTATCAAGCTTTAAAAATGATTTTTACATGGACAATAAAAATACTCAGAGTTTCACTCGTGTCCATTCGAGACACGCTCTTGTAGTGAACAGCTTCTGACTGAGCTAACAGGTATAGTGAAGAAAAGTCACCTGTCCCTGTGAAACGGGATTGTGCAACAGTTATCATAATTTCGTAGACCACATTCTGAAATACATGAGAGGTGAGGGGTTTGTCATGAGCAGGGTTCTTTTTTGTTTGCTTTTTTTACTCCCCCTGTACACACACACAAATTACATTGACCTTTTACCTTTATGCTGCTTCTTATTCCAGGTTGCTACCCATTTTACTCTGTCTATTCACCACCATTTACATCAGCACTCTCCTGTTTCAGCATACTCCAAGCTCTTTCACCCCGTACACCAGGAAAGACTTGTAAGTTGGCCAGAGAGGCAAAAGCCCTGAGGTGTCTGATTCACACCGAGCTGCTTACATTGCCCGAACACTTTCCAAGAAGCCAGCCCACACGGCTGTGCTGGCTAACGCTGACAGGAAATAAAACGTGGTTAATGCACACATCATAAAATAATCCTTTGAAGTAGTAAGCTGAGGCACCCATTAAGGGTAAAGCTAACCAGATTTATTTTGGTACTCTTCATATAAAATAAAACAAACACTTTCAACCTGCACCAAAACAAAGAACCACAAAAGAATACCTAAAAATACAGCAAGGACTGGGGGCAATAAACAAAGAAGGAAGGGAGAGAGCGTCACTGATACAGGACATCTAGATACTTTACAGATCAGCCAAAAACAGGGGATGATGCAGTTGTTCCAATACAGATATGTCTATGAAGTTATCTGGGACGTCCTGCCTGGCTCCCGCTGCTGTTCCATGAGAGCACGTGCCGGGTCTGCCAGCCTGTCACTGCCTCGTGCACCAGGAACATTTGGTTGGGGCACATCATTGAACCCAGAATGCTCATCAGCAAAACAAGTTACCATTGTAAATAAGTCAACTTTAAGAAATAAAAAATGTAATAACATTTCATTTATATTATTTCTTACAGCACTTTCACAATATATCATGGTTTAGAACAGCAGGTTTTTCTGTCCTAAGAAAGCATGCATTAGACTGACACCACATCCAGAATGAGACTATTACGAATGAAATCAGAGAATGAAAAACAATCCAAGACAAGCCATTGAAATTAGTGAGTATTAGATCCATCACTAGATGGACAAACATACTGAGAAAGAACCATTAGAAAAACTAAGCTGAAGCAAAGGGAGACAACAATATAACTTCAACATATGGAACACTAGCCACCCATTTTTGCGCGCACACATTATTACAGCATATCAGACCAATTGTTTCTAACTCTGTCCTTGATATTTATTGTGTAAATTCAATAAACTGATGTATATCATCTGGTATAATGCTGAAAAATGTCTGTCAAGGGCCACCATTCTTTTTCCAGTGAAAGTTCAGGATGTTTAGCACTTGGTAGGAGAAAGACCCCAAGAAGAACGACAGACTGAGCACAAAACTGCAGACTTCCAAGTTGATTCTTGGTGATTCATGGCAGAAGAACCTTGCCAAGGCAGCCAAGGGTATTACAAATCTCACACACTCATGCAATAACTATAAGCAGAGGCCTGCACTCCTCAAGCTGTGCTTAACAACTGAAAATTGCCATGGCTTTGAAAGAGATAAAAGAACAAATCTGCTTTATACATTCAAGGGCCACTTAAAAAAACAACAACACAACAACAACAAAATCACAAAAAATCAAAAAATGCACCCTCCATTAGAAAGTGAAATTTTTCTGTGAGACAATACACAGGAAAAAATCATTCTAAGGAGTCTATAACCCAAGCAAAGCATGAGAGCTGAGGGAAATTCTACCAAAATCTACCTCCAACCTCCAGAAACCAACACAACTCCATCAATTCCTTGCTGAGTTAGCAAACCAAACGTAATTTTGAATTAATGTTTAACACTCTGGTTTTCTCTCACTGATTATAATAGCCCCGAACTCACAATTTCATTTTAATCACAGTAAAAAAATGAAGTATGAAAATATAACTAATAACAAGCATGTATTCCACTTTTGCAGAAGCATACTTTTGGCTGAAGCTGATGTAAGATTGTCCTGCTGCCATATGGAAGCTTGAGATACACACCAGCTACCTCCAACCCTAAAACCTCCGAAGTGTAAATGTGTTTGTCTATTGCTTTAGGAGTCTGGAACTGCTTCAGACAAGCTGGGAGTTGCTACTGCTTCCCACCAGCTCTGCAAAGCCTAGATTTCTGTTTTCACTTTGCTTTGTACTTCTGCCCGTTCTGGTCCTACAGTCTTATAGCAGAGAGAAACGGAATCAGTTGGAAGAAATGTATACATAAACAGTCAGAAACTGGGCAAAAAGGACAATCAAAAATATTTTTTAGTTCTTGTTGTATATTAGATGATTTTTTAGTATATTGCATGCGTACACTGCATCCATACACAGTTGATAAGTGTCTCTAAGGGATCAGAAGGTTTTTCAAACTCGAGTTATATCCAAGAACTGTTAATGCAGCAAGCAACATGAAGGAGGTTCTCAGTATATTGAAGGGCCAGGCTCTGCCTTCAGTTTGTTAGGAATGGAAATGTGAGATAGATGCTTCGAACTCCAGTGCTTTTGGTAGGAAGTGAAGTTGCCCTCCTGGATCTGACCAGCAGATGCATCTTCACACACATACATACACACAAATGTTTATGTACGCACACTAGATTCCAAAACAACATTTCACTCTGTCATTAAAACAGGATAGCAGTAGGATTTTATAATTTCATTAAGGAAGATCTGTATACTTTGTAGTACCCATTTGGCCTCCTGTATCTTCCTTTTTTCTTTTTTTTATTTTTTAATCAAAACATTGCACATTGTGTTCTGTTGCATACAGAATAGTAAACACATCACCTTTACTTTCATATGTTTTTTTGAGCCACTATAAACATATACAAATTAACAGTATTTTAGGAAAAACATCCTCTTCCTCCTTTATGCATGTGTACATATAAACACACATTAGCCAACCTGATCTATGAATCAGTTTCTAGGTCAATCTGTAGAATCAATCCAGGTGGTATTGGTTATTTAAATGCAGTTGATGGTATCATGAGCAATACATAACTATACTGACAGTGAAGGGAGGCTCCCTGCAAGTCAGACAATGCCTGAGCATTGGACAGTTGCTATTATACAGGCCTCTTTTTAATCGTTGATTACTACGACATCAAGAGAGCTTCTTCTGCAAAGCTTTGCTTCAAGGAAAATAAAGTAGATTTTCTACTATCAAAGGATAAATCTGATGAAAGACATCATAACCTGACCTTAGAGAAGCAGAAAATAATGGAATAAAATAACACTGAATCAATTTAAATCTTCAGTTGCACAAGAATAAAATATAGTTCCATTATATTCTACATAAAGGAGAAGAATTTCTCTCCCCAGTAATTCCAGTGAATCAGTTCTCTTGGAAAAGGAACAAAAATACCACTAGGTAAAGCATGATACTAACACAAACATGCTATATAACTTTAAGAAACAAAATCAGGCTAAATAAATTTATAATTGTCAAGTATTAATATAAAACTGTTGTTAAAATGAGCTTCCAACTCACACAAGGTTGCAATCATTTATAAATGCAAACAACTTTTGCACATATATCCTTCAAGACTATAATAAAGTGAGCACTGCTTATTACACAAAGGTATTAAAGTTTATTTATAATCTAAATTCTGGTAAATAAACTAGAATTGTGGAAAATACACCTCAGTTCATTTTATGGATAACAGCAACTACAATTTCAGCTTTTATATACATACATATATATGCGCATATATATATATGTGTGTGTATATATATATGTATGTGTATATATATATGAAAGCTCTAAATGTCCAAGCCCACAAACTTCATACATCTTAAGGAATAACACGCAGCAGTTCAGATACTTGGTCTTTCTGCCCTGAACAATTTTAAGAGAATATATATAATCTAACAATGGTTAAATACTATTGTTAGTAGAGCAGATAATACAAAGGGAAATTTACCCCAGAGCCTCATCTTTGGGATTCACAGTATCACAGAAAACATCAAGACTGGGGTGAAATGGAGGAGGACAGATAGTGCTGGGATATGGAGCAGGACGAGGTATCGCACTGTCTCTCCTACTGAGCTGCATGAAGTCACAATGATACAGGGACTGTGACATATAAGGAAGAGTAAGAGGCACTAACTTTGCTCACACAAGTCTCAGCAACACTGGCTTTGATCATCTTCCTACTGTCACTGTAGAAAGCACTGGGAACTTCTGTTTTGATTTCCGTATCACAAAGCATATGATGAGGTACTGCAAGTGGAAAAGCCTCTGATGTGGAACTCCAGGGCATTTTTGTATGGCTTTACTTTTCTCAATTCAAATCAAAATGGGTTTTACACTTCTGAGTTTGTCTGAGACTTATTCCCACGTTGATAAATTACAATTATCACTGAAACAGCTGGATATGGCACTGAGAACAGGTGGAGAATTTACCCATCTGCTGCACATTAATAACTATAAATAGGATACTGCAAAAGCAATTAAGTTTAAATCCATACTACTTTTTTAGTTATAAGCATACAAAATTTTGTATAAAATCTGGCAGTAGCAGCAATAACCACATACACCCAGAAGAAGAATATAATTTGGGAGTGATTCATAGAGACAGCACAGAAAATTCAGGAAGAGAAAGAATTGAGATGTTATCAGATTTAAAAATAAAACCAGTCAAAGGGTGAAAAACATGTGAGAGAAAGCTGGAGAGAAGACAAAAATAGAATTTAAAAAACTGGGGGTAAGTACAGGAAACTATTTTTAAGGTGTTATTAACACTTGCTACATTTAATGTGAGAATGAAGCAAAAATTAAACATCCCAAAATAAAAGCTTACACTGAATAATTCACGCAAAGGTTACTTTCCCAAGAGAAGTGTGATCTTCATGTTTTTCTAGATCCTTGATTTACACACAAATAAGATTGTGGTCAATATGTTTCAAATGATTAAATCTAGGGGAGGGAAGGCAGGGAACCAAACAAATGCGGTACCCTCAGCCATCTGTGTAATTCCTGTGAACTACAGTGTTTTCCTGGGTACAATGACAGCTACACTAATAGCCCACTTGTCAGAACTTCAGCTGCGTGAAAAATACACAAAATACATTTAGAGAAAACTGAACGCCTCTGAATGCAAGTCTCACTTTGCATTCACAATTATCTTATCAGTAATGAAGCTGCATTGGCATAAGTTAAAATGAAGATTAGTCACTCTGACTGTACGGAAGCATTTGTAAAGAATATTATTTCATAGTGTTTTTCTTGGACCAAGAAAAGCAAGTGTCGTGCTACACTGGCCACTAATGGCTGAATTTCAGAATTCAGCAGTTTCAATGAAAGACACCATTTTTACAACTGCACAGGTAAAACTAGATATAAATTGTCATTGTCCCAACTGAAAACATGATCTGTAATGCCTGTTTGGTGATCCAAATACAAACTTCAGTCCTAGAGCTCAAACACATGTAATTTATATTGTTTGAGAGCCTCCCCAGAAAACAAGATAAGACAAAAGAGAGGGTTAGAAAAAAGAAAAAAAAAAGTACTCATTCCTACATTTAACCATTCTAGAGTTGAGAGACATTGGCAGAGTGGCAAGTAGGGCAGAAGCAACTACCCTGCGTGACCAGTCTCTGATATACCTTCTTTAGCTCCATTCATGTACACAGATGAGGGCAAATGTGTGTATGAAAGACAATTCCTTTAAAATAAAAATGGCTAAAACTGAAGAAAATTAGCAAATTTATACACCCAATTAAAAGCTTGGAATAGTGCTGGCATGAAACCTAGATCTCACAGTATGTAACAGTAGCTAGAAGAAATGTGATACAATGGCCTGAACATCAGCTGGAATATAGCAGTGTGACAGATGCAGCACAGACACACCGAAGAAAAGAAGTTATCCAGAGAACTTTCTTCTGAGACTGTCTTTGGTTTTGTTGCTGATCCAGAAGTTGCTGATCAGAGTTGCTGAGAAGTTGCTGATCCAGAACTTCTGTAGTTGGATATATAAATTGGCAACCGAATGCAATAGTATAAACATAGAGTTAAGTTTTAAAGTAGGTAAGTGATTATCAAGTCTCAGTTTATATACCAACACAGATGAAACCAGTTAAATGAGAACAATATGTTGTCTTGGAGCAGTTATTTGCCATTGGTAAAAGATGAAAGTGCAATAAATGTAACTATTAGCACAGGAATGCTTTCATCAAGCTGTAATTTCAACATTCACTGAATTTGAAGAGAAAGTAATAAAACAAAAGATAACTTTTCCTTCTGCACATTAGAAAATAAAAGTAAGATACATTGTGAAGTCAAAAGTCTAGAGGAACAGAGACCTTTGTGATGCCTACACGATGCCATAAAAAAGAACAGTAGTGCTAATCACAAAGCTTAAGAACCAGATCTACACATGAACTTTAAAAGCAGTAGAAGGGCTCAGATCTAGTGATCCAGCTGAAGACTGGATCACAAATGATGTATTTCATTTAATCATAACAATGGGAGTTGAAAAATCGCTTCTTCTGTTGATAAGTCTTCTGATATTTTGTGGAAAAAAGCAAACATAAGACTCAATGCAACCTCTGCAAGAAGTACATATCAAAATACATTGCTTATTTTTTTTCCTAAGTCACTCTTCACCTCCTGATTTAATAAAAATCAGTTGTATTTTATGAAGGCTTTTAGTCAATCTAAGTACCAGGCTGAGTGCTATACATGGTGTTGAAAATACTTGGTTATTGACTAGAGAAACCTCAAGTTCTTTTTTTGCAGCACGAATGTTTCTTTCTCAATTTCCCAGCTCACTTCAACACTAGACTAAATTGTAACCATAACAGACTTTCAATGAGTAAAAGTTTTCTTTGACTATGTGGTGATAAATCAGTAGGCAAATGGAAATAAATGAAAACTTTGCCTACCTTTATGAAAAAAACAGTATCATCAATCAAAGTTTGATGCCATATGAATCTTTGGAACAATAAATGAGAGAGGGTACTTTGCTCGTGAATCTTACAAACTTTGCTCTCCGGTTGAATGTATTTTTTCTGCTCTTTGCTCAGCCATGTGTCAGAGGAAATTAAAACTACCTGAAGCTCATTTTCAGTTACACCGTTACTGTTCACAAGCAGAAGAAATCACTTTTTTTTTCAATTAGGCTGACTTAGTCTTTAACACAAACCATACAGTCTTACCTACATTGAGACAAACTCTATTTATAACGTAGACTGTATTGTTTCTTTCTTTGTTTTTCATTTTTGGTAGTCATCTGTTATGACATGCAATGGAAAAATAGCACACCACAGACAGTTCTCAGTACATTGTTACAGTAACTAACTGCTCAGTTCTGCACCTTTTCTGATTATCCAAAACTATTTATATTTAGCTTGCAATTAGACAGATGTATGCTATCAAAATATGCATATCGGGTATTCAAAGAATCTTACAAAGCCTGATCACATCTAGTCTTAATCTTTTCCTTATCAAAAGAGACTGAGAATATACTTTCTAATCACTTTCTATTTATTAGAAAATAATATTTATTTTATTTTTTTTTAAGTACCACCTCTTCAGAGCATAGGAATAGGCAATTCCAAAATGCTGGAAGTCGAGCAGGTGGGGCAGAAGGTCAGCTTGGCTGAGCAGTGATCTTTTTCTAGAGCTTAGGTGGAAAAAGACAGAGTATCGCCACTGGAAGTAAGGTTGGACAACACGGGAGAACTACAGAGATGCTGTTTCCAATTGTAGAGAGCAAATTTATGTAATCAAAGCTCAATTGGAGTTGAAGCTGGCCAGTACTGTGAGGGACAATAAAAAGAGCTTTTTGAAATTTGTTAACAGGAAAAGGAGGACCAGAGATACCATTGGTCCGTTACTTGATGAGGACGGTCACCTTACAAACAGGGATGTAGACAAAGCAGAGATGTTTAATGTCTTCTTTGTCTCTCTCTTCAACACTGGTGATGGACTCTGGGCCCCATGGAGCCCTGAGGTAGATGAACATGACTGCAGTAATGCTAAACTCCAAACCAACCCCAAACCTGTGCAGGATTTGCTGCTCCACCTGGATGCATATAAGTCTATGGGGTCCAATGGGATTCATCCCAGGGTACTCAGAGAGCTGGCTGATGTCATTGTGAGACCTCTCTCAAATATGTTTGGTGGTCTTCAGAATCTGGAGAGGTCTCAGTCAACTGAAAGGTGGCAAATGTTTTCCCAGTTTTCAAGAAGGGCAAGAAAGACGATCTTGGTAATTACAGGCCTGACAGTCTCACTTCAGTGCCTAGTAAAATTATGGAAAAGATTATTTTAGGAGTTACTGAAAAATACCTGAAAGACAATGCAATCACTGGTCACAGACAACATGGGTTCACAGAGGGAAAGTCCTGTTTGACGAACTTAATTTCTTTTTATGACAAGGTTAGCCACCTAGTTGAGCAAGGGAAGCAAGTTGATTTAGTCTTTTTGGATTTCACCAAAGGTTTCAATACTGTTTCTCACAATATCCTTCTGGACAAAATGTCCAGCATACATATAGACAGTGTATTAGACATATAAAGTGATGGGTGAACAACTGGCTGACAGATCTGTCTCAAAGGGTTCTAGTAAATGGGGTTACATCAGGCTGACAGCCAGCCAATAGTGGGCTTCCACAGGGCTCTGGTTTAGGCCTAGTTCTTTTTAATGTTTTCATAAATGACTTAGAGGTGGGACTTGAAAGTATACTAAGTTTGCAGACAACATGAAATTGAGAGGAGCTTTTGAGGCTTTGCAGAGAGATCTTGACAAATTAGAAGGCTGGGCAATCACCAATAATATGAAGCTTAACAAGATCAAGTGTCAGATTCTGCACCTCGACAGGGTGACCCTGGATATATGTATAGACTGGGAGGCAAGAGATTGGAGGGCAGCCCCGTGGAAAGGAATCTAGAGGTTCTGGTTGAGAGCAAGCTGACCATGAGCCAGCAGCGTACCCCGGCAGCCAGGAGGGCCGACCATACCCTGGGGTGCCTCAGGCACAGCACTGCCAGCCTGTCGAGGGGAGGGATTGTCCTGCTCTGCTCTGTGCTGGTGCGGTCTCACCTCGAGTACTGTATGCAGATTTGAGCACCACAGTACAAAAAGGACATAAAACTATTAGAGAGTGTCCAAAGGAGGGCTACAAAGATGGTGCAGGTTCCAGAGGGGAAGAAGTATGAGGAGCAGCAGAGGTCCCTTGGTTTGTTCAGCCCAGAGCAGAGCAGGCCGAGGGGAGGCCTCATGGCGGCCTGCAGCTCCCTCATGAGGGGAGCGGAGGGGCAGGCGCTGAGCTCTGCTCTCTGGGACAGTGACAGGACCCGAGGGAACGGCATGGAGCTGGGACAGGGGAGGGTCAGGCTGGGTGTTAGGGAAAGGTTCTTCACTGAGAGGGTGATCAGGCACTGGGACAGGCGCCCCAGGGCAGTGGTCACAGCACTGGACCTGCCAGAGTTCAAGAAGCACTTGGACAATGCTTTCAGATGTGGTCTGATTTTTGGGTGGTCCTGCAAGGAGCCAGGAGTTGAACTCAGTGATCCTTGTGAATCCCTTCCAACTCAGGATATTCTATATTTACATATAAAATAATTGTTACAGATGGGGGGGGGGGGGGGGGGGGGGGGGGGGGGGCTTCCAGTATCAGTATGTTTTTGAACCATTTTATGTATAAACTGTAAGAATACAGTTGAGTACCACTTAGTCTTTCAGTCCAGCACCAGTGCTTTAGAGTTCACAAGGATTCTTGCTAATCCAGCATTCATAACCTATAGCATGTGCTAGAATTTATGTTTATGGCACAGCCAACGATTAACTAATCTAAACTTCTCCTTTTACTTTACCCATTAGATCATGCCTTCCCTTTGCCAGCAGTCTATCACACAGCATCTATTTCTAAAGCAGAAACATTATAATAAACAACAAGGAAAATAAACAATTACAAAAGATTTGCATATTCATTTTGGATAAACACAATAAATAGCTAAAATGAACCTTTCTGAAAGCTACAGACCTCTTGGCTCTGCAAAATGTAGGTGGTAATTTCACAAGGACAGCCTTCTTAATGATTTCTGACATACATTTCTAATTGGGTCAGAAAAGGATGTACAGAGACAATAAAAACACTTCTCCCTATAGAAGACAATGCAAATTGGGCAGCAGATATTCTGCATGCTGGTATATAAACAGATGGAGACTTTCTGGAATTTAATAATTCCCATTTTAAAAGCTGTTGCCATCATTTAAAACCACAGTGAGGGTTGTGCTAGGCAAAATGGAAAGCAAACAGAGCTGGCAGACCAAACAGTCAAGTCAATGACTGGAAAGGGAAATGAAAAACATTGTCTATGGATGATCAGTTTTAGAATCAAGAGCTCTAAATATTCAGTTCAAGTCCACCTACAGTAAGTGTTATGAGTTAATATGGACTCAGATAGCACTTGGATGAGAACCATGGCTTGCCTTCAGATATGACTATAAAGCTGAATTTCACCCTCGGGTATACCGGTGCATATGAGAGAAAATTTTACTGTCAGTGAAGCTACTTTAGATTTATGCTGATTTAAGTGAGAGCAGATGATGGGCTGTAATCTGCTGTCTGGTTTATAATAGCTCAGAGGTTCATATGGAAGTGTTATATATCTTTACTCTAACAACTGTAATAATCATCCTTTTGGATGGAAAAAAATCAACTGATGACATTAATCAAGTTGCCCAACAGCACAGAGTGAGTGACTTGACTAACGAACCTAGCAACTGGTATAAATATACAAAACAGGAAGAAAAAGCCTTCCCATCAAGAAAAAGGCAAATTGCAATTCTATGCCTCTGACCAGGCATAGCAGGAAATACGCCTTTAGTCCCCACCCTTCCTCCAAAACTGCTGAGCTGAACCAGAAAGTGGCTTTACAATGCTGACTATGCCCTGGTGCAGCGAAAAGCACTCCGTTTTGGAGCATAACCAAACATTTCTTTCCTACTGAGTCAATAGCTTTGGCCAGGTGGAGCTGGGCTGACCACAGTTGTACTGAAAGACCATGGATGTTGCTGCTTCTGGTTGTTACTGACAATTCAACCCCCAAGACTGATTCTAGTCTGGGATTTAAATCTCAAAGTAAAAATACATGTTCGATCCACACAGAAATAGAATCTACTCAAACTATATCTGCATACCAGTAGAACATAGATACTTTCCTCTTCAGCTTACGTTGCATTTACATCTTCAGTATTTGTCAAGACATTTTGTTCTGTTTTGTTGTTTATCTTTGTTTTTTAATAATTCTCTCTCTCTCTCTCCTCCTCCCCCCCCCCCCCCCCCCCCCCCTACAATTGAGCTATAGCGTTGAATATTACAGAGTCTTTTTGTCTTGTCAAGATAATGTTATGTTTACCGTGTTAAAATCAAGTCCTTCATAATACTGGTTTAACCTTTTTTTTTTTTTTCTTCCCACTATGCTGTGTCATCTTCTGATGGAGAAAATGAAAGAACAAATAAAAATAAAGGCATCTGAACCAGTAATTTATAGCAATGCCTTTTTCAGGAAGAACATCTCAGAACATCTGTCAGAATTTCAGATAATCAGATATTAATAATAGTAAAATAAGTATTGTTATGAGTAACAATAAACACTAGCTTCATTTTTACTGTTGAAGGACAAACCCTTTGATATGGTAAACAAACCCAATCTCACACCACTGATACAACTGGATGTGTTTATATGCTAAGTCTGACAATTCCTGCATAAAATAAAACTGAAGAATAATATATTTTTATTAAATGTGACAGACACAATGGAGTTAAGTAGCTCAGTGCAGAGAAACAAGACATTATCATAAAGTTTAGATGGACAAGTACATTAACATTCAAGTAAATTTGACTCAGAGGCAATAGCTTTCTCTGGGGAACTGAAATGGTTTCTTATGACCATCAGAAGCATAAACTGCCGTCATGAGTACAGCCTATGTCTGGAGTAGCAAATGGTCAAAAAAGCTTGACATTATTTTATGCCACTTCAAAACATGAGTAGCACTGTAAAGTGCATATTTCTATGTATCTTTGTACTTGCCAGCTTTCTTCCAGAACAACTGCATGAACAGTTTGTGTACACTGTTTGCAATGAGATCTGTGGCATTAAAGCAAACAGTAACATACACAGGACAAGATGCCTGTATCTCATAGACCTGCTTCTACTCTACAATTAACATTCTAATTAGACAAAACCATTACAGAAAAGCATTGGGCAGTAGAATACATGAATTGTCAAGGTAACACAGAAACTCTGATGGAGTCAAAGTCCATAGTTAGGTTCCTTGTGTATGTACCTCTCCTTGTGTATGTTCCTTCTTTATGTACCTCTATTTCAAAGAGTGGAGTGGCCTGCCTATACAAGAGCAATATCTCAGGTCTTCCTCAAAAATCATTTTCAAAAGCTTGAGCAAGAAAACTAAAAATTGGTGATCACTTAGACAGGTTTTAAGCTTATTTACATTATTTACATGGAGATCTGAGGAGAAAGGCAAATGCTGTATCTAGTGTTCCAAGACGATCCAGGAAACTACGGAGAAGTAAAGTTCACCTCAATCCCTGAGAAAATCAGTAGTCCAGAATACATTTCTGTACATTTGAAGGCAGAGATGGCAAGTAGGGATAGTGAGCGGGAATTTGCCAACAGCAAATCACACCAGACCAACTTGATTGCTTTCTAAAGCAATAAATGACTAGATAGGTGGACAAGGTGAAAGCAGTGGATCACATTTACCTTAACTTTAGTATGTTTTTCAACTTCATGTCCCGCAATATTTTTGTATTAAAGTAAGGACACTATAGGCTGGATGGCTAGGCAACCAGATGGATAAAAAACAGGTTAGACAATTCAGTTTAGAGGGTAGCGGTTAAAGGGCTGTACATTACATCATTGCTGATAACAAACAGGGTACCACCAGAGTTTATCCTGTGACCTGACTGATTTAATATCTTTATCAGCGACTTGTAGAAAGCAATGGAGTGCATTCTTTCGAAGTTGCAGAAGACACCAAATTGCAGAGACCAGCACATATACTCTGATCCAGGGCTGTCAGAGGGACCTGAAAGTTGGAGAAAGGGCCAATGAGAACATCATGAAATTCAGAATGAACAAATGCAAAGTCCTGCACCTGTGAATGAAGAAGTCCTGTCTGAGAAGCAGCCATAATGACAAAGACCTTGGAGTCGTGATGAGCAGCAAGCCCATAACATAAGCCAGCAGCACACCTTGGCTGTAAAGAAGGCCAACAGCTTCTTGGTCTGACTGAAAATAACCATAGCCATTAGATCAAAGCAAGTGATTACCGACTTTTACCTTTTACTCATTAGACTGCATCTAGCACCGTGCATCCAGTTCAGTGTCCCCGGTACTAGATGATGCCAAACTGGAACAACTTCAGAGTTAGCGCAACTAAGATGGTTAGAGGCCAGAATAACTGCCTTGTGAATAGAGGCTGAGAGAAAGGGACTTACTGAGCTTGGATAAAAGACTTCATGGGAACCTAACAGAAGTGTGACAGAACTTATGAGGAGGTCACCAAGAAGACAAAGCTAGGCTCTTTAGAGCAGTGCCAAGTGGGAGGACAAGATACCACATGTAAATTTTAACTGAATGTAAGGAAAAACTTGTTTCACCATGAAGGACATTAGAACAAGTTGCCCAGAGAAGTTAGGCAGTCTCCATCCTTGGAGATTTTCAAGACTAGATGGGATAAAGCCTTGGGCAACCTGGTCAGGTCCACTGACCTTGCTTTGAGCAGGAGGTTGGACTAGATAACCTAGTGAGGTCCCTTCTAACCTGAATTATTCTCTATCTGCAATCTAAATGTTTGCGTGTGAACTAGTTGTCTAAGTTCCCATTATAGTCACTGGAGTCAATACAGTCAATGGGGTTTAGTCAATAATTCATATGACTAAATACAAATGTCTATTTTAGGATGAGATGAATCACATCACTTCATTAACTATATTGATTAGCTCAGTGTTGAGTAAAGTCAGTCTTCATGGACTTAATCAGCTGCGGCTGTCCACATCATATGCCCACAGTCATATGAGCTCCCCACGTTAGGTTTAAAATATCAGTTGCAAACACACTCAAAAACATTTTTTTTTGAAGTCTCAGAACCCTGAAAGTGAACGCTTCATTTCATCAGAAAAAGTCCAGACAGTTCTAGGAATAATTTTTAGTATGAATTTACTGAGAGGAATAAGGGAGCTGTTAGCAATGCCTGTTATAATTTATGCATCAAGACATCATATGACAGAGCACTCAAAGATGGGAGATAGCCCTTTTGCTCCCGTCTCTGATGTCCCTAACTGCCATTGACATCAACTGGGAGTGTCAGGGCCCTGAGTATTTCAGCAGGCTCCAACTGCCCTGCCCAGTCTTTAACCAATTTTCCTCTGTAAACCTCCTCTGCGGTCCCTTCTATCTCTGCCTACAGGTTTAGGTGCTTGAGTTACAGGTATAATGTTTTGGCCAGGATAGAGTAAATTTTCTTTGTAGAGGCTTGTATGATGCCATGTTTGGGATTTTTGATGAAAATAGTGGTGATAATACACTGGTGTAATCTCACCTTGGGAGAGTGAGCAAGAGGTTATGTGGTACTTGGCTGCCTGCTGAGGTTAAACCGTAACAAAAGCTCTGCTCTAATATAGCATAGCTGTGTAACACTGGGTGAGATTTCTATAAAAATAGCTAAGATGTGGGAAACTGCTGTGAGAAGCTCCATTTGGGGCCTCTATACCCATGCAGCCTCCACTGTCTTGGGTGCTGCACTGAGGCCTCAATACCTTGCCTCTGTCCCGCTGTAGGTATGTTGGGCTTTAACTTTTTGATCCTGACTTTTCCTTTCTGACAACTTTCTGGCCTAACCTCATATCTTCCTTATCACTACAGACTTCATTGGCAACCACCAGCTGGTCTGTTGGATGAACTTTGTTACCATCTCCAAACCTGCTTCATCGCTCATGGTCACTACACCACTCATGAGTGAGGCACTGTCCTGCTGTCACCCTCACATCCCTTGTGAAGGAGTCACGTTGACTCCTGACAGCAACCAAAAGAATAGGGTTCAGTAGCATCACCACTAATACAGATGGAAGCATAAATGTGTATTAGCACATACTCGGATATCCTGTTGACCTTTTCAATCTCAGCTGTCCATAGAGCCATATAGGTCAAGTACTACAAGTTTTGTGTCTTCAGAATGCCCTTCAATGGTACTGTTACTTCAGGATGAATTCCTACAAACTCCTCCTCAGAATTCTAGTTTTTCCTCCTCCTTGTAATAATATGTATAGGCTAAAAATATCTTGTAATGCATTTGCTTATATGAAACATGCTGTGATGTCTTTCCAGTATAACTCCCGCCACCACTCCAATAAAAAAAAAAAAAACCTAATTTCACAGTTAGAAAAGCTTGAGGAAAGATCCAAACAGTACTGAGCAATCATTGAAAAGTTCCTATGATATACTTTCTTGTTCTACTTTAGCAATTATGGGTACATGACTGCAGTTTCTCATCATAAACAAATTATATATTTTCAACAGTTTTCCATCTATGCACTAAATCATTGCACATAGAAACAGAGTAGCACCACGAAAAACCAGCATGCATCACTTCAAGTGATTGTGCCACATTAGTCACCTTCCTAAAAGATTTTATTCATTGTAATGGTTTTTACTCAGGAAGAATGAAATTTGTCACCTACATTCCTAATGAGCTTTCTTTCTTTTTGAATAGCTCAATCAAGCAGACTTGAGCTCCTTACAGGATAAGTCACTCCATCAAAGGAGTAAAATATAGCAGCACCCTACCCATAAGAAAAAAGGCTAAAGTACATCAGATTACTCACAGAAAAGTTTATTATTTGCAAGACTAAGGCTTGAACTGGTGGTTTTCAAAATGTAACCCAGAAAATTGTAATTTTGGAGAAGTTCTGTGTTCAGGGTTCTAATGCCCTACCTGTGAACTTATCTGGACAAAACTACTAACAAGAGCCAAGTTTCACACTTACCTAATCAGTTTAGAGGATAAAGCTCTGAAATCCTAAATGCCTCTATAAAAGTATATCTATGGAGATAAAATGCAAGCACTTACACCAGTATTTAGTTCTGTTTGTTAGTTCCCGAGGCTGACTAGTTTCAGCCATGACCTCACAGACAATAATATTTACTAAAACCAAGAAACCTATTTCTATTGATTTGAACAGGCAGTACGTGAGGCTAATTGACCAGTGCTAGTCTCTGTCAAGTCAGCCATTCTCAGAAACTCGTGGGAAGTTAAACAAGGAAAATTACATCCATATTACCTATATGGTTACTTTTGAGAATCCTTTCCTCTAAAAGATGTCACTGAGACTTTCAAAATTTACTTCAGCTGCCTCTCAAATGGACATGAAGAATATATATGAATTTGAGAAGCTTCAGCTGCATGACAAGTGTAAGACATTATTTCAAGTAGTAATTTCTATCAATGTCTTGCTCTTTTGTCACAGCTCGACTGACTAACAGAGTTTATCTTACATTGTTTTGCAATCATCTTCCCCCCCCCAACAGGTTTACAGCTTTAATCTCTCCAAAAGGGAGTTAGTTAGACCAGGAGAAGTCAGCAATAGAAATTCCTAGTCAGTCAGAACTAGGTGAAGGAAATACATTGTAGTTGAGGCTACAGGAATCCAATCCACTATTACTCTTAATTAGGCAGCACCATCCTATTTCCACTAAGAATCAGTCTACTGAGGTTCTATCACTTATAGCCATACAAGAAATCTCTGCCAACAACCACATTACTCATATCACACTTTTAGGCTGAAATTCTCCATAACCCCTTCCTTTATCTCACCTTCCAAGTTACTTCAGCAGGCTTGACAGGACTGTGGTGGCAGCCTGTGGCAGGAGGTGCTGTGGGCCTCCTGCATTGGCAAAGTGCATTACTCAAGGGACAATTAATGGAGAAGAAATTTCTTGCTCCTTGCCTTTCCTTTCTTCTTATATGTCTTATCAATAATTTAATCACATCTTTCTAGTTTAGAAGCTCTTGGTGCCGTAAGATTTCCACCCGTAAGGAAGACTTCAGACCTTGTAAAAGTTAAGTAAAGGCAGGGTTTTCCTGGTGAGCACCCTCCAAGTTTTAAAAATTGGTCAGGGTGAAGAAAGAGGGTCTTCAAGAATCAATTGCAGGAACTTTGTAATCTATAAACTCCATGGACCCCAGGGAAAAGGCCTGATTAACTGAACTGACCCATTTGTGACTGATCATTGAAATCAACTTCTGTGACTGTGACAATCTGCATATCTTTCTACCTTTCTCTTTCTTTGTAGGTCAGGCATAATTCAAACATACGCTGCTTTCACATTCCTCACTTGAAAATATGGTTATATGGGACCTGAGTTGACATGTTACGAAGTCAGAGGGCCTCCTGCATCCCTTCCTTCTAGCCACTACAATGTCTTATTGGATTATACTCTGTCTATATATGGATAAAGCCATCAACATCAGGCATCCAAGCACTTAATAAATTAGACCATGGCCTTTTGAACTTTTGAGCAAGGAAACAATTTCACCAAAATTAAAAAAAACTAGCAATACAGTAAGGTAACAATTTAGAGTCTTCATTGGAATCAAAACGGCTTACAAAACATACACATGAATCTCTGAAAGAGCAAATCAGCCTCATTTGAAATGAATCCTTAAACACTCCTACGTTTAGCTTATCTAATACAAGAGTCTGCAATATATTCTAAGCACCATAAATTCCAACCTTTAGAAGCGAATGTACAAAAATACACACCATCTGCGTATAGTGATCTACAGTATGAATCTATATATCTTAATCTCTAT